>NW_017731620.1:395612-407712 GCF_001890085.2 Hipposideros armiger | reverse complement strand
TGCTATTTTGTCTTCTAAATCGCTGATCCGATCCTCTGCTTCATCTAATCTACTGGTGATTCCTTCGAGTGTGTTCTTCATGTCACGCTGGCTGCTGGCTACATACGGTAGCCCATGGCAACCCACTGCCACAGGGGCTGCAGCCTAGCCGTCACCGGCGACTCACGACAGCCCAGCTCCAGGTTGAGCTGTTGTTCAGCATCTTACCTGTGGAGGGCAGTGTCACTGGCCCTCATATGTGGGATCCAAACCGGGGCCCTCTGGCGTCCCAAACCAGTTCTTAACCATCATGTCACTCGGCCGGCCCTGGCCTTTATTTTTTGTTGCGATATGTTTTCTCTGTTCTCACTTGGCTGAAAATTTTTATCATAAATGGCTGCTGGATTTTGTCACATGGTTTTTTTGTGTCTATTGATATGATCATATGATTTTTATTTTAAATTTTGTTTATGTAGTGTATCACTTTATTTGATTTGCAGATATTAAACCAACCTTGAATACCAGGAATGAATCCTACTTGATCATGGTTTATGCTTTTTAATGTATTGCTGAATTTGGTTTGTTAATATTTTGTTGAGGATTTTTGTATCTATGTTCATCAGGAATATTGGCCTATAGTTTTCTTTTTTTTTTTTTTCCAGCCTACGCTGTCGCCGGTGACTCATGGCAGCCTAGCTCCAGGTTGAGCTGCTGCTCAGCATCTTAGCTGTAGAGGGCAGTGTCACTGGCCCTCATATGCGGGATCCGAACCAGGGCCCTCTGGTGTCCCAGACCAGTTCTTAACCATCGTGCCACTTGGCCGGCCCTGTAGTTTTCTTTTTTTGTAATGACTTTCTCTTGTTTTGGAATCAGGGTAATGAGCTTGGAAACCATCCCTCCTCTTGGATTTTGGAATAGTTTGAGGAGAATAGGTGTTAAATCTTTTTTGAATGTTTATAAAAATTGACCTGTGAAGCCATCTGACCCAGGACTTGTTTGTTGGGCGCTTGTTGATTACTGATTGAATTTCATTAGTAGTAATCAGTGTTTTCAGAATTTTTGTTTCTTCTTGATTCAGCCTTGGAAGGTTGTATGCCTGTAGGAATTTATACATTTCTTCCAGATTGTTGAATTTGTTTGTATATAGTTGTTCATAATATTTTCTTTTTAATTTTTTTGTATTTCTGTGGTGTCAATTTTAACTTCTCTTTTACTTCTGATTTTATTTATTTGGGTCCTCTCTCTTTTTTTCTTGATGATGAGTTTGGTTAAAGGTTTGTCAATTTTGTTTATCTTTTCAAAAAACTAGCTCTTGGTTTCATAGATTTTAGTTTTTGTCTATTTCATTTATTTCTGTTCTGATCTTTACTATTTACTTTCTTGTACTCACTTTGGACTTTGTTTGCTGTTCTTTTTCCATTTCTGTTAGGTATAAAGATGGACTGTTGATTTGAGATTTTTCTTGTTTCTTTAGATAGGCCTGCATTGCTATGAATTTCCCTCTTAAGACTGCCTTCACTGTATCCCATAGATTTTGGGTCATTGTGTTTTCATTTTCATTCATTTCAAGGTATTTTTTTATTTGACCTGTTCCTTGATCTCATTGTTGACCCATTTGTTATTTAGTTGCATGTTATTTAGTCTCCATGTGTTTGTATGTTTTTCAGTTTTTTGTTGTAATTGATTTCTAGTTTTATAGCACTGTGGTCACAAGATACTTGATACGATTTAAGTCTTCTTAAATTTATTGAGACTTGTTTTTTGGCCTAATGTATGGTCTATCTTGGAAAATGTTCCATGTGCACTTTAAAGAATGTATATTCTGTTGCTTTGGGGTGAAATGCTCTGAAAATATCAATTAAACATCTGGTCTAGTGTGTCATTTTCTTTTTGCTGTTCCGATTGGGTAGTTTCTGCTACTGTAACTACTAATTTGCTGGTTCAGTCATCTGCTTTTATCTAATCTGTTTCCCTCTAATGTCTTCTTTATTTCAGTTATTGAATTCTTCATTTTGACTGGTTCTTTTTTGTTTTCTATCTTCATTTTTATGTTTCCTATCTCTTTGTTGAAGTCCTCACTGAGATCATTGAGCATCTTTATAACCAGTGTTTAGAACTCTACGTCTAGTAGATTGCTTGTCTCCATTTTCTTTAGTTCTTTTTTCTGGAGCTTTGTTCTTTTTCATTTGGGGCATATTTCTTTGTCTCCCCATTTTGGCTGCCTCCCTGTGTTAGTTTCTATGTGTTACAAAGGGCTGCTATGTCTCCTAGTCTTAGTAGAGTGGCCTTATGTAGTAGGTGCCCTGTAGGGCTCAGTGGTGCAGTAGTTTCCCAGGTCATCTGAACTTGGTGCTCCAGTTGTATTCCTGGTGTCATTTGTGTATGCCCCCCTATTGTAGTTGTGCCTTGGTTGCTGTGTGCACATCAGTGGGCAGGATTGACCCTCAGGCTGATTGGTTGTGAGGACTTGTCGTGACCACAGTGGAGAAACTGTTGTGCAGGGGCTAACCCTACAAAGCAGGATTCAGTTTTGCAGAGCTCTGTTACCTACACAGTCTGCCCTTTGGGTGTGTTGTCTATAAAGGCAGCCTGTTGGTGCTGTGTCTCAGTTAGAAGCCAGCAACCAGGTGTGCTCACCTCAGGACCTCTGAGAGGGACCCCATGGTGGGTCAAGTACATTCACAGCCTGTGCCCTGCCCTGGGTCACCTGGCATGATCCACAAAGCAATCCACAGATTGCACTGGGCTTGGACATGCCTGGGAGAGGCCAAGCCGCAAATCAAGACCAGCTGCCACTAGTGCTGTGCTTGGGGCTGCTTAGCAAGAGGTATATGGCACACTGAGGACAGATGCTGCTTATTTGGGTTTTGTCAACCTTTGAGAGATTTTAGGAAAGTCCACAGCATGAGCCAATACAATATATTTGTATGGAAAAGCCACTGAAAGCAGTTTGGGTGGACCTGCAAGTTGGGTGGGCTGGGGTCTCAGGAAATGATCAGGGCAGGTGAAGAGTGTTAACCAGGTTGATGGCGACTCAGATATGTGGGCCGCCTGCATCTGCATGCTGGGAGGGAGGAGAGCTCAACAAAGAAATAATGGCTTCTGCCAGTAATTCTGTCTGGGACAAAGCTGCCCCTCCAGCCCTTGGCCAAAACCAGACAATTCAGTTTCTCCCCATATGTCCTTGACACTTTTCAAGCTGCTGTCCCAGCATCTGAAGTCAGAGTGAGTGGATCTGTCAGCAAGTGAGTCCATGCACAGGCCCTTTAATAGGAGCCCCTAGGACACCAGAGCCCTCTGTCTCACTCAGCCACAAGCTCCACCGGTTTTCATAACCAGAAGCTGTGGGGACTTCTCTCCCCAGCACTAAAACCCTGGGCTGGGTATCCTAGTGTGGGACTGGGACCCCTCATTTTTCAGGGGTCCACAACCAAGACATCCCTCTCAATTTTTAAACACCACACCTGCTATGGGACCAGCCAAGTCTCTGCCTCTCCTACTAGTCTCAAGGTGGCTTCTTTTGTGTGTCCTTAGTTATAAGACTTCTGTTTAGCTAGACTTCAGGTGATTCTCAATGATCGTTGTTCTGTAGTTTACTTGTAATTTTGATGCGATTGTGAGAGGAGGTAAGCACAGCATTTACATACTCTGCCTTCTTGGCCAGAAATCTTGTCTTTTTGTTCTTGATTTGTAAAAGTTCTTTCTACACTCTATTCTACATGTTTATCCTATATTTGATTTACAAATATGTGCTCTCATTCTGTGGGTTGACTTTTAACTTTCTTTATAATGTCCTTGAGGCACACAAGTTTTTAATTTTGATCAAGCCTAGTTTATCTATTTTTTCTTTCCTTGTTATTCTCCTCCTCCTCTTCTTCCTTTTTTTTTTTTTTTTTTTTTTTTAGGCGTCAAACTGAGAAACCATTTCCTAATCCAAAGACACAAAGATTTATACCTGTTTTCTTCTAAGTGTCTTATAGTTTTAGCTCTTACATTTAGTTCCTTTTTCCATTTTTGAGTGTTTGTATATGGTTTGAAGTAGGGGTCTGTATTCATTCTTCTGCATGTGGATATCCAGTTGTCCCAGCACCATTTGCCAAAGGACTGTTCTTTCCCCATTGAATTCTTTTGGCATGCCATCAAATAGTCTTGGCACCCTTGTCAATAATCAATTGACCATAGATGTATGGGTTTATTTCTGGCCTTTCAATTCTGTTCCATTGATCTATATGCCATCTTCCTGGGAACAACACACCATCTTAACTACTGTTCCTTTGATGTAAGTTTTGAAATTGGGAAGTTTTGATTCCTCCAACTTTGTTTTCTTTTTACAGATTGTTTTGTCTGGTCCCTTGCATTTTCATATGAATTTTATGATCAGCTTATCTATTTCTGCAAAAGTGGCAACTGCAGTTTTTATAGGGATTACCTTGAATCTGTAGATCACTTTGGGTGGTGTTATCATCTTATCAATATTCAGTATTATCCAATTTTTATGTTATCCATGAATATAAAATGTATTTCTATTTATTTAGATTTTCTTTGATTTCTTTCAATGATGTCATATAGTTTTCAGTGTACAAATCTTACACTTTTTTGTTAAATTTATTTATAGGTATTTTTTTTTACTTCTGTTGTCAGTGAAATTGTTTTCTTAAAAAATATTTTTGATTGTTCTATTTTGACTTTTGTGTACTGATCTTATATCCTTCCATCTTGCAGAACTTGTTTATTAGCCCTAGTTTTTTGTGGCCCCTGTAAATAGAGATAGTTTTACTTTTTCTTATACAATCCAGATTTCTTTTTCTTGCCTAATTGCTGTGGCTGGAAGCACAAATATGATGTTGAATAGAAGTGGTGAGAGCGAACATCATTATCTTGTCTTGCTGTTAGGGACAAGCTTCTTTTTTTTTCTTAATTAAAGTTTATTGGGGTGACAATGGTTAGTAACGTTACATAGGTTTCAGGTGTACAATTCTGTGATACATCATCTATATATCACATCATGTGTTCACCACCCAGAATCTGTTCTCTCATCACCACATATTTGATCCCGTTTATCCTCATCTACCACACCCTTCCCCCTTATCCTCTGGTAACCACTAAACTATTGTCTGTGTCTATACAGTTTTTAAAATTTTTTTTATTAGTTTCAGGTGCAGAACAATGTAATAGTTAGACATTTATACCCCTCACATAGTGGTAGCCCCCCTCCCCTAATCTATTACCCCTGATATTGTATATAGCTGTTATATTTCCACTGACTCAATTCCAGATGTTGTTCTACACATCGTGACTATATATATATATATATATATATATATATATATATATATATCACATATATATTAAATTATAGTTGACATTCATTATTATCAGCTTCAGCTTCAGGCATGCACTGCAGTGGTCAGGAATCTACACCAGCCATGAAGTGCTCTCTGTAATAAGATAAGTGTCCATCTGATACCCTACAAAACCTTCACAACATTATTGATTATATTCCCCAAACTGTCTTTCGTATCCCCGTGGCAATCTTGTGGTTACCAGTTGTGCTGTCTAATCCCCTCATCTTCACCTCCCTCCCATCTAGCAACCTTCAGTTTTCTCTCTGTATCTCTGAGACCGTTTCTGATTAGTTTGTTCATTTATTCTATTCTTTAGATTCCACATATAAGTGAGATCATGTGGTATATGTCTTTCTCCGTCTGACTTATTTCACTTAGCATAATATTCTCTAGGTCCATCCATGTCATTACAAATGGTAAGATTTCATTCTTCTTTTTAGCGGAGTAATACTCCATTGTATAAATCTACCACAGTTCCCTAATCCAGTCATCTGCCGATGGGCATTACAGATGTTTCTATGTCTTGGCTATTGTGAATAGCGCTGCAATAAACATAGGGGTGCATAAATTTTTTCGAATTAGTGTTTTGGATTTCTCTGGATAGATATCTAAGAGTGGAATTGCTGGGTCATAAGGTAGTTCCATTTTCAGTTTTTTGAGATACCTCCATACTGATTTCCATAGTGGCTGCACCAATCTGAAATCCCACAAGCAGTGCACAAGGGAGAAGATATTTGTCAATGATACATCTAATAAGGGGTTAATATCCAAATTTTATAAAAAACTCATTCAACTCAACACCAAAAAAACAAACAATCCAATTAAAAAGTGGGCAGAGGACATGAAGTGACATTTTTCTAAAGAGGACATACAGATGGGAAATGGGCATATGAAAAACTGCTAAACTTCACTAATCATTAGAGAAATGCAAATAAAAACCACACCTCACTCCGGTTAGAATGGCTATCATCAATAAATCAACAAACAATAAGTGATGGCGAGGATGTGGAGAAAAGGAATCCTGTGTCTATGAGTTTTTGTTTCTTTATGTGTTTGTCTTGTTACTTTGTTGCTTTCAGTTTTATATCCCATGTATCAGTGAAATCATATGGTTCTGGACTTTTTCTGTCTGACTTATTTTGTTTAGCATAATAATCTCAAGATCCAGCCATGTTATTCCAAATGGCACTATTTCTTCTTTTCTTATAGCAGAATAGTGTTTCAGTCATCTATCAAAGGACAACTTTTGTTGTTTCCATGTCTTGGCCACGGTAAATAAAGCTGCATTGAACATTGGATCACATATATCTTTATGGATAAATGTTTTCAGATTTTTTGGGTATATGCCCAGGAGAGGGATTGCTGGGTCATATGGTAATTCTATTCTTCATTTTTTGAGGAACTTCCACACTGTCTTCCATAGTGGCTGCACCAATCTGCATTCCCACCAACAGAGTATGAGAGTTCATTTTTCTCTACAGCCTCTCCAACATTTGTTATTATTTGTCTTGTTGATGATAGCCATTTTAACTGGTGTGAGGTGATACCTCATTGTGGTTTTTATTTGCATTTCTCTGATGATTAGTGATGTTGAGCATCTTTTCGTATGTTTATTGACCATCTATATGTCCTCTTTAAAGAAATGTCTATTCAGGTTTCTGCCCATTTTTAATTGGATTGTTTGTTTTTTTGTTGTTGAGTTATATGAGTTCCTTATATATTTTGGATATTAGCCCTTTATCAGAGACATTGTTTGCTAATATCTTCTCCTATTCAGTTGGTGGCCTCTTTATTTTGTCAGTGGTTTCTTTTGTTGTGCAGAAGCTTTTTAGTAGTATATAGTCCCATTCATTTATTTTAGCTTTTACTTCCCTTGCCTAAGAGGTCAAATTCATAAGATCCTCTTTGAACCCAAGGTCCATAAGTTTAGTACCTGTGTTTTCTTCTAGAGTAAGAATAATCAAAATAGCATGGTATTGGCAGAAAAACAGACACACTGATCAATGGAATAGAATTGAAAACCCAGAAATAAACCCACATAAATATGGACAGATAATTTTTGACAAAGGAGCCAAAAGCATACAATGGAGAAAAGACAGCCTCTTCAATAAATAGTGCTGGAAGAATTGGAAAGCCACGTGCAAAAGGATGAAACTAGACTGCTATCTGTCACTGTAGACCAAAATTAACTCAAAATGAATCAAAGACCTAAATGTAAGACCTGAAACAATAAGCTTTCAATCTTTCAACATTAAGTGTAATATTAGCTGTGGGGTTCTGGTAGATGCTCTTTATTAGGTGAGAACATTCTCTTCTATTCCTAGGGTTTTTTTGTTTTTCTATTTTAGAGGGATGTTAGATTTTGTCAAATTCTATTTCTGTGTCTATTGAAATGATCATATGGTTTATGTCCTTTATTCACTGTTATTGTATATTCCAGAGGTCGGCAAACTGTGGCTCATGAGCCACATGCAGCTCTTTGGGTATGTTCCATCTCAAAAGTTTGCTGACCCCTGGGAGAGCCAATCCTGTCCCTCACAACGATTTAAAAATTATTTGAGAGCCATGTATTTTTACATAATCACCATTATGTGAATAACAGCCTTTAAAATTTTTATAAATGAAACTATGATAGTTTTATTTTCATTTTCAATTTTACTTCACAGCCACATGTACGTACCCAAAGATCCGCATGTAGCTCGCAAGCCGCAGTTTGTTGACCCCTGGTATATTCCATTGATTGGTTTTCATGTATTGAAATAACCTTTCATTCCTGGGATTAATGCCACTAGTTCATGGAGTATAATCCTTTTTGCATGCTATAAGATTTGTTAGTTTTTGGTTTTTTGTTTGTTTTTGAGGATTTTTGCATCTATACTCATAAGGAATATTTTAAATTTTCTTTTCTTGTGACATTTTTTATTTTCATATCATGGTAATAGTAACCTCATAGAATGTTGGGAATAATACTTTGAAAGAGCTCCCACCTTATTCTTATCTCTCTGGTTATTGATTTTCACCAAAAATGCTAGCTGTTATTTTTCAAGGCTACTGGTGCTACAGACTGGGGAATGAGACTAGGGCAAGTTAAAATGCCACAAAGCTCACTGTTTTTACTGAGATTTAGTCCTTTTTTCTTGAATTAACATTCCCCGGATTGTGGCAAGCCTTTCATTAACTTCCATAGTTCTGAAAATTTGGATTCTGGTAATTTATGTCTATTTTCTCATTGCTTTTATGGAGGAGAGAATTTTTAGAGATCCTTACTCTGATATCGCTGCTAATGTCTCATCACTGACTACTTTTTGAGATAAATTTTATTTAGAGTAATCTGGTTACTTTTTTGCATGTAAACATTTACAGTTAAATCACACCAAACTACATTACAAAGACTTTTGTTAAAAATAGATACAAATAATTTGTTAATATTTTCTTACCTAGTTTGTATATTTTTTACTCTTTCCCTTCCTATAGTTGTATCCTATAGTTCTGTTCCAGGCACGATAAGAAATCAGAATCTTGCACTTACTTTTAACTCTTCTCCAAAGTATCCCCAAATTGCAGCAAATTGCTCTTTATGTTCAAGTATGACTCATTTGTTATTCATTCATTCATTTATCCAACTGCTACTTTTTGAGCTATTATGTGCAAGGAACTATCCTAGGTGGTAGAAATACATGAGTGAATAAGACAGACAAGTTTTTCTGCCTAATGAACTTTACATTCTAAAGTGGAATCTGATAATAGGCAAATAAACAATAAATTTCATAATCTGTACTAATGATAAGTGCTCTGATTAAAAATAAAGCAAATTATGAGGATAGAATGATAGGGGTCCTATTTTAAATAGGATGGTCAAGGAATGCCTGTTTAAAGACATAACATTTGAATAGAGACCCAAATAAAAAGGGAGTGGGTTGGGATAAGCTATGCAGAAAGCTTGCTGAAGAGCTTTCCAGCAGAGGAAACATTAAGTGCATAGTCCTGATTCTAATTCAGTATAATATATGCATTGATATTTTATGTATTTATATAGTACATGTAGTATTAAAATAGTTCTTTACAATATTTTTTAAAAGCTATTTTTAAAAACATTTTGGTGGTTTTATAACTTTGGTTCAGTTTGGTAAATTTTAAAATATTTTTTCACACCAATAGCTACCATAGTTTGCCATGTATAATGTGCACCCATGTAAATGTGTACCCACGTTTTGGGCCCAACTTTCAAGGGAAAAAAATCTTTTGTTTTAATTTTTTAATTCATATTTTTATTTGTTTACATTTAGGTACTTGTTTTTTGTATTATAAAGGAATTTTAGCATTTATTTTTTTAACATATGGTACAAGAATTTTTATGTAACAAATAATTACAAAATACAAGAACAGATACAAGGACAAGAAATTTTATGTACCGGTAACAAATTTACAATATTTACACATCATAGAAAGCCAAGAACTCTTTGTTGTTGCAAGTTCATTTCAAGCTCAACAAAACTGATTATCGTATTCCAGAGTATTATTTTGCATACGGATATCATTATTGATTTCTAGAGTTACACTTTTAACTCATAAGCATAAATAAAATAATTTAAAACATTTGTATAGATACAGAATTAGTACTACCCATGTGTAATGCACATCCTTATTTTTCCCTCACAAATTTGGGCAAAAAAGTGCACATCATACATGGCAAAATACAGTTTGTTGTTTTTTCTTTTATATTTTAAGCTAAATATAGATTGTTACCACTATAAATCTGATAAATATACTTTAAAGATTTTATATTTAATTTCTGTAAATGGTGATTTCTCTTCAAATTCTTGTTTACATAAATGTATGTAAACTATTTGCATTATATGGAATTCCAACTAGTTTTCTTGTGTGTGTGATGTCAATACCCATCAACTCACTTTTTCCTTTTTTCCTTTTTGCAAGACTACGCCTTCCCTTCCTCTCTTCCTCACCTCCCTTACCTTACTTTCCTCCTCTCCTGCTTTCTTTGCCCCTCCCTCTGTTCCTGTTGTTCCCTTTCTTTTCTAGCTTTGTCCCTTCCTTCCCTCCTTTATCATCCCACCTCTTCCCTCCCTCCTATTCCCTTCTTGCATTCTTTCTTCACCCTCTCTTTTTTCCTTTGCCCCTTTTTCTTTCCTTCCTTCCTTCCTTCCTTCCTTCCTTCCTTCCTTCCTNTTTTTGGTTGCTTGTGCTTTAGGCGTCAAACTGAGAAACCATTTCCTAATCCAAAGACACAAAGATTTATACCTGTTTTCTTCTAAGTGTCTTATAGTTTTAGCTCTTACATTTAGTTCCTTTTTCCATTTTTGAGTGTTTGTATATGGTTTGAAGTAGGGGTCTGTATTCATTCTTCTGCATGTGGATATCCAGTTGTCCCAGCACCATTTGCCAAAGGACTGTTCTTTCCCCATTGAATTCTTTTGGCATGCCATCAAATAGTCTTGGCACCCTTGTCAATAATCAATTGACCATAGATGTATGGGTTTATTTCTGGCCTTTCAATTCTGTTCCATTGATCTATATGCCATCTTCCTGGGAACAACACACCATCTTAACTACTGTTCCTTTGATGTAAGTTTTGAAATTGGGAAGTTTTGATTCCTCCAACTTTGTTTTCTTTTTACAGATTGTTTTGTCTGGTCCCTTGCATTTTCATATGAATTTTATGATCAGCTTATCTATTTCTGCAAAAGTGGCAACTGCAGTTTTTATAGGGATTACCTTGAATCTGTAGATCACTTTGGGTGGTGTTATCATCTTATCAATATTCAGTATTATCCAATTTTTATGTTATCCATGAATATAAAATGTATTTCTATTTATTTAGATTTTCTTTGATTTCTTTCAATGATGTCATATAGTTTTCAGTGTACAAATCTTACACTTTTTTGTTAAATTTATTTATAGGTATTTTTTTTTACTTCTGTTGTCAGTGAAATTGTTTTCTTAAAAAATATTTTTGATTGTTCTATTTTGACTTTTGTGTACTGATCTTATATCCTTCCATCTTGCAGAACTTGTTTATTAGCCCTAGTTTTTTGTGGCCCCTGTAAATAGAGATAGTTTTACTTTTTCTTATACAATCCAGATTTCTTTTTCTTGCCTAATTGCTGTGGCTGGAAGCACAAATATGATGTTGAATAGAAGTGGTGAGAGCGAACATCATTATCTTGTCTTGCTGTTAGGGACAAGCTTCTTTTTTTTTCTTAATTAAAGTTTATTGGGGTGACAATGGTTAGTAACGTTACATAGGTTTCAGGTGTACAATTCTGTGATACATCATCTATATATCACATCATGTGTTCACCACCCAGAATCTGTTCTCTCATCACCACATATTTGATCCCGTTTATCCTCATCTACCACACCCTTCCCCCTTATCCTCTGGTAACCACTAAACTATTGTCTGTGTCTATACAGTTTTTAAAATTTTTTTTATTAGTTTCAGGTGCAGAACAATGTAATAGTTAGACATTTATACCCCTCACATAGTGGTAGCCCCCCTCCCCTAATCTATTACCCCTGATATTGTATATAGCTGTTATATTTCCACTGACTCAATTCCAGATGTTGTTCTACACATCGTGACTATATATATATATATATATATATATATATATATATATCACATATATATTAAATTATAGTTGACATTCATTATTATCAGCTTCAGCTTCAGGCATGCACTGCAGTGGTCAGGAATCTACACCAGCCATGAAGTGCTCTCTGTAATAAGATAAGTGTCCATCTGATACCCTACAAAA
>NW_017731620.1:379125-391203 GCF_001890085.2 Hipposideros armiger | reverse complement strand
TTCCCTTCTTGCATTCTTTCTTCACCCTCTCTTTTTTCCTTTGCCCCTTTTTCTTTCCTTCCTTCCTTCCTTCCTTCCTTCCTTCCTTCCTTCCTTCCTTCCTTCCTTCCTGTCTTCCTTCCTGTCTTCCTTCCCTTCTTCCTTCCCTCTTCCTTCCTTTCTTTTTTTCTTTCTTCCTTCCTCTTCTAATTCATCCTTTTCAGTTTCCCTACCATTCCCCTAATTTCCCCTTAACATTCATACTAAAATAGCTTCTTAAATGGTCTCTTAATCACCTATCTGTTCAATAGCCACTGCCGAATTTCAGCCTTCCTAAGGCACAGTTGTGGTCAGATCACTACCTGCTCAAAACCCTTATGTGATTGGTTGCCCACTGCCTACCAGTTTAATTCCATAGTCTTCAGTACCTCACAGATTATGGCTCCAACCTGCTTGTGCAGTTCAGTTAAGCTCCGTTATACTCCTTAACCTCCAGTGGAACGGGCCTGTTTAGAGTTTTATAAACACATTCCTTGCTCTCTGTTACCATGTCTTTTCTTTTATTATTTCCTTTGCCTGGAATACGTAGCCTCCTATTCTGCCCTTTGGAAACTTGTTATCCTTTAAGTCTGAATTAGATGCCACTTTCCTTTCCCATATTGTAATCTGTGGGTGTCTCTTCTCCCCATCATATAGATTATAAATTCCTCAAGATCAGGGCCTTTGTCTTCTTGGAATTCTGTGAATTTTTAACACAGTGCCTTGCAGTGGTAAATAGTTGGTAAATTTAATTGGTGTGCAGCAAGTTCTTTCATTTACCAAAATTTCTATTTTCTTGTCTCTAGTTAAAGAAGAGTGTAAAAGTCCTAAAACTGAGAGTGGGGCACAAAAAATATCAAATAAGCAAGTAAGCTTTTATTCTTTTAATTTTTTTTATGTTTTATTATGGTAAGCTACCTTAAAAGTTAAATTTCTAGTAGCCAAAAAAAAAGTAATTCATGGCTCTGTGGCATCTGACTGAATATTGCAGCCCTTTCAATCAAATCCCTACAGTGTGTGGCAAGAGGGCACTAAAATGTAGCCTGACAGTCATATGAATGGGAAGATGCATAGCTAGAGTCCAGGATCTGGAACTAGAAGCATCTGAAGCCCTGGTTCTACTGTGTAATAGTCTAGTGGCCTTGAGCAGTTCATGCATCTTTCAGCCTCAATTTCTTCATCTTTAAAATGGAGATAAAAATAGATCACTTATTTCTCTCAATATACAGTCTATATACATACATACAAACATACCTACATACATAAATGTATATATGTATACATATATAAAATATATGGAAATATGTTTATATATACAACAAAAGTACATGTATCAGCATAGCAAAGTTAACAGTTAATTCTGCAGAGTTATGTTGGTAGGGAAAGCTGAGATTTATGCTTTATTTTATATAGTCTCCGCTGTTTGATGTGAAGTATGTATACATTTTATAATCAAAGTATAACAAATTTTAATCTAAAACATTCATCTTGTACCCTTATGATGTGTGCATTTTCTTTATGTATATTATATTTTAATACGAAGTTTAAAAAAATTACTTCTTATAAGCTAGTAATATATTAAATTTACAAAAAGATGTCTTAGCAGAATATTTGGCACATAGCAGGCTCTCAGTAAATGGAACCCATTAATATTTAGATATCAGTAAAATGGTTGAATTACATGAACTTTTAATGCCCTCTCCCTCTAAAACTCTTATGCTGTGATTTTCTTTCCCCTAGAAAAAGGATTTATAAACTTTTCGTGCTATGTGCCTCTTTGGTGAAGCATATGGACTGTTTTTGAGAATAATGTTTTAATGCTAAAATAAAATACATAAGATTTGAGAGAAAATCAATTATATTGAAATAGCATTAGAATCACCCCTATTGTGATTTATTGCCTACATTCATAATTAAAGGGAATGCTAAATCTTATTTGAAAGTTAATGAAGATAAAGATGTACATTTTTTCCTCATCCAAGCTTATAGGTCCCCCCATTTTTTTCTTATGATATAAATAGGAGAATATCACACAAAAAAGTTTACAGCAATTTATTTAGAACACTATTAAGTAGTAACTATAAATTTTATTTGCACAAAAAGCTCATTCGTACTCTTTTATAGACGTTTGGAGGAGCTGCCAAATGTAGTATTAAGCTATTGAAGAGAAATGAAAGTGCAGAAATCTCAGAAAACCAAAAGGTTGTGACTGGTTATCCAAATGTTATTGATAAGGTAAAAACCCATTTATTCACTTTATCTTCCCAAACTTTAACAGCTGGGAAGATGATTGGATGAAAATTTAAAAATCATTTTTGTGCATAAAGCTCTTAGTTTTTTCTGTGCCCTTGTATTTTAATCTTCATGCACAAAATGTTTATTCTTTTAGCCTAACACTGGAATTGAGAACTTTTTAGCATCCTTGAATATCTCCAAAGAAATTGAAGTACAGTCATCTCGTAATGAGGAGGCTCCAAGTGAAGCACATTTGTCACCACAGTCATTTGCTCTGGTTTGTATTTTGTGGGAGCTTTTGTACTATATAGCAGTTTCACTATTGTTAGCCTTGCCTACATACCTCATGCAGCCATTAAAACACTTTCTCTCATGTAGACTGTGTGTTGCATCAGCTGTCATCCTGTGAGCAAAACCAGGCTGCCCTGGGCAATTAAGCCATCCTTTTCTTTTTTCCTTTAGATTATACATAGCTCCCTTGCTTTTCAAATATTGTTAGTAGGCAATTTGATCAAAAGTTAAGCAGAAGGATAAGTATTATTTTTATGCCAGGAAATGAGAGTTGTTTTTTGTTTGTTTTTTTTTGTTTTTTTAACTCTAGGCTATTGATTTTCCTTATTCTCAATCTGAATGTAGTTATTGTTTTAATTTTTAACAATGTAACTCCATTAAAAGAAGGATCAATAAACTCTGTAACTCTGTTCACTTTTCTCCTCCTACTCCCACCATCTCCATAACAATCGTTTCAAAACAGAAGGGAACTCGGATGCTTAAAGAAATTCTAAAAATTGATAGCTCTGACACTGTGGACCATAAGAATGAAAAGACACAGTATGGTAATGAAGTTGCTCTTTCCTCTAATAGAAGAGATGAATATGGACCTTCCTCACAGACTAAACAAAATAAGAAATTACGTAAGTGAACTAAATACAATTACTAATAACAATATCATTTCAAAAATTCAGTTCATTTTTTATCATGTACTTTTTAAAGATAAAAGTACTTTTATTTTTTAAAGCAATATAATGAAAACAAATAAGTGTAATTGTTGTGCTTGCATCATTATATATAATATAACTGTAACCAATAGCTGTATAATCACTAAATGTCATCTTGTGATTACTTAAATTGTACTATTACAGATATTCCTTCTGCAGATCTCAAACCTGGAAAGTTTTCACATTCTAGCTTTTTTTCCTCAGTAATTTAAAAATGAATATATAACTTAAATACTTCACTTAACTTTTCTAAAATTCTCTTTTCCTATTTATAAAATGAGAGTAACATTGCAAATGACTGCTGTGATAATTATATGATCTATATAAGGCAATTAGCACTGTGTCTGGCACATCATGGGTGCCAATAATTTGTATTAGTATTATGTTAAAATAACTTGACCAACATAAAAATGGAAGAAGCTATAAAATAAATTTAAAATAATTAATGGAGAGACATTGGAGAGTGGGTACTTGCCCTAAATCTGTGAAGCCAATAGCATAACAGCTGGCACACAGCTGGATTTAATTGAACATCCATTGTTGCCGCAAACCTGTTATGCCCCCTATACTTTAGGATTTTGTTTATGTAATATCTGCAAAAGTTTACCAGGAAGAATCACTAATGCGAAAGTAGATGGGGACAGAAGCTTCTTAGGGAGGTAAAAAACATTTTGAAATAAGCAGATCTGGTTTATTAAGTATCAAAATCTGGAACAAAATGAGAGCCTAGCTCCATTTATACTTCAGTGAATATTGGGATAAATAATTAATTAAAAATTCCAATAACTATTAGGAAACTAGTTATTTATCATAGTGACAGATATGTTCTTGAAATAGAGCAAAATAAAAATTTTAAACTCAAAATTGGATAGTGATGCTCCCACTGTCAGAAGCAAGTAACTTTTACTTTATTTCAGTATAGTGAAAAAAATCATACACTTGAAGATCAAGAGCTCAGAATCCAGCCCATGTTACAGAACTAATGAGATCTGTGACTTTGCCAAATCCACTTAACCTTTTAAAAATCCATGCTAGTAAGAGGTTTGGATTCATCCTTCACAGGGGTATGCTCTTGTTCTATGGGGTTGTCAGAAAAGTCATGACGCATTTTTGCCATGAAAAAGACTGAAGCCAAAGCCTCAAAACTTACCAGTTAATTTTATTTTTTTATTTTTATTTTTTTTAAGTTAGGTATAGTGACTGATAAAATCATTTTATTGTTAGTATAAAAGGTATATATTTTCTTAATCAGCTCAAGAAAGCCATTTGCTTGTTTAAATTTTACCTGCAAAATAACTGTGTAGTCATTAATGTCTCAAGATGTTCATTTTTGGCAGTCAGCTACTGATCATATTTTAAAATCTTTATCTAAATCATATGTCATTAATCAATCACATCACCTAAAAATATGTATTGAATTGTTAGTAATTTTAGGCAGTGCCAAATAGATCTTATATTTGCTTCCTGGGAGATTCCTCTTTTCACCTTTTAACAATTTCCTGCTTGTATTCTACGAAACCCTGCAGAGCTGCATATCTTTAGATATCATTTAACATATAGCTGTGTCCTTTCCGTGTTTTGGTAGCATCTTACATAAGCCGGCCTCACAGCACTGGTGAGCACCGCAGCACCCAGCCTCCAGACAGCGTGTGCTGGTCTGCTCCCAGCCACGCCCCTCCTGTGGCCACACCAGTCACCGAACTTTCTCGAATTTGTTCCCTTGTTGGAATGCCACAGCCAGATTTCTCCTTTCTCAGAACCCCACAGGTATAGTATCCTACTGTTCCATTTATAGAAATTGTTTAACACTGAGCTTCAATAAATTGACTGAAAATCTTTGGCTAGAAAAAAATCTGATAGTGCTGACTTTTTTATACTTTCTGAGCCTCATAGACTCATACTTCTCACTCTGGCTGTTCATTCATGTTGAACCAGAGCCCTCAGAGAGGCTGACCAAGGAACCTCAGCAGCAGGGAGCCCAACAACATCCTTTAGATTGATAGGTGCTTTGGTCTAAAGAAGCAGTTTTCACACTTTTTGGTCTCAGAAGCTCCCACTTTTTTTGAGGATCCCCCAGAATTTCATTTACTTGTGTTCTATCCATAGAAATTAAAACGGAAAAATTTTTTAAAATATTTATTGTTTATTTTAAATAAGTTTTCCAAAAAATTTAGTGAGAAGAGTGGCATTGTTTTACATTTTTGCAAACCTTTTCCATGTCTAGCTTAATAGAAGCTAGATTCTCATATTTGCTTACTATCAATCTCTTGTGTGATATGTTGTTTTGGTTGAAATATATGAAGAAAATTTGGCCACAGATGAATAGTTACAAAAAGGGAGAGAATTTTGATAGTGGATATAATTGTGGATATTCTTTGATACTACATTAAAATGTGGTATTTTCTTAAAAGTTAGTTGCAGGGGCCGGCCGAGTGGCTCGGTTAGTTAAGAGTTGGCTTGAGAACGTGAACTCTGAGCTACAGGGCCACCCGTTTGATTCCCACATGGGCCAGTGACGCTGCACCCAAGCTGAGCTGTCGCTGAGCTGCCAACTGATGGCAGGATGGCTCAGCTGGTGTAATAACAAGATTGCCTGTTCGATGGTGGGCTACGCCCACCCGCAACTAAGACTGAACTCAGCACCTTGAGCTGAGCTGCCGCCCGGATGGCTCAGTGAATAGAGCATGTGCTCTTAACAACAAGGCTGCTGGTTCAACTCCCACATGGCATGGTGGCTATGCCCACCCGCAACTAAGATTGAACACAGCACCTTGAGCTTAGAGGCCATGAGCTGCCGACGGGAAGCCAGGAGGCAACTGGCACCCTCCACAACGAAGATTGAGGAACAACAACTTGGCTGATCCCCTCCCCAATTCCCCAACACTGTTCACCTCCCCCAAATCCCCAATAAAAATCTTAAAAAATAATAAAAAATAAAGTTAGTTGCAGTGTAGAATCTGAAACTACTGGTGAACTTTTTGTCCTCTGTATCTTTGTGGGAAAATGAGTGAGAAGGCAGATAGTATCTTAATACTATTATTGAAATAGTTTGACCTCAAGGACTCCTGGAAAATGTTGCATAGACCCTCAGGGTCCCAGACTGCACCTTGAGAACCATTGGCTACAGGGAAGGTTGTTTTATCCTTTTTACATTGAGTTCTTGATACATTCTCACCCAAAACAGAAAGCAGCATTAAATTCTGGTTACCTTTTAGAAAAGTAGAATTTTTTTAAATCCCTTTTGCAAAAGAATAATGTAAGAAGTTATCATTTAAATGTGAATATAAAATCAGTCAACACCTCTGCGCCTTTTAGATTTTGGCAGTTAATTCATATTAGTGAAATACCTGCTATTTGGAGGATGGTGTAATGTAGGGATCAGCAGATTGTTTCTGTAAAGGTCCAGATAATAAATGTTTTAGAATTTGCAGGCCATGTGGTCTGTGTCACAACTACTCAGCTCTGCAGTTATAGTCTGAAACAGCCATAGACGTACATAAAAGAGTAAACTCAGGCTGTTCCAATAAAACCTTATTTACAAAAACAAGTGGAAGTTCTCATTACCCAGCTCTTGATGTAAAGAAAACAGTTTTGCTGGCCCTCATTTGCATTAGGTGTTTGACCCTCTGCAGCTAACTTCAAAAGCATTTTATTTTGTAAATATTGAAAGTTTAGGCAACAATTCTAAAGTTTTAGCAGGCAACCCAAAACTTAAACTAATAGTCTTTTACTGAATTCTTGATTTTTTTTTTCTTTTTTACAAAATGCCAGATGAAATTGTTCTACTTGTTTAAAAACTAAGCTTTGAGGGAGGAGGTTGACCTTCTAGACAGATCACCTCATAGACATTCATGTTCTCTTTTTCAGACAATGACCGTTTGCCAGGTAAAATTATCTAATGGCTTGCTGGTCCATGGGCCACCGTGCCATTCTGAAAATGAAGCTAAGGAAAAGGCCTCACTTTTTGCTCTACAACAATTGGTGAGAACTGTTCATGACTCCTCTACTGCATTTTAATTAATCTCTATAGATGTTTTTGTCGCACTGTTTTCTAACTTTTCAATACTTCCATAGGGCACCTTAGGAGTGAATTTCCCTTTGCCTCCGCCAATATTTCCAAATTATCCTCCTGCTATACCACCTGGAACCATTCCTTCGGTTTTTCCCCAACCTACTGGTAAGATATTTTGGTCTTCTAAATAGTTATTGAGTTATTATTTTTAGAAAGTTCTTTTAAGATGCATCATTTTGAAGAAACCAAGAAAATTGTCTAAGTGTCTAAGGACTATAAGAAAGAACTATGAGAAGTAAGCCTGAAACCAGAGCCTGCAGATACATCTGCAAATACCACTGCCCCCTACCGCCTCTAGTGTGCCAGAGTAGGATGGCTCTTTGTCCTGGGCAGCCCCTTAGCCCCAGGAGCTACCAACACATGAATCTGGGTGTAAGGCAGACATTAAAATACGGTGGGGAAAAATAGAGGTGAACGGAAAGAAAACAGGTCAGGCTTTGGAGCTGCGGATGTGAAAGAAACTGCCCTTGATGATGAGGGAAATGAAGAGGGAGGGGTTTTTGAGCTTCCTGTGTGTTTCTCAATATTCTCTCATAATTGTCTTCCTCCTTCAAACGTGGTGCCTGAGTGAGTAAGCAGGTTGCTCCAAGCTTCCTGCAGCCAGGTCCTAAAGTGCTGGGAGAATGAGGAGGCCACTGTACAATCAGGACTCTTTGTCCAGTTGACTGACTTTGAGAAAATTATGAAACTTCTTTGGGACTCTTATTTTCTTATTTATGCTAGATGTATCCAGGATCTCTTTGAGACTAACATTTTGTAATTCTCTGATTCTAAATCTTAAGTTCATTAAACGTTTCTTTTAATACCCCTCTTTCCTAATGACAGTCAGCTTCTTCGTATCCCAATCGTTATCATTTTAAAACCAATAATGTTTTTATTTCAAGTTTAGAAAATTACTTTTCTGGGTCTATTATATTCCAGGTATTATTCTAAGAGCTCTACATATCTAACCCTCTCTATAAATATTAGAGATGTTAATAATGCTGATTAAACAGGCTATCCCTTCTCTTTGCCTAAACTCCATTAAACTGAAAAATAAATTATTTTAAAAGTGTAAACTTATAAAGACAAACAGATGAGAGAGGAAGTATCAGCAAATTAGAGATTTGAAAAGTGTTTGTGATGAGAAAAGCAGTTGAAGAAATGGTAACCAATTTAGCAGAACAGGGTTAAGCTACAAACTAAAGTTTCTGTAGAAGAGAATACAAAGGAGCGGATGAGCAGATTGTCCCTCACAATTCCCAAGAGACTCAGAACTTGGAAGTATCAGAAGCTATTAGAGCTTCAGAGGAGGCATGGGTGGAGAAAAGGGGGATTGGTTCAAAGTCCATGTGGAATGGTGGGACCTCTCCCCATATTCTTCCCCCACACAGCCAGGCCTCTTCACCTCTTCAGGCAAAAGACTGAAGGTGTGTTCTCCAGAGGGCTGCCTGATCTCAGGACACCAGGCACAGAGTAGAAAATGGGGTATTATGCTGGAAACTGACATGAAGATGAATTTTGTTTTCCCCATCTTATTCCCCAACTGTAACCAGCCATAACACAGAAAGGAAGTTGGAGGATGGTTCTTTTGAGAAATTCACTGAACTCTCTACAAAAGACCTCCTGACTTTTGGAGGGTGTCCCAACCAAAACCACTGGCTCAGTACCCAATCATCCCAGAGAGAAGCCCTCAAGCCATCTAGCCCTTCCCCCACCACACACATGCACTGCTTCTAATCACTGTTTTAGTGTCTTGCTCTTTAATATGAATAGGTACTAGACTGTGAAAGATCCTGAACATTTTAGGAAAAGAAAATCTCTAAAATTAAGAGAGAGAGTCCAAAACAAAGAAATGTAAGGGACCTGGAAACAACAATAATGTAGGAAATAAAACTTCAAAGACAGCCATTGTTAATATTATTAGTGAAATAAAACAGCATGGCAACCAGAAAAATAAGAACAAGAATGTATGGAAAAAAAAATTGGAGAATAAGAATTAAATGTTGAGTCCAATTTTTAAAACTCCATAGATAAAGCCCTAGCGGAGCCATGGAAATTTCAGGAAGAAGAGAGCAAGATAAAAGGTGGAAAATAAGAAAGAAAGGAGACTTAGAGGAACAGTGCCCAGATCCAACACCCATCTAATTGGAGTTCCAGAAAGAAGAGACCAGAGATAATGGAAAGGAGGAAAAGTATCAAAGCAATAGATAAGAAAGCTTCCTGGACTAACGGACATGTATCTCTAAATGGAAAGGACCACCAATGCTTACCACAATGAAGGAAAAGAGACACAATTGTCTTGAAATTCAGAATATGAGTGATGGTCTGAAGAGGTGAGAGAGGAAGTGAAGATATTGGGTCTCCGGAAAAGTCATGACGCATGTTTGCAACAGATGGCACTAGTTCATTTTTGGAAGTACTAGAGTCATTTGCATCTATGTTATTGCTATGTCATTTGAACGCTGACAGTTCTAGCTTCATTCTAAAAAAAAAATTAAGTGATTTGGTTGAGTTTTAGAGATTTTACAAGTTGAAGATGGAAGACCAAACTGTGCATTTTTGCCATATTTTACTGTTTTACTTCCATAAAGGGAAGAACGCACATCAAACTTGTGAAAAGTTGCATAAAGTTTACAGTGAAAATGCTCTACAAGAACGTCAGTGCCAAAGATGGTTCACGAAATTCTGTGCTGGTGATTTTGTTCTCAACGATGCTTCTTGGTCAGGGAGGCCCACCGAGGTTGACGACCTCAAAATAAAGGCATTGATCAAGTCAAACCCATGTTTTGTTTACACAACACAAGAGATTGCAAAAACATTGAACATTCATCATTCAAGCATTCATGACCACCTGAAGAACCTGGGATATGTAAGCAAGCTCGATATTTGGGTTCCACATGAACTCAAAGAAGTTCATTTGACGGCACATATAAACATCTGCAGTATGCTCATTAAACGTGAGGAAAATTATCCTTTTTTGAAGCGACTGATAACTGGTGATGAGAAATGGATTGTTTACAACAATGTGATGTGCAAACGGTCTTGGTCCCGATGTGATGATTCGCCTCAAACGACATTGAAAGCAGACTTTCATCAAAGAAGGTTATGCTCTGAGTGTGGTGGGATTTTAAAGGTGTCGTGTTTTTCAAGCTCCTACCAAGGAACCAAACAATCAATTCAAATGTGTACTGTCGGCAATTGGACAGTTTGAACGAATCCATCATCCAGAAACATCCAGAGCTTGTTAATTGTAAAAGAGTTGTGTTCCAACTCAAAACCACACAAGTTTGATCACCTGTCAAAAATTATTGAAGCTTGGATGGGATGTGTTGCCACACCCACCATACTCGCCTGAGCTTGTGCCATCAGACTTCCACTTGTTTCGCTCCCTTCAAAACTCCTTGCTTGGTATGATGTTCAGTTCAGATGAGGCTGTAAATCAGCACCTTGTTCAGTTTTTCACAAAGACATGTCCTTCTATGAATGAGGAATTATGAAGCTCACTGAAAGATGGCAAAAGGGCATCAAACAAAATGGGCAATATATCATTGATTGATCTTCGTTCTTTATGTAAATAAATGACCTTTGAAAAACATAGACAAAATACGTCATGACTTTTCCAAAGACCCAATACATTTGAAAGATCAAGAGTCAGAATGGCACTTGACTGTTTAACAGAGGGTAGAAGCTAGAAAGCAGTTGAACATTGAATACCTCAAAATCCTAAGGCAGAATTAATTTCATCTTAGATTTCTCTGTATAGCCAAACTGTGAATCTAGGGCAAGGGTAGACTACAGATATTTTCAGACACCCTAATCGACTTCTTATGCACCCTTTTAAGAAGCTACTGGGGCTGGCCGAGTGGCTCATTTGGTTAAGAGCTCACTCAAGAGTGTGAGCTCTGAGCAACAGGGTCGCTGGTTCGAGTCCCAGCCCAGGCTGAGCTGCCAACAGGTGGCAGGATGGCTCAGCTAAAAAAAAAAAAAAAAAAAGAAGCTACTGGATTATAAGCACCAGCAAAACAAAGTATTAGTTTAAAAAAAAAAAAAACAGGAAAAGAAAGAAATCCATAAAACTAAACCACAAGACATCCAGTATACTTATGCAATAAATGGAAATCCCAAGATGCCAGCTCCTCTACAGGTCTAGAAAGTAACTAGTCCTAATTGGAAGAGCAGGGGGAGGTCTTGGCAGGTAGATAGTTATCGGATAGATGGGAAGCATTTGGGAAAATATTAAGGATAGTTACACAAGACTAAGGAGTTTTTGTTTTTTGGTTTTTTTCAATTAGCAATGATCATGCCTCAGATAAACCTCATTGGCTATGATACTGCCACTGCACAAAGCTTAGACTAAGGAGATTTTAAAAGATAACTACTTTTAAAAGGGTTAAAAATAAGTTTTATAAGAAAAAAAACATAGGGCTTGGCCGAGTGGCGTGTTGGTTAAGAGCTGGCTTGGGACGCCAGCTCTGAGCAGCAGGGCCCTGGTTTGGATCCCACATGAGGGCCACTGACACTGCCCTCTACAGCTAAGATGGTGAACAACAGCTTGACCTGGAACTGGGCTGCCTAGAGTCGCTGGCGACGGCGTAGGCTGCAGCCCCTGCTGCAGTGGGCTGCCATAAGCTACCGTGTGCGGCTGGCAGCCAGCGTGAGCCAAGAACCGCCATGAGCGGCCGTCCAGATGCTGGCGACCGATCTGCCTCACCCGGGAAGAGCACAATGATAATACCAACATGGGCCAGTGAAGCAACGTCCTCCACAACTAGA
>NW_017731620.1:360989-378200 GCF_001890085.2 Hipposideros armiger | reverse complement strand
GCAGTGTCACTGGCCCTCATATGTGGGATCCGTACCGGGGCCCTCTGGCGTCCCAAGCGAGTTCTTAACCATCGCGCCACTCGGCCGGCCCCATAATTGGTTTAAATAGCAGAACTGGCATTCAAACCCATGTCTGAGTGCAAAGTCAGTGCTTTTATGACTGCATTAGACTGGCATTCCTTTGCCTGTATAAGCATAGTCATTAGACTGGCATTCCTTTGCCTGTATAAGCATAGTCATAAAATTATGTCATAAAATTTTTATGACATAAGGAATCTGATGTTTTCATATAGCTCAAGGTAGTAAATTTACTCTAACTTGCAAAATCTAATTTGATTGCTTCTTCACTTTCAAAAATGAATCCAGTAACTATATATAAATTAATTTTAAGTAATTAGTATGTGTAGGTTACCTAAAGGTGTACCCACAAGCTTCTCAAAAAAAAGAATTGGTGTTATGAGATTATAGTATCCAAAAGGAATGTTTTCCCCATTGATATTTTACAGCTTGATATTTTTACCTTTCTCATGTTGATTATTATATTTATGTTCATTGTTTTATGGTGTTTATATAGAATTTTGAGATTGTAATTGGAATTATTTTGGTCTTGTAATAAGTGCTCTTCAATGTTCCAATTGAAATCTATGATATACACAAAAGCAAAGAGATTTGAATGTTAACCAGGAGAAAAAACTTAATCATCAAATTAACATTTTAAAGTTACTTTAAAGTCCCAAACATTTTAAAGTCTCAAAGGAAAAAATGGAGGAAAATGTATTTTATGTTGCGAACAATGATTTATTGGGGAGATTGTGGAGCTGACCTACATATTAACATTAACACAGCATCTTTATATAGATCTGCTTAACATTATGACTATCACCAAAGTTGCTTATAGGTTATTATCAAGAGTAGTTTTTTAAGTCTTAGTAGTGCTTTTCATATTAAAAGTTTTCTTCATCCTGGAATTTGTGCATGTATAACATAAGCTATATTATGATCCTCTCTCCTAATCTAAACGTTTCTTTTATTTTTGTTTTTTTGAGAATTTTCACAAGAGTTTATTTGAACAAAACTGATTACATGCTGGGGAGTAAGATCTTATATGCTCCCTCTAAATGTTTCTTAAGCGACTGGATTTTAATTAAGCTATACTACATGACAGTTTGGGCTGCCTTTATATCTCTGAAAAGAAAGTTTGAACAGAGCACATCTTCTTCAGTCACAATGTGCTGGTGTCTCAGTTGTCACTGATCAATGCACTTGTCCCCAAATGCCACACTGATACCGACAGCATAAGAATCACCACAGAGCTTGTTCACAATACAGATTCCCTGGCCCCTCTGGGTCAGATTTATTGGGTCTGAGACTTTGCCCATAAATCTGTATTTCACGAGCTCTACAGGCGATTCAGGTACACAAATTAGGTTTGGGAACTACTGGTTCAGTGTACTTTTAATAAGGAACAAAATGTAAATTTTAAAAAAATCCTGGAAATACAAATATTAAAGTAGGGAAAAGAAAGATTCTGCATGTCATGAAAGTTATCAGATTTGAAGACTTGAGGTTTTTTGGTTTTTTGTAGGCTGGGATCACTATGGAAGCAACTTAGCATTGCGGGCAGGTGAGATCCTTAAGATTTCTCTCTTTATGCCCTGGCTTTTCTCCACCAAGGGACAGTTTCATGACTCTTTTGTTACTTTTTAAAATAGTATCACAAATATTTCTAAAGCTCTTAGCATATGTTACTCTTGGCCTTTGTAGGCCAGATAGCATAATGATAAGCTGACTTCTGTATACTGTTCACAGTCCTAGGAGGGACTTCTGAGGTTCAGTGTTGTAAGCAAGATTAATCATAAGTTACATGTGTGTCCCTCTGCCAAAGCAAACAAAGCCAAGAAGGGCAACACAAGGTCTTAAATTTCAAGGCATTGATGGTACCATTTTACTAAACAATTTTCCATGATTTTTAACAGCTAATATAATGCCTCCATCATCTCATCTCTTTGGCTCAATGCCATGGGGACCGCCAGTGCCAGTTCCTGGAAAGCCCTTCCATCATCACACTTCATATTCCGGGACCATGCCCATGGCTGGAGGGATGGCAGCTGGTGTACACAACCAGTTCATACCTCTACAGGTGAGACCTGGAAAAGAGAATTATTAGATTTGTAAGAGAATTAATTGTTTAATGTTCAAAGACTGTTGATAAAACTCTGTTTATTCAGTAATTATTTATTCAGTGCCAACCAGAAGCCCAGTACAGGTCTGGGTGCTGAGATTATATATTATGACCAGTGGCGACCAGTCTGACCTGGTCCCTGCTGTCTGAGTTTGTGTTCTAATAAATAATAATAATTGGAGCAAGTAATAATATCCTTTACTAGCACAAAGTGATTTAAAATCAGGAATGTAAATTTTCTTTATATTTAAGTTATGGAAAATTTTTTAAATTTTATTCATAACTAAATTCCTTTAATTTCTAAAGTCTGGTTTGGAGATTATAAGTGGAAGTCACAGGTCAATAGTGATTGACAAATATGTGCAACATGGTTTATGGTATTTTTTTGGTACTCGTTTTTTTGTTTTTTGTTTTTTGTTTTTGTCTACATTGTTTATTAATGATTCTTTTATTCCTTAAAGGTTACTAAAAAAAGGGTTGCAAACAAAAAGAACTTTGAAAATAAGGAGGCCCAAAGTTCTCAAGCCACCCCTCTTCAGACTATCCAGCCAGGGTCTTCCGATGTCACCAAAGTGATTCTACAGGAGAACTCATCAGCTTCCCTAAAGTCCTCTCAGATTCCTCAACCTGCACCTTCTTCTCAAGTTGAAGCTGCCTCCCAAGGCCATAGTACATCTCACCATAAGTCAACAGCAAGCTCTTCTTCAAGAAGAAAATCAAGAAAACTGGCTGTCAATTTTGGCGTTTCTAAACCTCCTGAATAAATTTGGTACTTGGAATTAAATTAATTTCTTTCCACCCACCTTTTTATAAATCCATATCTGTGTCATTAAAAAATTAGAATATGCTATTTTAAAATAATGTGTTTCAATTGAAAATTTTTAAGTTGTCAGGCACTTTTCATGCTGTTAAATGACTATCAAAATGTGCATCTCAAATATGTGCAGTTTGTTTCATGTCAATTATCCCTCAGTAAAGCTGTTTTAAAAAGACTAAATTAAACCTTCTGTTAAAATAATGCCAGTGGACTGAGCAGTGAAATGTACCACTCTAACTACTGGCCTTATCATTAGAAGCATCCTGAACTATGAATTAGACATATTATAATAATAAACATTTTTTACACTGTCATTGAGGGATAATTACATGGAGCATGAAAATTGGGCCTCAAGTATAATTTACTGAATGTGGGTTTTATTTTTTTCTTTAATTATGTCTCAGAATTGTCAAGATAATGCCTCTTATTTATAGTAGTTTACCTTCGGTTCTGTTGTCTGTGAAGGTCCTTTAGACCTGCTGTGAAATGATCACACCTGTGGTGGTGCTGCCAGTTTTGCTTTATTCTAAATTTTGTACCAAAGCAACTTTAGAAAACTGATCAGAATATTTCATTTAACCACTTAGAACTATAAATAGCAATCTAAATTTGAGTAACTAATTACAATTTTTTAGACCATTCAAGAACCAGCATTTGTAACTTCTAATAAAATTAAGTTTCAAAATCTACAGGGTACAATGATTACAAATTAATCTCTTAACAGAATAAAGTACAAAATAGTAATCATGTTGTTAATTAAAATAAATTGCGTTATTTTTTTGTATAGCTTTTTACCTGCTTACTTAAACATATATGAGGTCTCCATTGTTCGTCCATGTGTAGTGCTTCCTGGGACTGATGAAATTCTGATTTTTTAAAAATTCCAAGGTGTGCTATAATATGGGCACAATCACTTTGTGATGTATGTTATTTACATGACAAAAGCCTCTCATTCTGTTTCCTTATTTTGAGCTTTATACTGAACTGTTCAGTGACTGGCATTCTGTGTTTGCATGTCATGTGTGGGTGTGTATTGTACAAGCTGTGGCTGTTGAAATTATTTTAGAATTTATGAAAATTTATCAATGGTACCAGGGCCTGAGTTTTTATATATATATTTATCCTTTAGTTTTTGTGATATGCTTATATTTTTAAGAAAGTAAGTTATACTTTTTAAAAAGTAGGAACCACAATTTTTATATGGAGCTGCTGCTTCTTATATCTAATTTCATTTAGCTCATTGAAAACTCTGCCATGAGTCTTAGTCTATTTGTTTTTTTAAATGCTGGTATTGAACTAAATGGATCCCTTTAACTGCTGATGTGAGAATGTTGATGGGACATTTGTATATTAGTAGTGCCTTTAGTGTAAGAGATAAATGTTCATTATCTGTCATTTGTTGTAGTCATTTGAGTTTCTGTGATTTTATTTTCTGTTGATTTCCTAGATTCAGATGTTCATTGGTTTCCACCATTTCCTTGTTGGGAATGTTTGTTTATCTGTAGTGGGATCTTGAGTAATGAAGCTCAGGTAATTCTCAGTGTTTGTCCTTATAGCCTCACAAACTCTTTATTTGTTTTAAAAGGAAATATCTATTATGGGAATACAATACAAAAAAGTTAAATTGTGACAGTAATATTCTGTTAACCTCTTCTTTAAAGTGTGTAATATTTTTCACCTTACGTAACTGTACAAACCCCAGCATTCAAGAATTGCCTCACTCATCACTCCTGTGTAACTGCTCTGTACAGAGTGTACAGCCCACATCTTTTTTAGGTCACAGAGGAAGGAACACATGCCATCTTCTGAAAACTCCAAGAGAAATCTCAGTAAGCTGAGTGCCACTGAACCCATAGGGTATGTCACCAGTATTTGAGCAAAGCAAGGTGACAGTTCGACATGGATAGGCAGTAAAAGTGTTTTTCTTTTCACTCCTTCTCTTTTTTAAAAACCTATTATTCTAAAGGTCAAACTTGAGGAGAGATTAAAACAGAAGACAACTCTGTGATGACTAGATACTGGTAGGCATTCATGTAGACTCTTCTCCTTGTAGATCTAGGCCCAACATGGGCCTGCAGTCAATAGGAGGCAGAGGCTGTTTTCGTGATAATCCCCGGGAGACTGGACAGGAATATTTGGGGAAACTTACAATGTTTTTCTTTCGGATGGGACAGACTCAACCACCCCAAAGTTTAGAAACGTCTATCTAACTGTTGATTCTGCAGTGGACTGTCTGTGAAAACGGTGGACGTGTAGGCACAGAACAGCATATCTCCCAAACTGCTTCATGTTTCCACATGTCCAGAGCAGTTCAACCTAAATATCCTTGTTCAATAAATTTTTTCTTTGCTTTTTGGAGCACATTAATGAATTTTAATGATTGATCCTCTAGTTCCATTGTTTCTTTTCACAATTTCCTACATTTCCTGAGTTTTATAATATGATAGATAGAGTGTATTAATTGATTTAAACATTGGGTAGACCAAAGTCTTAAACATCTGAGACTCAGTTGCATGAAAAATTTATTTCACCTGTCTGTACCTTGGTTTCAATTTAAGACTTTTCCTGTTTTTCAGAGGGAACAGTAGTTCTTTGAGAACTAACAAGATAAAGAGATATTTTTTTTCTCTATTGGTGGGAGGGATGAAAAACTTGTGATGGAGATTTGTTGTTGTTTATTTCCTTTTCTCTGATCAGGTATTTGCTTTGGTTTTAGACTGATATTTTCAAACCAATCTAGATTCTTGGTTTTAAGGGGTGGGGGCAGAGAGAAGGTAGTTGGAAGAAGGAAACCAGTTAAATTCAACATATCTAATCACTGCATTTCAGACTGTAACCTATTTTTCTAGCTCAAGGAAATAGATAACCTTTCAGGGTCTAATTTATTCACTCATTTTTAAATCATCTGTTCTATTTGTATTAATAAACCATACATTTTCATAGTGATTGTCTAATTTTTATCTTAAGATAAATAGAACTGTCCAGCTCTCCACTGAAGTTTGTGCTAACATGCTTCTTCTCATTGTTAAGAGCAATTTTTTAAAACAACTGTACAATATCCTAGCTTTTTGAGCTTGCTGTATTTCTTAGTACCATCTAGCTTCCAAATTGTGCTATTATTGTGGAAGAGAATTAATTTATTTGAGAGAAATGACCATGACAGGCATTCTCTACCTTTAAAAGAAATGAATCAGAGAAGGTCCCTTATCATTTTTTTAGATATAATGATAGTACTGAAACAGGCAGTGATCTTTATGTACATTTTGTAAGCTTTGCCAGTGAAACAGTCTTTTTTGAAGGAACTTCCTTTCCTACTCAGTATAAAGCTTAAAATTATAGAAATGAATATTTTCCAGACTGATCTGGTTCATATTTCGGTCAGACTTCACGTGTTGAAACAGACAGCCAGCAGAGCAAAGCGACAGGCAGGTGGAAATTTCACTGTTCATACTGAGTTAACAGCTCAAACATCACAGATGCTCCTTTTAGAGAGAGAAAAAAAGTGTATGAAATAGCTTTAGTAGTTAAAAACATCAGCAACTCAGAGCTGCGCGCGCGCGTGCGCGTATGTGTGTGTGTGTATGTGTGAGTGATCCAGCAGTAACACCTTGCTCAGTCAGTGCGTTCAGCCATCTCAAGTGCAATTCGTGATGGAGACCCTGTTTCCAGCAGATAAAGTTTTACATAGTTAAACCTGTAAAAATTAATTTTTTCCCACAGTACATTCATTGCTATTGATTATTTCAGCAATTGGTGTATTATTAAATTGCCCACGCCAAATAGTTAAGTTTCTGTAGATGTTTTAGTAATTCAAAGCCAAATTCTTCCAATTCTTCTACCATTTTTTTTTCTTTAAGCTGAGCCATCCTGCCACCCGTTGGCAGCTCAGCAGCAACTCAGCTCGGGCTGGGACTTGAACCTCTGTTGCTCAGAGCTCGCACTCTTGAGTGAGCTCTTAACCAACTGAGCCACTCGGCCGGCCCCTTCTTCTACCATTTTTAATGAAATCATAGGAGTAGGAATTTGATCTACAGTGCTTTAAGTTCTTTTATTCCTTTCTTCCCCTTAAAGTTAAGGGGCTTCTTTTGTTTGGTTTGGGCCTTCCTTTCTTTTTTCTTTTTCTTTTTTTGCCTCAAGTCTCTTACATTTTCTTTTGCCCAGTTGCTTCTTTGAATGTTTTCATATTATTTCAGTATATGAGTAATAGTGTGCTGTATCATTAAAGTGTTCAACATTTTGTTCATTTAAACAATACAATTAAGTATAATTCATACATACATATCTTAATTCATTTCTTTTCTCACATAGCTATTTTATAAGTAACTAGAATTTTTCATTAGATCTTATACAGAACAGTATTTTATTAAAAATTCAAAAGGGAAGACTTTTGTGCTCATTTTGTAATTTTTGTTTTTTAAATATCTTTACATTATCTGCAATTAAAGTGTTTTAAACTTGCATTGGAATGAAATTCGAATGTATTTTTGTGCTGTTACGTTGTTCATTTGTAAATTTCTAGCATGAAGTTAGCCTCAAAATGTTGTGCAAAACGATTTTAAAATATGAGTCACTGAAAGAGTTTAAACATTGTACATGTTAAATACTATATGGATTTTAATTAAACTCTTGAGAATGATTTCATAAGCTGTTTGTTCTTGTATGTTTGCATTAGTATCAAAAGTAGAAACATTACGATATTCACTTAAATCCCATATCATTTTATATATTTATTTTTCAATCTATGTCATTTAACATAAACTAGACAGCATGGTTGGTAGAAACAGTCTGAACTGTAGATTCAAATACCCACTCTTCCCCACTCCCAGCCCTACTGCTTGCTAGTTGTAAATAGGTCATTATCGTATTAGCATTGACAGGTTATGTAAGAATCTAAGTCCCAGTTTCTTCATCTCCTAAAGAAAGAAAACAATACCCCTCATCTTGTTAGTATATATGAAGCACTAGGTACATAGGTGTATTGCAGATGTTAGTAGATGAGGGTTTGTCACATTATATGCAGATCTGTTACCTGGGTCCCAAACACAGATGACTGGATGGTGGCAAATACCTCTATGCTTCTTCCTCTGAGTCACTCGCCAGCCTCCAGTTCATAGGGGTCCCCATACTTCCCTTGGGCATGTGCGAGGCTCCTCTGTTTCTGTTCTTCCTTTTCCGTGCCATGATCCCCTCTATCTTTTCTGCTGTGCAGGGAAAGGTTCTTACAGAGCTGTAAAGTAAGACACTTCAATGCCTACTTATAAGATGGAAAAATACAAGACTAATATCTGGCTAATACCACATCTCACAATATAACTCTGATGCATAATTTTACCAAAATCTCTTTGGTAGGGGCAGGAAGGAGTTGGGAAGGAGGGGTCGAGGTAGGAAGAAACCTTCCTGCTGTAGCTGCTCCCAGCTCTGCCCCATAAACCTGAGACAGTCTGTACTATTGTACTTTACTCAGAACCCCAAGAAGTCACATTCCATGTGTGTTTGGCCACCTAGATCCAGCTCGAGACATGCAGTCCAGAATACTAGTGGATTCCTACCCACTTTTCCACCTCATTCCCCAGATGGCCCACTCTCCACACACAGGTTCTCAGTAACTACCCCTCTATACCCTAACTCTAGCATTAATGGGCTCCCCCCATCTTGGTGCCACTTTTTTTACTTGAGAACCAAAATTAAAACCTAAACCCACTCAAGTTAACTTAAGAAAAGGAAATTTGTTTTAAGAATATGGAGCAATCTCAGAAAATCCAATCCAGGAAGTACAATCAGGCTTCTAAGAGACAGAACCTTAGGATGTTACCTTCCAGTTAACTGTCTCCCCCAGTGGGGCCATAGGGTCTTTGGTATCTGTGAATCTCTGTAGAACAGGCCTCTGCTCATTTATCTGTAGTATGGGCAGGTGGGCAGGTCCCCTTGAGGGGCTGCCCCTACTGGGCTATGGGTGGATAAGGAAATGCTGATCTGTTAAAGGCAGACTCTTAAGCAGCAACCACATTCTGGGCCAGCAGCCGGTCCTTATAGTTCTATACAAGTAAAGGCCCGAGAAACAGTTTTGCCCTAACAGTAACCAGAGTTCTGTGATGTGCCTGCAAACAAATCTCATAAAAGAGTAGTCCCAGTTAAACTCCTTCACCTTGGAAAATGGTTGTCTTCAGAATTTTCCAGTGCTGTATGGAGTCACTGACTCCTACAGTGGTAGAAGTCTTAGCCATGTCTCACTTGAGTTCCTAAATACAGGACCAATGGATAAGTACACCTACTGATTATGAAGTGCTTAAGTATTTAATACCCCAGGCCGATGTTCTAAATGGTTGGCATAGATTATCTCCTTCAATCCTCATCATAACCCTATCATGTGGGCAGGTTTCACCTATGCAGTCATCTGACTCCAAATCCTACTCTCTTAACTACTTTGCTATACTATAATGTTTAGGTTTTATAGTTTAGTTTTTACATCAACCCTGTGTAGTTAGTTTTATTATGAATGTATTCTTTCATTCATTCAATTTGCTATTTTTTCGTTTCTTCTAAGGGCATAACACAAGCATAGAGGTTACAAATATGAGTAAGACCATCTTGACATCCATAAAGTCTAGCAGAGGAAGGATGAGTAACCACCAGGCAAAGCACCAGTATATCGAGCCCATAGGAAAGGGGTACCTCACAGTCTGGGAAGGTATCAAGGTCTCTTTTTTGGAGGAGATGAGACTTTAAAAGACCCAAGTGAGGAAAGGCAGTTCAGCAGAGCTGAATTACTTACGGTGCAGATTAAGAGAGGTCAGAGGTAAAATGGAAGTGATGGTAGGCTCCAGATCATAAAGAACATTTATCTACCTGAAAAATTTGAAAACATTTATACCTAAAGCTATATGTACCCCTATGTTCATTGCAGCATTATTTACAGTGGCCAAGACGTGGAAACAACAAAAATGTCCTCTGATGGATGATTGGATAAAGAAGATGTGGTACATATATACAATGGAATACTACTCTTCCATAAGAAAAGATGAAATAGTGCCATTTGAGACAACATGAACGGATCCTGAAATTATCAAACAAAATAAGTGAGACAGAAAACTACAAGAACCATATGATTTCACTTATATGTGGTATATAAAAGAGAAAACAACAAACAAACAAAAAACCTCATAGACACACAACAGTTTAGTGGTTACCAGAGGGAAGGAGGGTGGGGGAAAGTTGAAGAGGGTAAAGGGGGTCAAATATATGGTGATGGAAAAAGAACTGACTCTGGGTGATGAACACACAATGCAATATGCAGATGATGTATTATAGAATTTTACACTTGAAATTTATATCTTATTAACCAATGATACCCCCAATAAATTTAATAAAAGAACATTGTAGATCATTCAAGTATTTGAATTTCATAATTTCATTCTAAAGGCTGTCTTCCTCAAAGCTCTTTTTTTTTGTCTGTAATAAAATCCCACTTAAATTAGCTCAAGAACAAATTAAATGAGGGTGGGGGGGGTAGAAGATATATCATATAGATACAGGAAAATTGCCTAGAATCCAAGATCAAGAACACAGCTGGGCCTCAAAGGGGCTTGGACAAAGAACAAGAAAGCTATTGGAAACACAGATATCTACTTCTCTAGTATCACCTCTGCCTTTCTATTTAACACTCATAATTTCCATATTCCAGTTGTACGTTGCTTCAGTTCCAGCAACTAGCCTAGCACTAGTGTTTGTCCATCTCAACTCCAAATGGGTTAAGTTCATGTCAGATGTCCAACTCTGCTAGGCGAGTAAAGTCAGCTGATACAAACATGGCTGCTGTGGCCCATTCATGTGGAGTGGTATTCTTAGAGAAAGAAGGTCAGGATGTGAAGATATCCTCAAAATGCTCTTCTAGTAGGAACTAGTGCATGATTTTAAGAAGGGGGTTATTTGATTTCACAATGAAAATGTGGCATTGTAGAGAATAGATACGAAGGAGTGGAAATCATAAACAAACAGAAAGCTGTTTTAGTAATCCAAGTAAGAATGATGCAGCTGCACTAAGTCTTAGAAGCTCTGATATTGTTCAATATGTTGGATATCAAAGTGAAACAAAAAATGTGCAATCAGGGTTTCCAGGATCACCTACTAAGGCTGACCCATTAATATTTTATCAGAGATCCTCTCTGCTTATTGTACTTCATGGAGTGTTTGATTGGAAACAGCACAAGAGTTCCAAGCCTTCCTGAGAATCTTTTTCCACATTCTCTCATATATGAGGTCTGATAATTAAGTTTGTGGACTAGCCACCATGTGTCTACATTGGCAGCACTGTACAAACAGCTCAGGAAGGTTTCATAACCTTGGTATATTAGAGTCTCACAGCTGTGTTCATGTTTATGTGTGGCGGTGTCTTGCTGAGTGGTGTTCATTATTGTTGTTGCGTGTTTTTGTATGCCATCACAAGAATGTCTGAGCTTGAATTAGAGCAACAAACAAACATTAAATTTCTTGTTAAACTTGGCAAGGGTGGAGGTGAAATCAGGGACGTGTTAGTCCAAGTTTATGGGGATAATGCCACGATGAAAATAGCAATGTACAAATGGATTAAACGTTTTTCTGAGGGGAGAGAACGCATCACTGATGAAGAGAGGTCAGGGAAACCAGTAACGAGCAGAACTGACAAAAACATTGCAATAATTTGTCAAATTGTGTGTCAAAATTGTTGGTTGACTGAGAGAAGCATAGAAGACCAAGTAAACATTGATAACGAAACAGGAAAAGCTTAACCGAAAATCTTGGCATGAGAAAGGTGTGTGCAAAAATGGTCCCAAAGGAGCTCACCGATGAACAAAAGCAAAGGAGATTCGAAGTTTGTCAAGACCTTTTGGAGAGGGAAGACGATGTTTTGAGCCATGTTATCTCTGGTGTTGAAACATGGGTGTACCAATACGACCATGAAACAAAGCGTCAAAGTGCACAATGGAAGTCAGCCAATTCTCCATGACCATACAAGTTCCATCAGTCTAAATCAAGAGTAAAAATGATGTTGCTAACCTTTTTTGATGTCAGAGGGATTATTCATTATGAATTTGTAGCAACTGGACAAACAGTTAACCAAGTCTACTATTTATAAGTGCTGAAAGACTGCATGGAAAAGTTAGATGACCTGAGCTTTTCGCCAACAATTCATGGCTCTTGCATCAAGACAATGCACCAGCTCGCACGGCACTGGCTGTGAAGGAGGTTTTAGGCAGGAAACAAATAACTGTATTGGAACACCCTCCCTACTCACCTGATCTGGCCCCCAGTGACTTCTTTCTTTACCTGAAGATAAAGGAAATATTGAAAGGTAGACATTTTGATGAGATTTGGGACATCAAGGGTAATACGACTACAGCTCTGATGGCCATTACAGAAAAAAAGTTCCAAAATTGCTTTGAAGGGTGGACTAGGTGCTGGCATTGGTGCATAGCTCTCAAGGAAATGATTTTGAAGGTGACCATAGTGATATTCAGCTATGAGGTATGTAGCATTTTTTCTAATGATGAGTTTGCTAACTTAATTGTCAGACCTCATAGTTATTACCATATTATTGACTATATTTCCTATGCTGTACGTTACATTCCCATGACTATTTTGTAACTACAAATTTATACTTCTTAACCCCTTCTTTCATCTACACCCCCACCCTCCTCCCATCTGACAACCATCAAAATTTTCTCTGTATCTATAAGTGTGTTTCTGTTTTGTTTATTTTGTTCTTTAGATTCCACATATAAGTGAAATCACATTGCCTTTCTCTATTTGATATACTCCACTCAGCACAACACACTCCTGGTCCATCCATGCCACCGCAGATGGCAAGACCCTTCCATGGCCAAGCAATATTCCATTGTATATACGTACTGCCTCCTCTTTATCCATTCATCCATTGATGCACACCCAGGCTGTCTCTGCATCTTGAATATTGTAAACGTGCTGCAATGAACATATTGATGCACATGTCCCCTTGAAGTAGCGTTTGGGTTTCTCCAAATACCCTAAAGTGGGGTTATTGCATTCTTTTTCTCTGTTCTTATAGCCTTTGTTTTAAAGTCTATTTTGTCTGGCATAAGTACTGCTACCCCAGCTTTTTTTGTTTGTTTATTACCATTTTCATGAAATATCTTTTTCCATCCCTTTACTTTCACTCTGTGTGTGTCTTTCCATCAGAAGTGAGTCTCTTTTAAGCAGCACATGTAAGCGTCTTGTTTTCTTATCCATTCAGCCACACTATGTCTTTTGAGTGGAGCATTTAACCCATTACAAAGAAAGTAATTGGATTTTTTTAAGTTAAAGTTTATAGGGGTGGTGATGGTTAGCAAAGTTACATAAGTTTCAGGTGTACAATCCTGTAATATATCATCTATATATCACATTGTTTGTTCACCACCCAGAGTCTGTTCTCCTTCCATCACCATATATTTGACCCTCAGGCTGATTGACTGTGGGGTTTGGCCACATCCACATTTTATAGGCTGCTGTGCAGGGGTGGGGAGTAAGGGGGCTTGCCCCAGTGAGTGGGATTTGCCTCAGCAGGCTCTGGTACCTGTTGAGACTGCCTTTTGGGTGTGCCACTTGTGCTGCTAATTGGGTGGTGCTCTGCTGTGGTCTGAAGCCAACCCTCAAGTATATTGGTTCTGGAGCCTATTAGGAGGGGCTCTAGTGCAGGCCCAGGTCAGCCACTGCCTATGACCAGCTGGGGACTACCTGGTAGAAGCTACAAAATGATCTGCAGTTTTTTGCTGCCTGTGCTAACTCTGGAAGCACATGGGAGAGGCCATGCTTCGAGCCAAAGATGTCTGCCAATAGTACTGGCCCTGAGGTAGCTCCACAAAATTTCAGGACACCCCAAGGTCTGCTGCCACCTGTTGGCTCCCTTAAGGTTCAGCCACTGATAAAGCCTCGTGCGGTGTGCAAGTTGGGTGAGGCAGGATCTCAGGGAGTCACTAGAGTGGGCAGAGTTGTAGTCACCAGGTTAATATATACTGTGATTTGGTGCCAGTGCTGAGCCTGAATCTATGCAGGAAAAGTTTCAGAGCACACCAAGGCCAGTCATCATCCACCTGGAGTCTGTTTGACTCTGACAGCTTTCTAAGAAAGAGCACAATGCAAGTGGAGCTGGCTGCTTGGGAGAAAGTGACTTCGGTTTTGGGGGAGTTGCATAGGGCGAGGTCCCAGTGAGTCATCATGGTGCAGCTTGGTGCTCACCAGACCAATCAGATTCAGATTTGATGGTAAGCATGAGGGGAGGGCTTAACACAGAAAACATGGTGCCTGCCTGTCAGATGCACAAGAGGACCCCACACAGGGAAAATGCTTACTGTCCTCCAGTCCTGGTCCCAAATCCACACAACTCAGTCTGCCTCCCATATATCTCTGACACCACCACCCCCATGCCCCCCGAGTTACTGTCTCTCCACTGGAGACCAAGGAGAGTGCCTAGGAGTGAGAGAATTTGTGTACAGGCCCTTTAAGAAGACATCTGAGCTTCCCACTTCCTTCCACTCCACTTGGATTGCAATCCCCACTGTATTTCACAGTCAGCTGTTGTGGGGGCTCCTCTACCTGGCACCAGTACTCTGGGCTGGGGAGACCAGTGTGGGGCTGGGGTCTCTGGCTTTTTTGGGGAAACTCTGTGGCTGATATCCCTCCCAGTTCTCAACCACCACAAGGAGGTTTCACGTTAGCCAGTTTCACATCTCCACCCCTCCTACCAGTGTTGATGCGGCTTCTTCTTTATATCCTTAGTTATAAAACTTCTGTTCAGCCAGACTTCAGATGATTCCCTCTCGTGGGTGGGTGTGGTGGCATGGCCACGCGAGTTATCGCCTGTGGGGGATGACTTTTGGGGGGCGTGCTGCCATTTTCCATGGGCACCCTCAATTGCTGCCATCTCCTCCAGGGCTCCACGCACAATGTGAGGCCACGATGAGGTGAGCCGGGGGTGGGGGGGAGCCTGAGGCAGCGCAGGCCTCCGCAACCCGTGCCGCGATAGCTCAGGCTGGCCATCTCCTTTACCTGTGTTGCAGAACCCCACCACCGTCGCCACCACCCCCCTCACCCCTGGCCGCCAGTGTCCAGTCACCTTGCTGTGCCCCGCGGGAGTAGAGCCCAGGTTGGGGGCGCCGCCCCCTCAGTGAGAAAGCCTTCTCTAGTGATCCGAGAGGGTGCCTTGGGGTACCACAGCCCCCAGCCGCTTCCCCTCCTCTGTGCATGTAGTAGCCAGTCACGGCCCCCCTCCACTCCATGTGCTTGGGGGGGCCCCTAAGCGACGGATGCTCTCCTGGCCTAAAATAATAATAATAATAATAATAATAATAATAATAATAATAATTTTACTAACTGCTGTCACCTCAATAAATTTAACTTAAAAAAAGACAAATTTTTTTTTTAAACTGAACCAACCTGCCACATGTTGGCAGCTCAGCGGCTGCTCAGCTCAGGCTGGACTCGATCCGCTGTTGCTCAGAGCTCAAACCCTTGAGCGAGCTCTTAACCAACTGAGCCACTTGACTGGCCCAAAAGACAAATAATTTTTAAAAATTTAGGCCGATTAAAGAAAACTAAAAAGACTAATAACTACATAGTAACTGTTACCACTCCAGGCCTGAAGGGGCAACAAGAGCATGCTATTATTCGGCCACAAAGAGAGTGTCATATAGAGTGTTGCCTGACAAGAGCTGTGGCCTTTGTGAAACTAAACAATTAACCTGTGGCAACCTAGTAGGGAGAGAGCTGGGAACAAATACTATAACCTCATTTTTTCTTCCTTCCAATATCCTGCTGGTGCTGTCTATTGGTCAAACCCAAATGAGTAACCATAGGGCAAAGGAGCCCTTTGATGGACTTCATGCAAATTAGCCTCCCAAAACACAGAGCAGAATGGAGAAGGATGAAGAGTGAATCAGAAAGTATAAACAGAAGATATACAGCACAGTGTTGATATACTGGGTAAACTGTGGATTTATATGTTCATAATAATGGAAACACCAAATAACGATCTAAACAAAATAATGTTATAACTATATTAGGGAGATGGAAACGGTGCACATACAACATTTGACAATTACGTTTACTAACTCATCCTAGAAAAAGTGCTACATACCTCATTGCTGAATATCACTATGGTCACCTTCGTAGTACCCCCCTTGGGAAGCTATGCACCAACGCCAGCACCTAGTCCACCCTTCAAAGCAATTTTGGAACTCTTTTTCTGGAATGGCCATCAGAGCTGTCATCGTATTACCCTTGATGTCCCAAATGTCATCAAAATGTCTTACTTTCCGGGCCGCCCGTGTGGCGTGTTGGTTAAGAACTGGCTTGGGATGCCAGAGGGCCCTGGTTCGGATCCCACATATGAGGGCCAGTGACACTGCCCTCTGCAGCTAAGATGGTGAACAGCAGCTTAACCTGGGGCTGGGCTGCTGTGGGTCGCCGGCGACAGCGTAGGCTGCAGTCCCATGCTGCAGTGGGCTGCCATAAGCTACCATGTGTAGCCGGCAGCCAACGTGAGTGGCCAGCAGCCGCCGTGAGCAGTCATCCAGAAGTCGGTGACTGATCTGCTTCGCCCGGGAAGAGCGCAATGATGGTGCCAGCTTGGGCCAGTGAAGCAACATCCTTCACAACTAGACTTAAGAACAAAGCAACAGAACTTGTCTGTTCTCCTTCCCCCAATTCCCCAGCACTGTTCCCCTCCTCCAATTCCCCAATAAAATCTTTAAATAAAATAAAATAAAATAAAAAAGTCTTACTTTTCAATATGTCATTTATCTTCAGGTAAAGAAAAAAGTCATTGAGGACCAGATCAGGTGAGTAGGGAGGGTGTTCTAATATAGTTATTTGTTTACTGGCTAAAAAATCCCTCACAAACAGTGTCATGTGAGCTGGTGCATTGTCATGATGCAAGAGCCATGAATTGGCAAAAAGTTCAGGTCGTCTTTTTTACACAGCCTTTTCAGCATTTCCAAATAGTAAACTTGGTTAACTGTTTGTCCAGTTGCTACAAATTCATAATGAATAATCCTTCGGATATCAAAATAGGTTAGCAACATAGTTTTCACTCTTAATTTGGACTGATGAAACTTTTATGGTTGTGGAGAATTGGCTGACTTCCATTGTGCACTTTGACACTTTATTTCAGGGTCATTTTTTTTTTCAGTTAACTCTTATTATTATTTTTTAAATTATTTTT
>NW_017731620.1:324149-360009 GCF_001890085.2 Hipposideros armiger | reverse complement strand
TTCAGCATCTTAGCTGTAGAGGGCAGTGTCACTGGCCCTCATATGTGGGATCCGAACCGGGGCCCTCTGGCATCCCAAGCGAGTTCTTAACCATTGCGCCACTCGGCCGGCCCCCAACCTCTCTTTATCAGTGACACATTCTCTTCCCTTAGAAAAATGTTTAATCCATTTGTACAACTGCCATTTTCTTCATGGCATTATTCCCATAAACTTGGACTAACCCGTCCCTGATTTCAGTGGAGATTGTGGCTGAGTGAGATGGTTGGCAGCTACAGTCCCAGGTGCTCCTCTTAAAGGGACCATGCACAGACCTACCCACTGACAGACTCACTCTCTCTGAGCTCCAGTGCTGGAGCAGCAGCTTGAAGGGTGACAGGGACATATGGGAAAGAACTGAGTTGTCTGGCTGCAGGGTGCGGCTGGAGGGGCAGCTTTCTCCTAGATGGAGGAGCTGGCAGAAGCCATTGTTACTTTGCTGAGCCCTCCTGGCATGCAGACACAGGTGACCACCATACCTGAGATCCAACAAACTGGCTATCACCTATCATTCACCAAGCCCTGGTAATTTGAGACCCTGCTCCACCCAAATTCCAGGCCCACCCAAGCCAATTTGGGTGACTTTTCTGTATAAACAGCTATCTCGGCTCATGTTTCAGAATTTTCTAAAATCTCTCAAAGTTTTATAAAACCCAAACAAGCAGCATTAACCCTCAGCATATCCCATACCTCTGGCTGAGCAAACCTAAGCTCAGCACTAGTGTCAGCTGGCCATGGTTCACCACATGGCCTCTTGAAGCACCTCCAAACACAATGCACATTGTGGCCACCTGTGGATTGTTTTGTGACTCACAACAGATGGCCTTGGACAGGGCACAGGCTGTGGCTGAATGTGGCCTGCAGTGGGTCCCCTCCCAGGAGGCACTGGGGCTGGCACGCCCAATAGTGAGCTTTGGATCAAGCTGGAACATCATCCAGCCACCTTCAAGGACATCACACTCAAAGGGTATGCTGGGAAGGCACCAGAACCCTGCTAAAGCAAACCCTGCCCTGTAGGGTCAGCCCCTGCACAATAGCTCCTCCACTGTAGTCACAGCCAATCCTCAGAATCAATCAGCCTGAAGGTCAATGTCTCCCATTGATGTGCCAACAGCAACTAAGGCTCAATTACAATAGGAGGGCACACACAACCCACACAAAGGACATACCTGGAGCAACCAGGTCTGGTTACCAGGCCACTCTACCAAAAATCAGGTGACATAGCAGCCCTGTCTAATACATAAAAACAAACACAGGGAGGCAGCCAAAATGGGGAGACAAAGAAATATGTCCCAAATAAAAGAACAGACCAAAGCTCCAGAAAAAGAACTAAATAAAATGGATACAAGCAATCCACCAGACTCAGAGTTTAAAACATTGGCTATTAAGGATGCTCAATGATCTCAGGGAGAACTTCAACAAAGAGATAGGCAACAAAAATGGAGATAAAAACAAAAAAAGAATAAGTCAGAAATAAATAATACAATAACTGAAATGATGAGTACATTAGAGGGAATCAACCATAGATTGGATGAAGCAAATGATTGAATCAGCAATTTGGAAGATAAGGAAGCAGAAAACACCTATCAGAGGAGCAAAAGGAAAAAAGAATCCAAAAACATGAGGATAGTTTAAGGAGCCTCTGGGAAATCAAAGTTTGCAATTTTTGAATCATAGGGCTACCAGAAGGAAAAGAGAGATAGCAAGGAATTGAAAACCTATTTGAAGAAAAAAATGACAGAAAACGTCCCTAAACCTGGCAAAGGAAAGAGACATACAAGCCCAGAAATTGTAGAGAGTTCCAAACAAAATGAACCCAAAGAGGCCAACACCAAGACACGTAATTAAAGTGCCAAAGGTTAAAGACAAAGAGAAAAATTTTAAAGCTGGTTACTTACAAGGGATCTCCCATAAGACTGTCAGCTGATTCTTCAATGGAAACTTAGCAGGCCAGAAGGGATTGGTATGAACTATTCAAAGTGATGAAAAACAAGGACCTACAGCCAAGATTACTCTACCCAGCAACACTATCATTTAAAATTGAAGGACAAATAAAGAGCTTCCAAGACAAGAAAAAGTTAAAGGAATTCATCACCACCAAACCAATATTACAAGGAATCTTAGAGGGACTTCTTCAATACCAAAGAAGAAGAAGGAGGAGGAGAGGAAAAAGATGAATAATAAAATGGTAATAGCTACATATTTACAAATAATTACTTTAAATGTAAATAGATTAAGTGGTCCAATCAAAAGATAAGTTGGCTGAATGGAAAAGAAAACAAGACCCATGCATATGCTGCCTACAAGAGACTCACTTCAGATCAAAAGACACACACAGACTGAAAGTAAATGGATGGAAAAAGATATCTCATGAAAATGGAAAAAAAAATCTGGAATAGCAATACTTATACCAGACAGAATAGACTTTATTTATTTATTTATTTTTTAAGATTTTTATTGGGGAATTGGGGGTATGGGAACAGTGCTGGGGAATTGGGGGAAGGGGAACAGACAAGTTGCTGTCGTTTCGTTCCTCAGTCTAGCCGTGGAGGACGTCGCCTCACCGGCCCAAGTTGGCACCATCACTGCGCTCTTCCCAGGCAAGGCACATCAGCCGCCGGCCTCCGGGCGGCCGCTCACTGCGGCTGCTGGCCGCTCACGCTGGCTGCTGGCCACACACTGCAGCCCACGGCAACCCACCACCACAGGGGGTGCAGCCTACGCCGTCGCTGGCGACTCCCAGCAGCCCAGCTCCAGGTTGAGCTGTCGTTCAGCATCTTAGCTGTAGAGGGCAGTGTCACAGGGAACCTGGGTGTCTGTTAATGGATGAATGGATAAAGAGGAGGTGGTACATATATACAGTGAAATATTGCTCAGTCAGAGAAGGGGATGGGTTCTTGCCATCTGCAGCAGCATGGATGGACCTGGAGGGTGTTGTGCTGAGTGGAGTTTGTCAGACAAAGAAAGACAGATGCAATGTGATTTAACTTACATGTGGAATCTAAAGAACAAAATAAACAAAACAGAAACATAGATACAGAGAACATTTTGATGGTTGCCAGATCAGAAGGGTTTAGGGAACAGGGTGAAAAGAGGGAATGGATTAAGAAGTATAAATTGGGGGCCAGCCGGATGGCACAGTTGGTTAGAGCACGTGCTCCTAACGACAAAGTTGCCAGTTCGACTCCCGCATGGGATGGTGTGCTGCCCCCACCTTGCTCCCAAGATTGAACATGGCACCTTGAGCTGAGCGGCTGATGGGCAGCCAGATGGCTCAGTTGGTTAGGGCGTAAAATTCAATCTTTCAACTATTGCTTACTCTCTGGCCTAACTTTTAAAATTTTACTACAAAATATCAATTAACTGTTACTCTTTGAGCCCCAGTTATGTATATGCAATATTAACTACCTATCTGGCTATGGGTTAGAAACACACACAATAATCTTTTCATAAAAATTCCTAGTGGTGTTGCTAGGCACCCTCTCAGCATGCCCCTCTATCTTCTATTGCCCCTAGGCAGGAAAGTGTCTAAGCAAATAGCCAGGACTCAGTGTATGTTTTGTAATTTAAAATAAGTCTAGAAAAGCCACCATTTTAAACGTGTTATTTCTAATATTATGTTACTCATTAAGTTTTTCAATATAAAAAATAGAAAAGTGACTATCTCACTACTCAGGTAACTTGGTTGACTTGTTTTTAAATGACAAAGAAAAACATCATAAGAAAATTCAAATACAGTGGAAAGATAAACAGTATAAATAGTAAGTAGGAATTCTCTTTCGTTTGCTCCCAGGTCTTTCCCCAAATGTATACATCACCATCAAATTCTTGTCTGCTTTTCCAGAAAAATTAAAATTGTATACAATTGTAAATATATATATTAGTTTCAGGTGTACAGCATAGTAGTTAGACATTTATACAACTTGCGAAGTTTTGAACGAGGTGTGAGACCACAAGCTGAACTTTGCTTTCTCCTCACTGTGGCAATCCAGACCATTTATACTCTTCACCTTGAAAGAAGCCAATCCAGTTCACCAGCCAGTAACCTTTATTTGCATAAGGACCTAAAGGAGTTTTGAACTTTTGGACTTTGGTGCTTGCCCTGGAGGCACATCCTGGAACTGCTTTTCCCACAGTCTCACCAGCCAGAGCTGACCAACACTTTTGAATTAGTTATCACCTCATGTTAGACAGCCAATAAGAGAAGTTTCTTTTGTTACAAACTTGAAGGTTTTTGCCTTTATAAACCCTGCCTTTCTTTGTTCTCTCCAGAATCCAGTTTGGATTGCCACCTGAATCTGCATCTCTCAGATTCCAATCCTTTAAGACCCACTTTAATCTTTTAATTTGTTCTATAGCCTCAAATCTTTATTGGTCGACAATGTTTAACTTTGATAAGAATAAAAATTAATAAAATAAGTCAACGTTAGTAGCAGAAACTACAATTTTGAGAAATGTATGATAATAAAATCAGTTAGTTGGAAATTAGTATTTTTTAAATTTGGCAGTTGAGTCTCAGGGCTGGAATTTCCTGGGGAGAACCTATCAGCCTGCCTCATGCACTGTAGAGATGAATAAAATGAGGTTCAGGGCAGTTAAGTGACGTGCCCAAGGTCACTCACCTATGAGGCAGCAAAGCCAGATCCAGAAGCACATCTCCACACTTCTGTGCTGTGGATTGTACATCTTCAACTGTATAACCTATTGCACAGTGAGTAAACAACTGCTCAGTTGGCACCTGCTCTTTCTTAAGAAAGTTAACAGTGGGTGAAAGGGTAGGAAAAAAGAAAAACATAAAGCTAAAAAGATCATGGTTAGATATTGGATAGGAAGGGAAATTGAGACTGACATTGAAGAGTGATTACTCTCAGGCAATAAGGAATTCATTCCACCAAATTAGAGAGTTTCATCTGTTTACACTGTAGTCATTATTAAACCCTAGTAATTCATACTAAGAAGCTGTGAGCCTTTGGCTCCCAGCATTTGGCCCAGCTGTCAGAAACTCAGCATAGTCAAGACCGACAAAGAAGCTTTGTTGCTTCTTGTGGTGATCACTGCGATTTTTAGACTAAGAAAAACATTTCTCAGAACTGGGGGGACTTGGCTTGTTTGGAAAAAATGTCTGTCCAATTTCCTTGCCAAGTTCTAAGATTCTAAACAATAAGAAGGGTGGATTTTATAATGCGTATTTTTAAATTAATTAATTAATTTCCCTATATTTTACTATAAAAAGTTTTCAAACACACATAAAAGGTAAAAGAAATTTCTGTGAACATTCATATACACACCACCTAAATTCTACCATCAATATTTTATTATTCTTACTTTATCATATATCTATCTCTCTATTCATTTTTATTTCTATTTAATAATCAAACTTATTTTTGTGTGCATTTCAAAGTAAGTTACAGACGTCAATATAATTTCCCCTGAACACTTCAGCATGCATATCATTAAATAGAATTCAATATTTTTATGGTTCTTTTTTGTTTCTTTAGAGGTAAAATTTACATAAGGTGAAGTGCACAGATCCTAACTGTACCGTTCCATGAGGTTTGGCAAATATATACATACGTCTCACCTAAATCATTACCAAGACACAGAATATGAACATCATATGCAGAAAATGTCCTTATACCCTCTCCCAATAACTCTCCACCCCCAACCGCACAGAGACAATTATTATCTTGAAAGTTATTCACCAAAAATTAATTTGCCAGTTCTAGAACTTCATATCAATGGAAAAATACAGTATGTACTCCTTATGCAAGGTTTTTTTCCCCTCAGTATAATGTTTGGGGACTTGTCCATGTTCTTGTGTGTCTCTCTATTTCTGAATAGTGGTCCATTGTGTGAGGAACATAGCTTGTGCATTATTCTCCAAATGATGGACAGCAGAGCTCTGTCCTGTTTGGTGCTCTTCAGGATAATGCTGCTATCAATGTTCTTGTGTAAATATTTTGTGGACATCTGTTTTCATTTATCTTGGGTAAATACCTAGGTTGGAATCGGTGGGTCACAGAATATGCAGATATTTAGTTTCATAAGAAACTGACTGACTTTTTCAAGTGGCTGTGCCATCTTACGCTCCCACCAAGTCCATTGTGAGCAGTCAGGTTACTCCATGTATCCATTTGTCTAGTTAGTCTTTAATGGTAGCCCTTCTGTTGATGTGTAGAGTATTATGTATCTTTTGATAAATGCATCAAAGCCAATCTATGTCTAGAAAATACAGGGCACACACACTTCAGCAGTTGGTAAGACTTTTTCTTGGCACTCAGGAAATTAGGATATTTTCAAACACATACGTGCAGTCTCTTTTTTTTAGACCCTGCCTTATTTTATTTTTTGCCTTGTTCTTTTTCTGTGGTAAATTACACATAACAAAATGTACCATTTTAATAATTTTAAAGTGTACAATCCAATGGCATTAAGTACATTCATGAGGTTTTGCAACTATTAACTCCTCTCTAGTTGCAGAACGTTTTTATTACCCCAAACAGAAACCCCACTTGTCATCCCCCCCCACACACACACACACACTTCCTCCCAGCCCCCAGCAACCACAAATCTGATTTGTGTCTCTATGGAATTTCCTATTCTGGATATTTCATATAAATGGAATAATACAATATATGACTATTTTATAATTCTATGATATTAATTACGATTATAGATGCTTTGGATGACAGTACACAACACAAAGACAGTCTAGATGGATGAAAAGCAGAACTTTTGTTACTTATAGCTTCAAATGAGAGAGGCTGCCTTGCAGGGCCATAGGGGCTGCACCTGGGGACAGGGGAACAACCAGCGGTAGGAGGAACTGGAGGAGACAGCAGAGGCCTGACAAGCAGAGTGGGATTAGCTAGGTTTTGTGGGCTTCCTGGGCATTGGGTATTTTGAACAATTCTGTGGGTCCAGGGTAGAAGAGGCCACCCTTGGGTGTTAGGTTTTCTGGGGCCTGTGGAAGTTAGGAGTGTGCTCGTTATAACCCAGGAGCGTCAGAACCTGAAAGGAAAGCCTAACAAACTGCCCACAGAGGGGCAAAGGAGACAGGAGAATTTAACCATGATTTCAAAACTGGGTCAGGAGAGCACCTGTGACATGTTATATTATAGGAGCCTTTTGTGTCACGCTTCTCCATTTAGTATAGTGTTTTCAAGTTTCATCCATGTTGGAGCATGTGTCAGTGTTTCATTCTTTATCATTGTTGAATAATATTTCATTGTGTGGATAAACCACTTTTTGTTGATTCATCCATCCATTTAATGAACATTTGGGTTGTTCCCATCTTTTGGCTACCATGAACAGTGTTGCTGTGAACATGTGCAAGTTTTATTTGAACACCTGTTTCCAATTCTTTAGAGGATATACCTATGAGTGGAATTGCTGGGTGACATGGTTTCACTTACTGAGGAGTCACCAAACTGTTTTCCACAGTGACCACACCAATACGTTTCCACCAGTATAATGGGTGAAGTTACTAATTTCTTTGCATCCTCACCAACACTTGCTATTTTCCATTTTTTAAAAATTACAACCATCTGAGTGTGTATGAAGTAGTACCTCACTGTGGTTTTGATTTCCATTTTCCTAATTACTAATGACATTGAACCTTTTCATGTGCTTATTGGCCATTTGTATATCTCCTTTTGAGAGATGTCTATTCATGTTGTTTATCCATGCTTAAATTGAGTTGTTTGTCTTTTTCTTCATGAAGTCTAGTTTGACTCCAGAAAGCAAACTTCTTTTTCCAAATCATTTCCTTTTATTTTCAATATTTGTAAATTTAATTTAATAAAAGATTAAGTTTTGCTTATTACAACATGTGGTATTTTTAAAAACATGGTTAGACAAAATGTGTGCATTGTTTACATGAAAGGATCAACTTTTCAGATGGCACTATTCTAGTTTTCAGAAAATAACTGAATATCCTGATTAAAAGCATTAAATTAAGCTGAAATTCAAGTCTTAAAGTCCTATTATCAGAACAGGTGGCAAAACATTGTTTTTGTAACCAGATATGTTAAATACAATGAAAAATGATGAGTCTCCTTAATTAAACCTCATTAATCCTCCAAAATAATATTTTAAATGTAGGCAAACATTCATCAAACTATAGAAAGAAATACTAAATGTTATTGTTAAAAATTAGTCAAAAAGAGTCCTTGGCCACTAATTCCAGGTAGTATTTTTTGTTTCTTTTTGCCTATATCAGGTAAACTGTATTATAACCAGGAAAACCATACCAATTGAGGGATTTAACTTTTCACATTTATGCCAAATTGTAAATACCCAATAATTAGGAAACACACAAAAACTGTTAGTAAATCCTAATTACATTCAACCTATTTAGGAAATACGGTTTCTCTAAGTGGAAAAACAGGTTAAAGCAGTCCAATTAACTTTTTTTTAAATCTATTTTTTTTTAATTGGGGAATTGGGGGAGGGGAACAGACAAATTGCTGTTGTTTTGTTCTTCAGTCTAGTTGTGGAAGACGTTGCTTCACTGGCCCAAGTTGGCATCATCATTGTGCTCTTCCCGGGGGAGGCAGATCAGTCGCAGATTTCTGGACGGCCACTCATAGCGGCTGCTGGCTGCTCACGCTGGCTGCTGGCTACACACAGTAGCCCATGGCAACTCACTGCAGCAGGGGCTGCAGTCTACGCTGTTGCTGGCAACTCATGGCAGCCCGGCTCCAGGTTGAGCTGTTGTTCAGCATCTTAGTTGTAGAGGGCAGTGTCACTGGCCCTCATATGTGGGATCCAAACCGGGGCCCTCTGGCGTCCCAAGCCAGCTCTTAACCAACATGCCACTAGGCCAGCCCCCAATGAACTTTTTGAAGTGCTAAACAAGTGAACAGAAAACATAAACAAGGATAAAATTTACTTAGTCTAAAAAAGTGAGTGTGACAAGGCTTTACACCAAAATCTCTTTAAAAAAAATATAGGTGCCTCGGTCTTCAGAAAAATTTATGTGAAGAACACCTTAGAGATAAGAAACATGCCAAGCATCAGTGGACCCCTGTCACACTGAAGACTGCCATCTCAGGAATCAGAGTGCACACTTGTTTCATTTAACATTTTGTTAATCAACCTGAGAGAGGACGTTCACAGTGACATATTTAAGTTGTCTGATGAACCCAAACTGTTGAATTATAAAAATGTCAACTCTGCTAACAGTTCATGGTAAGATGTCCACTCTGAGAGCTTGCTGTCTAGGTTCAAAAAATGTGAAAAATCTCAGATATTTGTTGCTTCCTTCTTTGGCCTATTCAACAAACATTTATTTCACCACTGCTATATGGTTGGTGGTGATAATATAAAGATAAAATGGACTAAGTCCCTGCCCTGAGGAGGGTCTTTATCCAGGAGAAAAAAGTGGGTACATAAGTTAATTGAATATGTACCACTATGGAAGCATCTATAGTGCCCTGTGAGGCACAGCAAAAGAGTGTTCCAATCTCTCAGGAAAGGCTTCATAACAAATGTGCAAATGTGTTGAGCATTTTCAGTCTCTAGCTCCTCATTTAAAAAATTTCCAAGCCTAGATAAAGCAAGGAAAAGACACTGTAAGTCAAGAATAATGTACAATAATAATAATAATAATAATAGGACTGCTGGTCAAGATGGTGGAGTAGGTGAACTCTGTGCTCACCTGATCCCACAACCACGTCAAAAGTACAACTAAATTATAGAACAACCATCATTGATAACCACCTGAAGACTAGATGAACAGAATTCCTATAACTGAGGCCATTAAAAGACTGGTATGGGGGGCCGGCCGAGTGGCGCGATGGTTAAGAACTCGCTTGGGATGCCAGAGGGCCCCGGTTCGGATCCCACATATGAGGGCCAGTGACACTGCCCTCTACAGCTAAGATGCTGAACAACAGCTCAACCTGGAGCTGGGCTGCCATGAGTCGCCGGCGACGGCGTGGGCTGCAGTCCCTGTGGCAGTGGATTGCCATGGGCTACCGTGTGTGGCCAGCAGCCAGCGTGAGTGGCCAGCAGCCGCAGTGAGCGGCCGTCCAGAAGCCGGCGACTGATCTGCCTCGCCAGAGAAGAGCGCAATGATGGTGCCAACTTGGGCCAGTGAAGCAATATCCTCCACAACTAGATTGAAGAACAAAAAACGACAGCAACTTGTCTGTTCCCCTTTCCCCAATTCCCCAGCACTGTTCCCATCCCCCCAATTCCCCAATAAAAAATAAATAAATAAATAAAATTTAAAAAAATCTTAAAAAAAAAAAAGACTGGTATGAGGGATGGAGAGGTGGAACAGGTGGGACCCACCCCCACCGTGTGGCAGTTAAGAATTAGGAGGGAGGGCGGGCCGAGTGGCGCGTTGGTTAAGAGCTGGCTTGGGACGCCAGAGGGCCCCGGGTTGGATCCCACATATGAGGGCCAGTGACACTGCCCTTTACAGCTAAGATGCTAAACAACAGCTCAACCTGGAGCTGGGCTGCCGTGAGTAGCCAGCGATGGCGTAGGCTGCGGCCACTGCTGCAGTGGGCTGCCATAAGCTACCGTGTGCGGCTGGCAGCCAGCGTGAGCCAAGAACCGCCATGAGCGGCCGTCCAGATGCTGGCGACCGATCTGCCTCACCCGGGAAGAGCACAATGATAATACCAACATGGGCCAGTGAAGCAACGTCCTCCACAACTAGAGTGAAGAACAAAAGCACAGCAACTTGTCTGTTCCCCTTCCCCCAAGTCCCCAGCACTGTTCCCATCCCCCAATTCCTGAATAAAAATCTTTAAAAAAAAAAAAAGAACCAGGAGGGACATGTCAGCCACAGAATTCCCCTCTGCGGAGCAAGGGGTCTCAACCTCACACCAAGTCCCCCAACCTGGGGTATCAGTGCTGGGAAGAGGAGTCCCCATGACATCTGGCTGTGACAAACAGTTGGGATTATGTCCCAGAGAGACAAATGGCTGCTAGAGACTGAGGCACTGCTCTTAAAGAGACTGCAGAGAGGCTTACTCACTCATAAACTCTATCACTCTGAGCTCCAGCACAGGGGCAGCAGCTTGAAAAGAGCCAGGGACATATGGGGAGGAACTAATTTAACTAATTTCAGGGTGAGGGATGCAGGAGCAGGGGCCTGGGTAACTCTCTCCAGGGACAGAAGCATTGTCAGGTGCCATTGTTTTTTTGTTGAACTCTCCTTCCACTTAGCTGGTCTGGCACAGGCAGGTGCCAAATCTGAGATATCCATTAACCTAGCTAATACCATTGACACTGACCTGGTGATTCCCTGAGATCCCACCACAACCAACTCATTCACCCTGCCAGAGTCTCTTCCAGTGACTTCTCCACAGGAGCAGCCTGCTTTGGCTCATGCTACAGACTTTCTCAAGATCTTTTAAAGATACACAAACTCCAAACAAGCAACAGTGGGCCTTGGAGAGCTTTACAGCTCTTGCTAAGCAACCCCAAGCCCAGCACAAGTAGCAGGGGACCTCAACTTGCATTGTAATTTCCATCAGGTGAAAGCCTGCTTATGCAAAACTTGGCATAAGCAGTGTCTAGTTTTGGCCTGAAACACAACTTCAACTAAGTGGCCAAAAGCCTGGCACAAGTGGCAACTGGCCTCAGGCCACAGTTTCACCTCTCCCAAGCACCTCCAAGCCCAGCACAAGTAGCAACCAACTGCAAATCACTTTGTAACTTTCAGGTGGCACCAAGTTAGGCACAAGCAGCACCTGACTTTGGCATGCACTGGCAACATACCCAAGAGGGTCCAGACCTAACACACTCAGTGGCTAGCTTCAGACCACACCAGAGCACCACCTAACCAGCTCCACAAACAACATACTCAAAAGATAGACTTGGTTGGTACCAGAGTCCTGCTAAAGTGTCTCCTGCTGTGTGGGGTCAGCTGCCTCAAAATAGCTCACCCACTGTAGTCATGGCCTGCCTCACAGCCAAGCAACCTGAGGACCAACCCCACATACTGACATGCCAACAACAATCAAGGCCTAACTACAACAGGAGGGCACACACAACCCACACAAGAGGAAACCCCTGGAGCACCCAGCTTAGGTGACCAAAAAGACCATGCCACTGGGTCCCACAGGACACTTTCTACACAAGACCACTCTGTCAAGATTGGGAGATGTAGCAGATCTACATAAAACAGAAACAAACACAGGGAGACAGCCAAAATGAGGTGACAAATAAACATGTCAAAAATGAAAAAACTTGAGGGCAGCTGGGTGGCTCAGTTGGTTAGAATGTGTGCTCTGAACAACAAGGTTGCTAGTTTGATTCCCTTGTGGGATGGTGGGCTGTGCCCCCCACAACTAGAGTGAAGGAAAACGACTTGACTTGGAGCTGATAGGTCCTGGAAAAAACACACTGTTACCCAATTAAAAAAAAATAGTGTTTGTTAAAAAAATAATAATAACTTGAAAAATTTTAAAAAACCAACTAAATGAAATGGAGACAAGCAATCTACCAGACACAGACTTCAAAACACTGGTTATAAGGATGCTCAAGGAACTTGGGGGAAGATGCAATGAACCTCAGTGAGAACTTCAACAAAGAGCTAGAAATCATAAAAAAGAAGACGGAACACATAAAAAAAGAACCAGTCAGAATGGAAAAATACAATAAATGAAATGAAAATCAACAGTACATTAGATGAAGCAGAGGATAGAATAAACAGTCTCTATGACTGGTTAGCAGAAAACACCCAATAGGAACAGCAAAAAGAAAAAAATGAATTTAAAAAATGAGGATAATTTAAGGGACCTCTGGGACAACTTCAAGCATAATAACATTAGCACATTGGAGTGCCAGAAGGAGAAGAGGGAAAACAAGAGATTGAAAACCTACTTGAAAAAATGACAGAAAACTTCCCTAACCTGGTGAAGGAAATATACATACAAGTCCAGGAAATGCAGAGAGTCCCAAACAAGATAAACCCAAAAAGGCTCATAGCATGACACATCACAATTAAATGCTAAGAGTTAAAAACAAAGAATTTTTCAAGTAGGAAGTGAAAAGCAGTTAGTTAGGTACAAGAAGGCTCCCAGCTGATTTCTCAAAAGAAACTTTGTAGCCCAGAAGAGAGTGGCACAAAATATTCAAAATGATGAAAAGCAAAGACTTACAACCAAGATTAATCTGCCCAGCAAGTCTGTCCTTTAGAATCAAAGAAGAGATAAAGAGTTTCCCAGACAAAAAAAAAAATAGGTAAAGCGGTTCACCATCACTAAACCACTACTGCAAGAAATGTTAATGGAACTTCTTAAAATAAAAAAGAACAGACCAAACATACAAATAAGAAAATATAGGACTGAAAAAGAATATCTGACAAAGGCAAACACTTAGAAAAAGCAGTAACCTACTACTAATAAAGCTAGTACAAAGGTTAAAAGACAAAAGTAGGAAGATCACATATAATTACAACAATAAATTAAGGGATACAGGCAAGCACAAAGAAGTAAAACATAATGTAAATGTGGAAGGGGTGAGTAAAAATTATAGTGAGTTTGGAATATGTACAAACTTAAGTGACTATCAAATTAAAATAGGCAGCTATAAACATATCTTGGTATATATGAAGCACATTGTAACCACACCCCAAAAATCTATAAGTAATAGACAAGGAATAAAGAGTAAGAATCCAAACATAACACTGTAGAAAGTCATCAACATATAACAGAAGAGAGCAAAGCACTGGCATGGGTACAAAACTTCCCAAAGGGAGTACTTCAAAGATGACCATAGTGATATTCAGCAATGTAGTTTGTAGCACTTTTTTGAGGATGAGTTTGCAAACTTAATTGACTGATGTCATATGTTGCCTACAAGAGACCCACTTCAGATCAAAATTCACACAGAGACTAAAATTAAAGGGTTGGAAAAAGATTTTTATGCAAATGGAAATGAAAAAAGAAAGCTGGGTTAGCAATACTTATATGAGTCAAGACAGACTTTAAGACAAAAGCTGTAACAAGAGACAAAAAGGGCATTTAATAGTGATAAAGGGACTATCCAAGAAGAGGACATAACCCTTGGAAACATTTATGCACCCAATATAGAGCACCTATATATAAATTAAATATTGATGGACTAAAGGAAGAGATCAACAGTAATACAGTCATAGTAGAGGACTTTAGTACCTTACTGATATCAATGGCTAGATCATTCAGACAGAAAAAATCAAGTAAACAGTGCCCTTAAATGAAACATTAGATCATATAGATCTAATTTATATTTTTAAATCATTTATATTTTTAGAATATTTCACCCAAAGCAGCGGAATATACATTATTTTCAAGTGCACATGGAATATTTTCCAGGATACACCACATGGTAGGCCACAAAACAGGTCTCAATAAATTTAAGATGATTGAAATCATACCAAACATCTTCTCTGATCACAATGGTATGAAACTACAATAGAAATCAATTACAAGAAGAAAACTGAAAAACACAAAAACATATGGAGGCTAAATAACATGCTACGAAACAATGGCCAGCGACTGATCTGCCCCAGCTGGGAAGAGTGCAATGATCACAGTACCAACATGGGCCAGTGAAGCGATGTCCTCCATGACTAGACTGAAGAACAAAAGGACAGCAACTTTCTTCCCCTTCCCCAATTCCCCAACGCTGTTCCTTCCCCCAATTCCCCAATAAAAAAGATCTTTAAAAAAAAAAATCCTGCTTCAATACAGGCATGTGTTAACAATTCTAAAACGAATTTATTTGTATTCTAGGATTAATTGAATTAGTAAATATGTATGGATAATGGGAACAAGGTTTCTCACTGGCAGACACGAAGAGAGTTACAAATACAGAAAAGGGAAATACTAAATGAATCCTATGCTGTTGGAATTTAATTGGAAGTATAGGTATAAACTTGTGGTTTTATAGATAGATAGATGGATGGAAATAGGTAGATATAAAAATAGATACATATGTGAGTATGATATGACTTGAGCAATGTTACTTCAGTAGCAATTAGCATACCTAGCACACAGATTTTGGTTTCTAAATTTCCCCACTTAAAGGAACCAGAGCCTCGTGGAGAAACGGCTGATTCCAAAACTGCAGTAGAGTAGGTACAAGATGGGTCTATAACAGCTGCTATGTCCGAAAGTAAGGAAGTCCACACATAATAACAGTGGCAAACAGAAAGGACAGAAACGCCAGTTTGAAGAGGCTCTCACTAGCCAAATCTGGGACAAATCTGATCATCAAAACAATGAAGATAATGAATTATAACCCATTGACTATAATAAGAATCCATGGGTCTACATTTATATAAACAAACAAATGAGGATAAGAGAAATTTTTCCTTACCACAGAAAAAGCAACTAATAAATGTAGAAAGAATGATGGAATGAAAAAAAACCCCACAATTTGGGCAACCATCTTAATAATTGATTAAGAGAAGAATTATAACTATTACATTGTTTTGTATACCTGAAACAAAAAAAGTTGTAGATACTAAAATTATTGGGTGAAATTTGAAGAGTGATAGGATATTTACATAGACCCAGTATAGATGTGTCCTTATAAGAAGTTATTATAAAAGAGATTATAGTAACTGTACAATGAAGAAAACTGGCTGATACCACCTTGACATCACCTTGACCAATTGACATCACGATTTGTGACAAATAGATACCACTTAGGATTTGTGGGATTTGTAATATTGGTGATTGTGTGTGTGCACCGGGATCATGGCCTCGTGTAACAGAAGAATGGAGGTGTGGGCCAGAGAGGTAAGTTTTGCAGCAAAGGAGTTTATTAAAGCAGGAAGAGTCACAGCTCTCAAAGTGAGAGGGGGTACCCGAAAGAGGGATGCCCACTAGCTAAAGCAAAAAGCTTTTGGTTTTATATTTTTTCTTGTATGCTTGGGGAGAAGAGCTGGCTGGCAACTTTTGGTACTATTATCAGGTTTGTTTAGCCTGGAGGGGGCTTTTGTAATAGCCCATTTGTCCTAGAACATAATTGGGCTGCAGTGCCCTTACTTTAGGACTAACCCAGCAGTCAGAATTGGTGTTCCTGCTCTAACTGGGGTGTGTTATCTTAAGGCAGGCCTATGCTTGAAGATATTCATTTTACCTGGGGATTCCTGACTGCCTGCTGTTGTGTTAACTTACCTGTCTTAATCCCCCTTTGAAGATGGAACCCTAACTTCTGCCTTTTTTTGTTATAGGCTTGAAAAAAACTTTTCTCCTCCCCCACCTGAGTTTGACACTCTGGTGGGTCCTGTGACTTAAACCTATCTGTCAGTTATTAAAATTATTTCCCCTGGCTCTGTTATCATTTCGGCCCTAATTCCCTCTACTGTGGCCATTTCCCTGAATGCCTATAATTTTTTTCTATCTCAATGCCTCCTAATATGATGTACTGAGGAGCAAGGCTAGTATGAAATAAGCTAGGCACCTAGGGTTAACTTTGTACTTTTGTTAAGCTAAGAATGAATATCTTCTTAAAGTTTGTATACTAGTTGCTTCCTTTATCTTACCCTAGACTCAACCTTGCTGAAAAGAGCACACCATGACTTTTGTGCTATTCTGGCCAAAATGCAAAACCTGAATCTAATCATGAGGACACATCTGACAAACACAAAATAGAGGACATTCTACAAAAGAACTGGTCTGTATTCCTGAAAAATGTCAATGTCACTAAAGAGAAAGATTGAGCAATGGCCTCAAATAAAAGGAGATTAAAAAGAAAAACATGACAACTGAATGCAACACATGATCCAGGATTTTCTGTAACAACACTATTATGACAATAGGTGAAATCTGAATAAGATCTCTAGATTAGCTAATAATATTGTGTATGATGATTTTGTAAAAGAATATACTTGTTTTTAGGAAATTCTGACTCACGTTTAGGAGCAAATGGGCATCATGCCTGCGGCTTACTTTCAAATAGTTCAGAAAACTGTATGGTAAATAGAAAAATAGGAAAAGACAAACTAAATGTTCAAAAATGTTGATGTTTGGAAAATCTGGGTAGAGGGCATATAGGAATTCTTTGTGTTATCTTTCAACTCTTTTGTAAGTATCTACCAGGAGTTCCCTAAGGAGAGAATATGGACAATGTGAAGAGGCAACATGTACAAAGAACATTTTCCAGATTGAGGACCCAGGTCTTCAATTTAAAGGATCACAGCGGGATGTCCCCAGTAGGATAAATTAAAGCAAGACCACGCCTAGGAAGAACAGAACACTGAATTTGAACAGAAACTTAAAGTCACCAGAGAGACAAGATAGAGTACCCACAAAATAATGAGAACTTGACTGGCAGCCGACTTCTCATTAGAAATAACAGCTAGAAGCCAACATAACAATATTTTCAAAGTGCAGAAAGAAAATCATTGTCAAAAACCAAAAACAAAAAAAAAGAATCCTATGGTATTTGGGAAGAAAAGAATGCCAACAGAAGCTAAGCAATATGTGGGGAGGGATTTCTGTTTTTAATTTGGTTTATTCTTAGCCCAAGGGCTGAAATCTTTATTACTGAAAACTTTAGTACTAGTAATGGCTTATTTGTCAATTTCCTTCTGAAGTGCCATTGTTTACTTTGGATTTTTAATTGCCTTATACAATAATTCTAAATTTTCTTCAAGAAACAAAGTGTTATTTGTATCCACAAATTAAAGAATGTTTTCAGCCATTCTCTAATATGGTTTAAGTCTTAACTCACAAAACTCATTCATTTGAGATTTTACAAAATATAAGGTCCCTAGTTGAATAACAAAGGCTTCTGACCACGAGTGAAACAGGATAACTGAAATGAGAAAGGGAAGTAGAATGTTCTTCTTACACAATGGCCTCTCTTTAGAACTTCCCAGCCTCTGGATGTTCATAAACATAAAAGGCAGGTTAACAGACCTGTGCCTTATGTGGTTCCTTCCCCTCCCACATTTACAGATAAGTGAGTGAATGAAAAGATTTTCTGTTACTTAATACACTTCAGGAGGGGATAATTAAAGAGGTGGAGAAATGAGCCTGCTCAAGTTTCTGACACTGGATGCCTCTTAAGGGCATGGAGATGGGGCATAAACCTGGGCAGCTGTGGCAGGTGTGACTCTGGTTTCCCTTAGATTAGATGGTAACCCTTTCTAAGACTCCCAGCAGCTCTGCTAGGAAGAGGCCACCACTTCTGCCAGGGCCCCCTCAGGGTTTAGACGGGCCATGTGCCTATTCAGCAACCTCCTTGCTAAGACTGGAAGAAACCTTCCACACGTGCTGGCAGCCATGCTGTGGGGTCTGTAAAGAGTAATCGGGTGGCAGGATAAGCTCGTGTTGTTTATCTCCAGACCAAGTTGAGGATTCAGGCACTCTAAAGAACCACTGCATAGGGGCAGGCTCCTGCGTTCATCATGGACTAGCCATACAACTTTGAGTGAGCAGTTATTCCCTCCTGTGACAACACTGACTTTCTCTGGGCTCTGGAGAGAATTAATTGAGAGAACATATAGGAATGTACATGTAAGTACAATTGCCGTGATTGCCACAGCAGTTACTCACATGACTTCCTTGTTTCTGACAGATACAAAATTCATATTTCCCTTTATGCTTTATTTGCCAGGAAGCATGTAACTAAGTTTTTGTTTATTTGTTTGAGTTATGCAGTGACTCTTCTAGTCTGGTTTTTTTGGCATACTTATTCTACCTTGATTTTCCCCTTGATTTTGGTCTGACCCAAATTTCTCAATTATTTTCAGATCTTGATGGGCATTAGGCCTGAAAATTTGAAGTTCTTGGATCTCATTCCTTCTGGTTTGACTGCTTCAGGGAGTGAAAGGGCTTAGCAGCAAACCCAGGCAAGGACCTCAGTGGAACATTGGTGAAGAATAAGCAGGGGCTGGATCTTAGGTTGGCTCAGAGGAGAGAAGCCAGTGCTTAAAACCATTACTACTCAGAGTTGTGTAGGGAGAACAGACATGATCCCAGCTGATGTCAGTATTCAGGTGGTTCAGAGGAGTGAGTTGGGGTGGATGGCACTCAGAGTGATGCATGGCAACATTCCAGACTACCACGTGGGGGGCCAGAAGAGGGAGTCCAGGCCTTGAGAAAGAAGGAATTTCTGAGGACTGTATAATGGTGGAAATGACTATGGTTTTATGAGACCTGAAACTTATACAATTTGGGGGCCCACTTTAAGCAAAATAATAAAAAAAATTTAAAAATACAAAATTTATTCACTTTTGCAAATGCTATAAAGCACAGCACTCTGAACAGTTTGCCAGGGCTCTTCTCAGGGCCTTGGCAGGGGCCCATGCAAGTGAGGGACAGGAAGTGTACACTTCATTAACTTCATGGTATGTCCACCTCTGTCCCACAGTGGTATTCAGGCTCCAGCTCCAGACACAGTCAGGAGTGGAGGTACAGATCAGGAAACTGAGGTAGGAACCCAGTCCAAATTAGGTTAGGCTCATAAACAAGGGCTGAGAGAAAGGAGGTAGCTTGATGTGCATGTGGACATCCAGGGCTCAGTTGTGGTATTCCAGATACCAGACTTCCTGCAGCCAGTGAGACTCCACATCTCCCTTACACACTGCAAGGTCTGCCTTGGTGGTTATATGACAGCATGCCCAAATTAATTGCAGGAATTAGGAAGGGCTCTCTGCCCTCTGTGTCTTATGGCCAAGTCAGGCAGAAGATGAGTCTGATAGAGACTTGCACATATTAATTCGTTCATGGAGTAGTTGCTTTGTGTGTCTTGGAGGAAGAAACATTAAGGCCCCATCTCTGTCCTCGTGGAGCTCACTGTCTAAAAGATGGCTGACATCTGAACATGCTACACCAGTGTCCCAAAGGAAACCACCTGTGGACCAAGAGCCTCTGAGTATTGAGGACTGTCCTGGTTTTAGCACTGAAAGTTCTGTTTCAAAAAACTCCTCAGGGCAAACCGGGACAGTTGGTTACTCAAGGCAGGAAAGAGTGACTAGTTTTCTTGGAAGTAGGAGGGCATCCGAGAGCTGAGAAGGTCTTACTCATTGTGTTATGTAATTTAGCAAGTACTTATTGATGTATATTATATGTTCAAATTTTACCAAGATTTCTGGGGAGAGAAGTCTTGGTTTACTAATAAATACTTTCTGCTGAATTTTCCATTTTTCAGGTAACGTTTTCATAACAGATTCATAAAATATAACTAGGGTTAAAAGAAACGCACGTATTGCGTCAGGGAGCTTACGAGGAAGATGATTAAAACTAAGGGTCAGGTCAACGCTAAAAGGGATCGGCCTTTGGAGAACCAGGCTGCGTCGCTGAGCTACGACCCCGTAGCTCGACCCCCAAAGGCCTCACGCGGTAGGCCCGCCTGAGCGCGCGGCTCAAGAGGTTCACTGCGCAGCCGTGCCGTCACGGCGTCGGGGCGGGGCCCGCGGCAGGGGCGGGGCCGCCTCCCGGATCTGGCGGAGGGGCGGGCCTGGGGCGGCGACCCGGTGGGGCGCGCTCGGCCGCTGAAGTGCTGGTCTTTGTAACGCGCCCGCTGGATAGGCGGCTGCTCGGAGAGGCTTGCGGGTTCGGAATGCCTGGGCTGCCCAGGGTCCCGGAACAGGGGCGCGCGGAGCAGTGCGCGCCGGATACCCCTCGCGCAGGCTTTGTGCTGGGACTGGACGTGGGCAGCTCAGTGATCCGCTGCCACGTCTATGACCGCGCGGGGCGGATCCGTGGCTCCAGCGCCCAGAAGGTGACAGGGAGCGGGCGTCGGGGCTGTGGGTCAGGGTCGCACAGATTCCCGAGATCCGGTCGCAGAAGGGGAGCGGGCGGGTCCGTCTCATCCGGCCTGGACGCGGCCACCTGCAGCGTCCCGGGGCCTGAGTGGCGTGCTGGGACTGGCCAGATCTCGTTCCCGCCCTGGGCAGGGCTGGAATCCGCGCTCCCTTCCTGCCCTGGCTGAGGGCAGGAGGGGTCCGGTTTGTGAGCCAAGGCCATTCACTGTCATTCCTGTCACCTGGGATTTGCCCCTCAGGCCGTAGGTGACTTGCAGAGCAGAGCGGGCTGCAGTTACTCAGCCAACGGGTGCTTTGTGACTTGCTTGGTTTTTCCTGCACTTCCGTGATAGACATCCAACCTGTCTTCATTTACATTTTAAAATTTCACATCTTGATAGAATCGAACTTTATTGTCCATTCTTAAGTTGTTATCATTAGAAACTACTTCTCCAACTGCGGATTCCTCACATGAGTAACTGATATCCATAGATATGGGAAACATTGGACAACTTTTGAAGTCTGTAGTGTCACTACTTTACTCCTTCCCATTTTTGAGAATTCGTAAAAATATCTTTTTTTGATTTGAGGAACTTAGCAAGTTATAGATTGTTGTTATTAGTAAATTCATGCTATTAGTAAAGCAGCTAACCAGCTGGTATTCTCCTGTTCCCATTTTAATGAAGTGCAGATTTCTACACTATTTCCTGAGTACCAAAAATGTTGATTGGATGTGGTGTTACCATTTACTCTTCTTTCCAATACCAGCATCTTTTTATGTCAGCAAGGTCAGGACATTCATTAGTTACCTAGACCATTCCCACAGCACTGGACTCCCAGTTTGCTCCATTCCCACCCTTCTTCCAACCCTCTTAGAAGTGTTTTTCAACCACAGCGGTTTTCCAGGGCCAGGTCTACCCAAATGACAGCTTTGAGCATTTGTTTCTGAGGAAATATTAGATTTCCATTCTGGTTTTGGGACCAGGACAGTGAGCTGGGACTACAGCAGCTCCTTGGTCCCTTCTCTGGTTACCTGTGCAAGAACACTGCCCACCCACCCCGCACACCCCGTGTCTACACCAACTGGAAGGGACAAATGAAAGGCCCACACTGTCCCTCAGCATCTATCTGTGTCCTTCTTATCTTTTTATGAGTCTTTATCACAACACAATGATACTTTTCACACAGTCTCTCTTATAATTCTAAACACAAAGTACTTCTGTTTTAAGCAGTGATGTTTTTATAAAAGGAATGGAAGTATTTGGAACCAAAGGGAGACAAATTGTTAGAAGATACAAGATTTCACAGTTGTTATATTATCTGAGGCGAATCATTAGTTTTTTTAGAAATGAAGTAAAAATCTCAAAGATGAATCAAGATTGCTGTAGCAGGAAAATAGAATGGTTCGCTCAGACTCTAAACTGTGGGTAAGGTATCTGGAAAGATAAGTGAGTAATATGCAAAAAGCATTTTATTAAAAATAAAAAAAGTACAAATAAATAAAAATTTTAAATAAAAAGACAAAAAGTCCCTGCCCTCAAAGGAGGAAGCACTCTCTTAGGTTAAGGAGTTTATACCAATGCCTCTCAAACTGTAGAAGGAATTTTACACAGTGCCTTTTTTTATTTTTCATTTCTTTATTGGGGAATTGGGAAAGGGGAACAGTGTTGGGAAATTGGGGAAAGGGAACAGCCAAGTTGTCCTTCAATCTTAGTTGTGGAGGATGCAGCTAGCTCAGCTCCAAGTCCAGTTGCCATTCAGCCAACATTCGGCAGCTCAGGGCAACTTAGCTCAAGGTTCTGTGTTTAATCTTAGTTGCAGGTGGGCATAGCCCACTATCCCATGTGGGAATCAAACTGGCAACCTTATTGTTAGGAGCACATGCTCTCACCAGCTGAGCCATCCTGCCACCTGTTGGCAGCTCAGCGGCAGCTCAGCTCGGGTGCAGCTCACTGGCCCATGTGGGAATCTAACCAGCCACGCTGTTGCTCAGAGCGCGCGTTCTTAACCAACTGAGACACTTGGCTGGCCCACAGTAGTGCTTCTTAAAGTGTGATTCCTGGGCTGCTGCAGTTGAGATAAGGAATATATGAAATAGAAACTGGCATAGCAATTTGGCAGAGTAATTTTATGTTTATTGACCTTAATAATAAAACATTTGGGATTTTATTTTGTATGTAATTTTTTCCTAGAAAGTTGTTTTAATTGTGTCTTAATTTTTTTTAACTGCAGTTGACAATCAATATTCAATTCAGGTGTATAGCATAGTGGTTAGACATTTATATAACTTATGAAGTGATCCCACTCCTAAATCTAGTACCAACTGGCACTATACATAGTCATTACAATATTATGATTATATTCTCTATGCTGTATTTTACATCCCCGTGACTATTTTGTAACTGCCAATTTGTATTTCTTAATCCTTTCACCTTTATCACCCAACCATCCAACCTCCCTCCCATCTGGCAACCATCAGTTTGTTCTCTGTATCTATGAGTTTGTTCGTTTATTTTGTTTTTCAGAATCCACATATAAATGAAATCATATTTTCACCATTGAGTACGATATTAGCTGTGGCTTAGTCATGTATGACCTTTATTATGTTGAGGTATGTTCCTTCTATTCCCACTTTGCTGAGAGCTTTTATCAAAAATGGATGCTGGATTTTGACAAATGCTTTCTCCACATCTATTGTTATGATCACATGATTTTTATCCTTCATTTCATTTATGTGATGTGTCACATGAACTGATTTGTGGATAGTGAACCAAACTTGCATCCAAGGAATAAATCCCACTTGTTCATGGTGTATGATCTTTTTTGTTTTTTTTTAAGATTTTATTGGGGAATTGGGGGAGGGGAACAGTGCTGGGGAATTGAGGGAAGGAGAACAGACAAGTTGCTATCCTTTTGTTCTTCAGTCTAGTTGTGGAGGATGTCGCTTCATTGGTCCATGGTGGTATTATCATTGCGCTCTTCCCAGCTGAGGCAGATCGGTCGCTGGCCATTGGACAGTGGCTCACGGAGGCTTACAGCAGCTCACGCTGACTGCCAGCTGCTCATGCCAGCTACTGGCCACTCACAGTAGCTTACGGCAGCCCACTGCAGCCTCGCTGTAGTCTACGCCGTCACCTGTGACTCAGAGCAGCCCAGCCAGGTCAAGCTGTTGTTCACCATCTTAGCTATAGAGGGCAGTGTCACTGACCCATGTGAGATCTGAACTGGTGGCCTTGCTGCTCAGAGTTTGTGCTCCCAAGCCAACTCTTAACCAATGAGCCACTTGGGCGGCCTAGGTGTATGATCTTTTAAATGTCTTGCTGAATTTCATTTGTTAATATTTTGTTGAGGATTTTTGCATCTGTTGGATCATTGGGAAAGTCATGACGTATTTTTCTATGTTTTTCAATGCAAAAATGACTTTCCTGATGACCCAATACGTTCATCAGGAATATTGGTGAATAATTTTCTTTTTTTTGTTGTTTTTCTTTTTGTAATGTCTTGGTCTGGTTTTTGAATCAGAGTATTGTTGGCCCTGTAAAATGAACTTGGGAGCCTTCCCGCCTCTTGAACTTTTTGGAATAGTTTGCAAAGAATAAGTATTAATTCTTCTTTGAATGTTTGGTACAATTCACCTGTGAAGCCATCCGGTCCAGGACTTTTGTTGTTGGGAGCTTTTTGATTACTGATTTGATCTCATTAAGTTATAGGTCTGTTCAGATTCTGTTTCTTCTTGATTCAGTCTTGAAAGATTGTATTTTTCCAAGAATTTATCCATTTCTTCCAAGTTGTCCAATTCATTGGCATATAATTGTTTGTAGTATTTTCTTAAAACCCTTTGTATTTAGGCAGTGTTGGTTTTCACTTCTTTTTCATTTCTGAGTTTATGTATTATGGCTCTCTCTCTCTCTCTCTCTCTCTCTCTCTCTCTCTCTCTCTCTCTCTCTCTCATTGTTGAGTCTGGTTAAAGATTTATCAATTTTGTTTACGTTTGCAAAGAACTAGCTCTTGGTCATTAATCTTTTGTATTTTTTTTTACTCTATTTCATTTATTTCTGCTTTGATCTTTATTATTTCCTTCCTTTTACTCACTTTTGTCTTTGCTTTCTGTTCTTTTTCTAGTTCCTTTAGGTGTAAGTTTAGATTGTTTATTTGAGATGTTTCTTATTTCTTGACGTAGGTGTATTTTGCTATGAATTTTCCTCTTAAAACTGCATTGGTTGTGTTCCATAGATTTTGCATTGTTATGTTTTCATTTTCATTTGTCTGAATGTATCTTCTGATTTCTTCCTTGAGCTTATTGTTAATCCACACACTGTTTAGTAGCATGTTATTTAGCCTCCATGTGTTTGTGTGTTTTTCAGTTTTCTTCTTGTGGTTGATTTCTAGTTTCATACTATTTGGCCATCCCTTCACTGGAGCTTAGGGCAATTGTTTGAGAGTGAGTAGATCTGTGCTTGGGCCCTTTAAGAGAAAGCCAGATTCTACAGCAGTCCTTTGTCTCATCTGGATGGAATACCTGCTGATTTTTGCAGCCAGATGTCATGGGGACTCCTTCTCAGCAGGTGTTTTAGGCTGGGGAGCCTGTTGTGGGGCTGAGGCCCGTCGCTCCTCAGGGGGTATTTCTGGATATTTAATAGCCACACATGTGTGGGACCAGCTTCTTTTGAATCTCTGTCCCTTCTACCAGTCTTGACATAGCTTCTTCTTTATATTCTTAGTTAATGGGAATTCTGTTCAGCTAGTCTTCAGCTAGTGATTCTCAAGGGTGGTGGTTCTATAATTTAATTGTAACTTTTTTTGTGGTCAAAGGAGGTGAGCACAGTATTTACCTACTCTGTCATCTTGACCAGATGCCCATTTAAATTGTGTCTTAAGAATTGTTGGTCCATAATGAATTAAAAATTAGGAAAAAAAGGCAGAGACTACCTAGTCCTGGGCCTTGCAGTTTTGTTTTTCTGTGCCCACCATTGCAACCATGCTGCACCAAATCCTTGGGCAGGCAAAGAAGCATCCAAGCTTGACCCCTCTCCTTGTATGTATTGGAGCCGGAGGTACTGGGCAGAGCTGTATGTCTTGCTCCTGGCATTGTTCAATCCAGATGTCTGTTGGGACACAATACAAGTTCTACTCAGTGAATATAGATTATAGCAAACTGAAGAAAGAAGGTGCAGACTTCCAAATAAAATGTTTCACTGTAAAGCTGCTTAAAATGAAGGTCTTCCAGAAGTCATCCGCACAATTTTCCACTTAACCAGGAAATATTTCCCCTCCAAATGCACAAAATCAAGTTGATGTATTATGTTGAGGTTTATACTGATTAATAAATATCTGAAGCTTGAAAAAAAAAATAAATTAGAAAAAAACAAGCAAACAACTGGTCCTTTAGTTTGAGTTCTTTGGGAAAGTGTCTTATTAACCTATATTTCCACTTAGCATCTGGTTTATTACATCAGGGGTATAAAATAAATAATTGAGTTGTAGTTAATTAAAATATTATTAGAAATTCAGTTTGCTTCATGGGACTCTATGGGTTAGACACAGAACTTGTATTTTTCTCAATCAAAAATTATACCTCTACTAATATTTTGATGAAGAGACTATATAATAGAAACCTCAAACCTTTTAGTATACAACTTGATTGATATTGCCAAATAAATAGCTTTAAAAAGAAAGAGAACGAACAACTGAAAAGATTACCCATTAAGGACAAGAACAAAATAGGCTGTGTTGGTCTTTTAGTTAAAATTGAACCCCAATTGTGAACCCTTAATTAGCAGGCTAGTACTTGGCCTCTCAGAAGACTTCAATTTTATTTCTCTGGAATTCATTTTTTTAACAGCAGAGATACACTTTTAGCCTTTTCCTATTATTTGTATTTTAAAAAAAATCTTTCCATGGACTCTTAAATATTGGTTTTATATACTAAAATAGTATTTAGAGTTGAAAATCCTAGATGTGAATATTTGATATTTTTAGTTTTTAAAAATGGAAGAAGTTTATCATCATGTTTCCTATTGTGAAGAACATCATGCCATTATGAAGAAACCATGAAAGATAACATCTTGGCTGAAAGGACAGAAAGGCCACTCCAAAGAGAACAGTGGAATTGCTAATACTACGTATCCTCTGTATACTCTTGAAAAAATCTGGTTGTTGTCTTTTGTTTCTAATCAACAAAACAGTTTTTCTTCTTAGCTTTGATTATATTCTTGATCTAATTTTGGTATGATTTTCCTTCGGTAGGGGAGCAGATATGATTTTACTACTATGACATGTTTGGGGACAGTGAGCTTTCCAGGTTGGTGCAGTTGAGGGAAGTGACCCTGGAGTGCTACCATCAAGTCTGGAGGTTTGTAGACTTGAAATGATGATATCGATATTGAGTTTTTTGGAGTGAGGAAGTATTTATTGCATTTGAGCCTTTACAGTCTGTAGTCATGGAAGTCTTACATAGACTGAACAGAAATATTATTTGATAGAAGGGGAATAGATTTTGTTAGATCTGTTTGTTTCTGATGAGCTCCCTGGACTCTTTTCTCATATTACCATCATGTTCCCCACATCATCACTGTTTCCTCAGAGTTCCTTTTTTCTCTTATTTTGGACTCTTCTTACATGTTAGAGATTTTCCTTAAATGGTCATCTATGGGTGGTTATCTGTTCATATTTTCAGTACCACGTCTTACCCTACTCAGCTATCTCTGAGCTAGTATATTTGCAAGAAAAGAACTTCTCTGGTTCAGTCCCCACAGACCTCTTACCTTCTGCCTGGCTAGGGAGGGGCAGTAATCTGGCTGTAGGAGAGGAATTGGATATGCTTATAAAAGACTTTGAACCAATCCTTTGTTTAGCCCCATCTGGCATCCCAGCCTCTGGAGGTACCTGTGATTTTTAGGGTTCTACCCTAGAATATCTGCCAGAGGTTGAGCAGAGATGTGGTTAATCTGAGCAGGAAGTGAGGTATCAGTTTTCTCCCCTGTGTTTGGCCATGTACCACCACCTACTCACTGTTGATATTAAAAAATTTTGTTAAAACATGGTCTGACACTGTTTGCTCTCTTCTCATTGTCCTTCTGTGTAAAACTTCTTAATGTTTCTATTTTGAGTCTTGAGAGAAATTAGAGATAAAATGCATATGTTCAAGCCATCATTTTAACCTGAAGCCATAGATTCTTTTTATTGTATTTTTAAAACTAATATACAGTAAAACTGACTTTGGCGAATACCTTCTGTGAGTTTTAGCACATGTATAGGAGTAATCCAAAACACTCTCTTGTGCTAGCCCTTTGTGCTAACTCCCTTGTGCTATAACCCTCTTCCTCCACCTAGCCTCTAATAACCACTGATCTATTTTCCATGACTATAGTTTTTTTCTTTTCTTTTTGAGAATGTCATTTAAGTGAAACAATACAGTAAATAGCCTTTGGAGATTGGTTTATTTTTTAAGCATAATTCCTTTGAGATTTGTCCACATTTTTGTGTGTATCAGTAGTCCATTCATTTTATTTCTGAGTAGTAACCCATTATAGATGTATCACATTAATTCACCATTGAAGTACATGTGGGTTAGTTCCAGTTTCTGGTGATTTTTAATAGAGCTTCTATTAACATTTTTATAGATTTTATTTTTAGGTTTTTTTATTGGGGAATCGGGGGAGGGGAACAGACAAGTTGCTGTCCTTTTGTTCTTCAGTCTAGTTGTGGAGGACGTCGCTTCACTGGCCCAAGTTGGCACCATCATTGCGCTCTACCTGGGTGAGGCAGATCAGTCGCTGGCCTCTGGACGGCTGCTCACAGCGGCTCTTGGCTCACGCTGGCTGCCAGCCACACACGGTAGCTTATGGCAGCCCACTGCAGCAGGGGCTGCAGCCTACGCTGTCGCCAGCGACTTGTGGTAGCCCAGCTCTAGGTCAAGCTGTTGTTCACCATCTTAGTTGTAGAGGGCAGTGTCACTGGCCCCCATGTGGGATCTGAACTGGGGCCCTGCTGCTCAGAGCTGGCATCCCAAGCCAACTCTTCACCAATGCGCCACTCGGCCGGCCCATAGATTTTTAATGTGTATGTAAGTTTTTATTTCTTTAGAATAAATATGTAGGAGTGGGATTGTTGGGTTAGATGGTGAGTAAATGTTTAATTTAAGAAGGAATTACCCAACTTTTCCAGAGTAGCTATACCATTTTGCATTCCCACCAGCAATGTGTAAGAGTTCTATTTGTTCTTCACCAACACTTGATATTATTGATGTGTTTTTTTTTTAATTTCATGCATTCTAATAGATGTAGTAGTGTCTCATTTGGTGTTTGTTTTTTTAAATTAATTAATTAATTAATTAATATTAGTTTCATGTGTAGTCTCATTTGGTTTTTGACTTGCATTTCCCTAAAGGCTATGATGTTGAATATTTTCATGTGCATATTTGCTGTCCATATATCTTCTTTGCTGAAGTGCCTCTTCTAGTCTTTTGCCCATTTTTTAATTAGGTTTGTTTTCTTATTGTTGAGTTTTGAGATTTCTTTATATATTCTGGATATAATTCCTGTATTGGATGTGTGATTTACAGATATCTTCAACCAGTCTGTACTTTGTCTTTTCATTTTCTTAACAGTATCTTTTGCAGAGCAGATATTTTTAATTTTGATGAAGTCCAATTTATAATTTTTTTGTTTTATGAATGATACTTTTGGTGTCATGTCTAAGAACTCTTCTTCTAGCTCCAAGTCACACTTTTACATTTAGAGCTATGATCCCTTTTGAGTTAATTTTTGTATAAAATACGAGGTTTAGGTTAAAGTTAATTTTTGTTGCACATGGATATTATAAATTTTTCCAACTCTGTTGAAAAAACTATCTTTTCTCCATTGAATTGCCCAGTACATTTGTCAAAAATCAATTAGCCATATTTGAGTAGGTCTATTTCTGCATTCTATTCTGTCCCGTTGACCTATTTGTTTGTTTTTATGCTAGTATCATATCTTTTTGATTACTATAGCTTTATAGTAAGTCTTGAAGTTGGGTGTGATTCCTCCAATTTTATTCTTTTCAACATTCATTTGGCTATCTCAGTTCTTTTGACTTTCCATATAAATTTTAGAATCATCATGTCTATATCTACAAAAAGTCCTACTGGGATTTTGACAGTTCTTTTAGCACTGAAAATGTTGAGCTACTTTCTCCTAGCCTTCGTGGTTCTGATAAAAAATCTACAGTCATCCCAATCATTGTTTGCACATATAATGAGCCTGGCTGCTTTCAAACTTTTTTCTTTGTTTTTGGTTTTCATCATTTTAACTATTCTAAATCTGGAAGTGTAAGGCTTTGAACTTATCCTGTTAGGAGTTTTCTAACCTTCTAGAATATATAGATTTTAAATCTTTCACTGAACTTGTGAAGTTTTTAGCTCTATTACGACCCTGAATTAATTTTTTTCTGCATGGAACTCTTTCTTTTCTTCTTTGGGGACTCTGATGACATAAATATTAGATCTTTTGCTCTTTTCCCACAGATTCCCTCAGGCTTTATTCATTTTCTCCAAAGTTTTTCTCTCTGTTGTTCCGATTAGATAATCTCCATTGATCTATCTTCAGGTTTTTTGACATTCTCCTGCTGTCTCCGTTCTATTGAGCCCATCCAGTATGTTTTGTTTGTTTGTTTGTTTGTTTTAGGAGAGCGCAGCTCAAAGTGGCCCTGTGGGGGTCAAACCAGCAACCTTGTTGTTCAGAGCACATACTCTAACCAACTGAGCCACCCAGCTGCCCCTGTATGTTTTTTATTTTAATGGTTATATATTTTTTAAATTGTTTGACAAGTAAAAGTTGTATATATTTAAGGTATACAACATGATGTTTAGTATATATATACATTGTGAAATGATTACCACAATCAAGCTAATTAACATACCTATCACCTCACAAGATTACTGTGTGTGTGTGTGTGTGTGTGTGTGTGTGTGTGTTCAGAACACTTGAGAATTACTCTCTTAGCAAATTTCAAGTGTACAATACATTATTAACTGCTATATTTACCATGCTATACATTAGGTCTTCAGAATTTATTCATCTTATAACTGAAAGTTTGTACCCTTTGACCAGCATCTCTCTCCATTTCTCCCACTCCCTTCATTTCTGTATTTTTTCAATTCTAAAAATTTCATTTTGTTTTTCTTCATGTTTTTTATATCTTTGCTGAGACTTTCTATCTTTCCATTTGTTTCAAAAGAATTCACCCTCACTTCTTAGAGCACTTTTATAATAGCTGCTTTAAACATTTATCAGATATCTGTGTCATCTTGGCGTTGGTATCTATTGATTATCTTCTATGTGAGTTGAGATTTTTCTGGTTTTCATGTATTTTGTAATTTTGGATTGTGTCCTGGACACTTTGAATATCATGGTATAAGACTCTGGGTCTTGTGTAAATCCTATGATGAATGTTGATATGTTTCTTTTAGCAGGCAATTAATGCAGTTGGGTTCAGGCTACAAATTCTGACCAGCCTTCTGTGGACTTGGGTTTCAATGTCAGTTCTCTTTTCAAAACCTTCATAGTACTATTTGAATATGCCCTGTGTATGTGCTACCAAGTGGTTAGTCTGGGACCTGGGCCATGGTCTCTCCCGTAGTTCTGTTTTTTACATCTGTGCTCTACTGTTTAGGTTACACTTACACATGTACACCTTCTAGGTGAGTCTAGGGAATCATACACACCTTCTAGAGTAGCTTTCTGAAGCTACTCCTTCTCTGAGATCTTCCTACTGCTCTTTGAGTCCTCTTGAAAGACAGCTGGAGCTTTCATTACCTATTCTGCCAAGCACTTTGTACGCCCACACAGGGCTAGGTATCAGGAGCACAGAGAGAGGTAAAAGCCATGGGGGTTCCACCTTACCCTCTTGGACCCCTAGCTCCTCTGATTGGAGAGGAAGTTTTACCTCCCTCAATATTTTAGGTGCTGTGGTTACTGCTGCAGCCACCACTACGTGATAACCTGGGTCCAAAAGTATCAAGACAAGGGGTAAAAAAGGAAAGAAATTGGGAGATTTCTCCCATTCCCTCTGAGTGTTAGCCAGAAAAGAGAGCTTCTCCTGGGGTTTCCACTGCAGCTGCTACCCACTGCTGGTTTTTGCGGCTTCCTTGAGTCCAGGCCAGGGGATACCAGAAGAAAAGTGGGAAACTTACCACCAGCTCAGTGGTACTTGAATTCTTCAAACCCACTTTGCCCCTATATACCTTTTTGAGTCCACAAATAGCTGCTCTGTGCATTTTGTCAGGGTTTTGTAACTGTATTCAGTGGGGGAGACAGGGTGGCCTGTGCTTGTGCCACCATAATCAACGAGAACTTGCTGATTTGTTAATTTTTGTATTTTAAAAGTCTGACTTTTTTCTTATTACACAAATAACACATCTTCTTATAGAAAACTTGGAAAATAAAATAAACTTGGAAAATAAAGATAAAGATTAAATAAAGCTAAAATCTTCTGTGTCAACTCATGAACTAATGAAAACTACTGTTATTTTGGTGTGTCCTTTTTAATTTCATATATGTATTTTTTTCCACCTTAACAATAAAAATGAATTAGATAATAAAATCATATTGTTAGTGATTTTAACGAATACTCTTCTCTTTTCCATAGGTAGAAAGTCTTTATCCTCAAATTGGCTGGGTTGAAATTGATCCTGACATTCTCTGGCTTCAATTTGTTGCTGTAATAAAAGAATCTGTCAAAGGTAATTGGATTTATAAAAATAAAAATAGTTAGTAAAATATGTTTTGTTTGTAACAAGAGTTTTCCGCAGGCATCGGTAGAATTTTGTGGGTTTCCTAAGTTATAATTATACATATAGTATTTTATTGGGGTCACAGTGTCAATCCGTTTTGACCAAGAATGGCAAGGCAAATGAAAGTTTCATTTGGGGTCTTTTAAGAGTTGCAATTCAGAAACGTAAGTTTGGTTAGAAACCCCAACTGTATTCTGAGCGTGAAAGGGACATAGTTTATAAAGACAGAAAACGGGCACAAGTTGCTTTGAAGGAACTGAGATTGGTGCTGTCAGGCAGACTTACACTGTGCTCTATACATGACTAATTGCTTATGTCTATTGCTAGGTGAACATTTTATTTTGTAGTAGAGAGATCAATGATGCAGAGCCAGTTCCAGGAAGTACACATGTATCAGGATGTAGCTGTTTGGTTTAGGCAAGTTCAAAAGTTTAGTTTCACTTGGAAGGAATGAGTTAGCTCAGCTTCCTGGAGTCCTGCTGGCTCCATTTTAGGTTGTTCTCTTGACAATATTAACTCCATTTTGCAGTTTTCCTTTCACAACAGTTTCCCAGTATTTTTTAGGGGACTTTTGCAGTTTACAGTGAACCACTTTGTCCAGGAGGGATAACAGCAGTTCTGTTCTCTGGTTTAAGGTTTTTCCAGCCGCAGTATAAAGGCTCACCTTCCACCTTCATTCTAGGTTGTAGCTAGTGCCTATTGGATTTTCTGTTGTGTACAAAATACTAGCAGGTTATAAACAAAGTTACAACACACAGTTCCCGTTGATAGAAGTTACAATTGAATAACCTTGATTGTAAAACAAACTTTTGTTTTTTTTGTGTGTAATTTCTTGATGCAGAGTGCTTTCCTGGCGATAGCCGTGGTCTGAAATCTCAGCTCTTTAAGAAGTTTTCAATGCAACCTTCTTTAAGAACACGATGAAAGATGACTTGTAGATGTAAATTCTAAACGGTCTTTTGGTCTTTTACTTCTTTTTCCTGGCTGAATTGCTTCTCCTCACCTTTTTGGTTTGAAATATTTCAAAACCTATACAAAATTTGCAAGAATAGTACATTGAACACCTGTATAATTTTCTCCAAGATTCAGACATGTTTTACAATGTTTACTGTACCATCCTCTATAAACTTTTTTTGGCTGATCCATTTGAGGATTGGTTGTGACATAATAATCTGTTATTCCTAAATACTTCTGCATTATTTCCAAAGAAAAAAAGTATCCTCCTGTATCACCATAATGCAATTATCACACACGATATTAAATATTAATATGGTAATATTTTCTAATACTTAGTCTTCAGTATCCCCTACTCTCTTATTCATTAATAACTTTTTATTCAATCCAGAATCTAACCAAAATGAGGCATTGCATTTAGTAGTGTCTGTAGAGTCTCTCAACGACAGCATGTTCTTTGTGACATTAACAGTCTTCAAAATTGTAGACCAATTTAGTAGACTTTTCTGCGTTTTGGGGTTGTCTGATTATTTCCACATGATTAGATTCAGGATAAGTATTTTTGGAAGGAGTACAGAATAGGGGTTATTTGTCATCCTCAGTGCTCAAATTTAAAGTTGTCCCTAATTTGCCCAGTGGGATAAAATGCTTTTTTTTTTTTTTTAAGATTTTTATTGGGGAATTGGGGGAAGGGGAACAGACAAGTTGCTGTCGGTTTTGTTCTTCAGTCTAGTTGTGGAGGACGTTGCTTCACTGGCCCAAGTTGGCACCATCATTGCACTCTTCCCGGGTGAGGCAGATCAGTCGCCGACTTCTGGATGTCTGCTCACTGCGGCTGCTGGCCACTCCCGCTGGCTGCTGGCTACACATGGTAGCCCATGGCAACCCACTGCAGCAGGGGTTGCAGCCTATGCCGTCGCCAGCGACTCACAGCAGCCCAGCTCCAAGTTGAGCTATTGTTCAGCATCTTAGCTGTAGAGGGCAGTGTCACTGGCTCTCATATATGGGATCCGAACCGGGGCCCTCTGGCATCCCAAGCCAGCTCTTAACCAATGCGCCACTCAGCCGGACCTAAAATGCTTTTTTAAAAGAATATCACAAAAAACACTCAAGTTGCTATAATTTAAGAAATTTGGATTTAAAAAACTATGTTTTTATTTGCCTCCTAGCATCTGTTTGTGTGGAAAATAAGATCTGGTCTTCAATAATTATGTTACTTTCCCGAGGGATTTTCCTTTATTACCATATACCAGTTTCTATTATGGTTGATCATGGCTTAAATTAAGATCCGATCTTTTAGTATTATCAAGAAAAAAATACAATCTGACTGACTTTCAGTAGTGTTTGTTTTTTTAATAATGTTTAAAGGCAAAAAGACCATTTTAAAAATTAGAATATGACCTTTTTTCCTTTTAAGTAAAGAAAATACTAGAAAGTCATCTTAATAATGTTTTCTTTATTAACTCAAATTGTGTTATTAAAATTCTAAACCCAGATATTTTTTTCAAAGTTTATACTCAGTGATTTCTTTTCCATGCTATAGTATTACAACAAAAACCTTCACTGGCTTTTAAACAAGTGTTTTATCTATCTTTATTTTTAGCTGCAGAAATAGAGATGAATCAAATTGTTGGTCTTGGCATTTCAACACAGAGAGCAACTTTTATTATGTGGCACAAGTGAGTACATTGTGTAATAAGCACTCTATTTCTGGGTTCATACCACAGTGAATATACTGCTGTGAAATCTGGGGAATTTTAAATTTGTGAATTAAGAACTTTGTTAAGATGGATGAAAGTAGGCCTACCTTTTGGCTTATTAAAATATGTTCTGTGCATGTCATCTAGGCTTGACTTACATAAAATAATAACAAAAAAACTGTTGCTGTTATTAAAATTCTCCATTCCTTTCTTTTCCATTTTATTTTCTTCATGTCACTTATCATTACTTAAAAATTTTCTTTACTTATTTGCATATTTATTTATTAAATCTCTCCCGTAGAAGTAAGAAGTTTCATGAGTGTTGGGATTTTTGTCTGCCCTGTTTACACTGGGTCCTTCAAACCTACAACAGTATGCAGCACATAGTAGGCACTCAAATCTTTGAGTGATTGAGATGAACCTGGAGAGGAAGGCAGGGTCCCAGACTAGGAAAGGCCGTTTGTTGTGATAAGGAGTTTGCCTCTCATAAGCAGTGGGAAACTATCAAAATCTGTTAAGCAGAAGAGTAATGTGACCAAATTTGCATTTTACAAAGAATATTCTTTTTTTATTTTTTAAAGATTTTTATTGGGGAATTGGGGGAAGGGGAACAGACAAGTTGCTGTCCTTTTGTTCTTCAGTCTTGTTGTGGAGGACGTTGCTTCACTGGCCCAAGTTGGCACCATCATT
>NW_017731620.1:315149-323859 GCF_001890085.2 Hipposideros armiger | reverse complement strand
GAGGGCAGTGTCACTGGCCCTCATATGTGGGATCCGAACCGGGGCCCTCTGGTGTCCCAAGCCAGTTCTTAACCATCGCGCCACTCGGCTGGCCCTACGAAGAATATTCTTGAAGCAGAGTACATAGTGGATTTGAGGGGAATGAGACTAAGATTAGGAAGTCTCTTTGAGGGCTATTGCTTATTCAGGTCTCTGATCTCATGTCTAAAAAGACACCCCACCCCAAGTAACTCTGTTCCTTTTCATAGTGTAATCATTATATGAAATGATATATATTTTTAATTCTGTTTCTCAATCCCCATAAGCTCCAGGGATGTTAAGAACCTCCAACTCCTAAGTTTTTAGCTGAAACAGCTGAAGGATATTATTAACTCAGCTGTGGCATACTAGAAGAAGAGGAGCTACAGGTTTTGGGTGAACATGTTGGATGTGAGATGATGTGGGGCAGTCTATTTGTGAGGGGATGGAACTTAAGTGAGAGGCTGGTCCTAGAGATGTAGATTGGTGAGTGGTTCTGTGATGACTACATTCATGAGTGTGGATCAGATTTTTCAGAGAGAACAGCTAGTTAGAAAGAGAAGGTGACCAAGGATGCAACCCTCGGCAAACATCAGCATTTAACTGGCAGGTCAAATAAGGAAGAATCTACAGAGGAAACCAAGAAGATGTGACTAGAGAGGGAGGAGGAGAAACAATACAGGGACATCATGGGAGCTTAGGAAAGGGACAGTGTTAGGACAGAGGAAGGGATTGTCTGGAGCCACTACTGCAGAAAGATCAAGTCAAATTGAAAATGATCCTATAACTATGGGAACATTGGTGACCATAGTGAGTATAATTTTTGTGAATGCTTGGGAATCTAAATTGCACTTGAGTTGTATTTGGTTGAGGTCCTGGGGGTTGATGAGGAAACACTGAGGGAGCTTAGATAGGTGGGGGGCATCATGGGTCAAGAGAGATGTTTTTGGTTTTGCTTCAAAGATGGGGAGATTAAGTGCATTTAGAGGAGGGAGTTGAAGGGACATTTGATTAAATTAAGTGATGAAATAGATAGGAAATCATTGATAAAGAGGGTATAGGTGGAGATGTCAACCTTAGACTTGGAGAGGGAAAGCTTGTCCTCTGAACCAAGACAGAGATGCATGATGGCCATAGGTGTAGCTGGTGGAGGAGTGAGAAGTTGAGGAAGGTCATTCCTTGCATTCTTATTTCCTTTGAGAAATAGGAGGCCATTGGTGGTCTAGGGCTTAAGAGATGTGAAAATTTGGATGTGTCATTTGTGGAGAGTGGAGAGGAAACTAATGAATGACAACAGAGAGACTTTTATCATTTTAAGTGACTTTGAGAGCATGGACATGGTTGTATTCCATAGATATGGATTGGTACCAATTCACAAGACTACATGACTTTTCCCCAACCCTTCTCAATGTTTCTGACATTGAAAGTGGAGACAGAAGAAAGTTAGATTGATCCCAGATTAGGTGTTGAAAAGGTAGATAGTTAACTTGAAAGTAAAGAGGTAGAGAGTAACGTCATGCAAAAAAGTGGAGTAGGAAGCTGTAGGGTAGGGTTGGTCCCTCCACAAAAACAACCATTGAGTTGGAAAGAGAGATTGGAATAAACTGTTTCAGATATCTAAAAGTGCTAAATGAAGGTAGAGGCTTCTACTCTTCATTAAGACATGGCATGTGCCAACTGGCCACTATCCTCCATTCCCAGGCCCTGATGTGGGTGTGGGGAAAGCAGCCCACATTCCTGGAGCAAGTGGCTAGTGTCAGGGAAGGCAGTGGGGACCTTATCCTACAAAATTTTGGCTTATATGCTTTGGTAGATTTTACAGTGCTCTGCAGGACTGGTACAGATACTTACCTAAGGTCTGTCTCTCTCGGCATTCTTAGCTGCAGTGTCTTCCTAGACAGCATCTGTTGGAAGATTTAAAGGGCCATTACCTTACTGGGTTGTTTTGGAGCCAGACATTTAATAAAATCTTTGTCAGGAGAGGCCCACACCAAGAAACATCATAATCAAAATCGCAAAGATTAAAGATAAAGAGAGAATCTTAAAAGCAGCAAGAGAAAAACAGTTAGTTACCTAAAAGGGCGATCCGATAAGACTATCAGCTGATTTCTGAACAGAAACTTTGCAGGCTAGCAGGATTGGCAGGAAATATTCAAAATGATGAAAAGCAAGGACTACAACCAAGACTACTCTACCCAACAAAACTGTCATTTAGAATCAAAGGACAAATAAAGAGCTTCCAGACAAGAAAAAGCTAAAGGAGTTCATTACACCAAACAAGAAATGTTAGAGGGACTTCTTGAAGAAAAAGAAGGGGAGGGGAAAAGACACATATGATAATAAAATGGCAATAACTATATACCTATCAATCATTTTAAATGTAAATTGATTAAATGCTCCAATCAAAATACATAGGGTAGCTGAATGATTAAGAAAAAAAGACCCATACATATGCAGTCTATAAAGATGTATTTCAGATCTAAAGAAATACACAGATTGAAAATAAAGGGGTGGAGGGGCCGGCCGAGTGGCTCAGTTGGTTAAGAATTAGCTTAAGAGTGCAATCTCTGAGCAACAGGGCTGCCAGTTCGATTCCCACATGGGCCAGTGACGCTGAGCCCGAGCTGAGCTGCTGCTGAGTTGCCAACAGGTGGCAGGATGGCTCAGCTGGTGAGAGCACATGCTCCTAACAACAAGACTGCCTGTTTGATGGTGAGCTATACCCGCCCACAACTAAGAATGAACTCAGCACCTTGAGCTGAGCTGCCCCCCAGATGGCTCAGTGGATAGAGCATGCATCCTTAACAACAAAGCTGCTCATTCGACTCCCACATGGGATGGTGGCTACGCCCACCATCTAAGACTGAACACAGCACCTTGAGCTTAGAGGCCACGAGCTGCCGATGGGAGGCCAGATGGCAACTGGTACCCTCCACAACTAAGATTGAAGAACAACAACTTGGCTGGTCCCCTTCCCCAATTCCCAACACTGTTCTACTCCCCCAGCTCCCCAATTTAAAAAAAAAGTAAAAGGATGGAAAAAATATATTTTATGCAAATGGAAACAAAATTAAATCTGGGGTAGCAATATTTATATCAGACAAAATAGACTGTAAAACAAAGGCTATAACAAGAAACAAAGAAGGGCATTTAATAGTGATAAAGGGATCAATCCAACAAGAGGATATAACTCTTATAAATATTTACACAGCCAATGGAGGAGCACCTAAATACATATATAAAGCAAATATTGATGGACATAAAGGGAGAGATGTATAGTAACACAGTCATAGTAGGAGACTTTAGCACCCCATTGACATCAATGGATAGATCATCCAGACAGAAAAAAAACAATAAGGAAACAGTGGCTTTAAATAGCACGTTAGACCAGATGGATTTAATTGATATTTTTAGAGCATTCCACCCCAAAGTATCAGACTATACACTCTTTTCAAGCACCCATGAAAAAAATTTCTAGGTAGACCACATGTTAGGCCACAAAATAAGTCTTGATAAATTTAAGTAGATTGAAATCATACCAAGTATCTTCTCCAATCTCAATGGTATGAAAGTAGAAATCAACCACAAGAAGAAAACTGAAAATCATGAAACACATGGAGGCCAAATAAAATGCTACTAAACAATGAATGAGTTAATAATGAGATCAAGAAAGAAATCAAAAGATAACTTCAGACAAATGAAAAATGGAAACACAACAATGCAAAATCTATGGAACATGCCCAATGCAGTTTTAAGAGGAAAATACTTACCACTATACACCTACCTCAAGAAATAAGAAAAACCTGAAGTAAATACTGTAACCTTCACAGCCCAAAGTGAATAGAAGGAAGGAAATAATAAAGATTTGAGTGGAAATAAATGAAATAGAGTCTAAGAAAAATACAAAAGATCAATGGCACCATGAGCTGGTTCTTTGAAAAGATAAACAAATTTGATAAACCATTAACCAGACTCATCAAGAAAAAAAGAGAGAGGACCCAAATGAGTAAAATCAGAAATAAAAGACAAATCACATCTAACACCACAGGAATATTAAAGATTATAAGAAAATATTACAAATAATTACATGCCAACATTTTGGACAATGTGGACGAAAGGATACATTCCTAGAAACATACAATCTTTCAAGACTGAACCAAGAAGAAACAGAAAATCTGAACCAACTGATTACTACAAATGAAATCAAATCAGTAATTAAAGAACTTCCAGCAAACACAAGCCTGGGCCAGGTGGCTGCACAGGTGAATTATACTGAACATTCAAAGAAGAATTAACACCTATTTTTTTGCAAACTACTTCAACAAATTCAAGTGGAGGGAAAGCTCCTGAGCTCATTTTACAGGGCCATCATTACCAATTCAAAAGACATTATCAAAAAAAAGAAGAAAAAGAAAGGAAGAAAGAAAGAAAGAAAGAAAGAAAGAAAGAAAGAAAGAAAGAAAGAAAGAAAGAAAGAAACAATTACAGGCCGATATCCATGATGAACATAGATGCAAAAATCCTGAACAAAATATTAGCAAACTGAATTCAGCAATACATTAAAAAGATCATACACCATGATCAAGTGATTTTTATTCCTTGGATGCAAGTTTGGTTCAATATCTGCAAATCAATTTATGTGATGACACCACATAAACAAAATGGATGATAAAAATCCTATGATCATATCAATAGATGCAGAAAAAACATTTCATAAAATCCAGTATCCATTTATGATAACAACTCTCCCCAAAGTGGGAATAGAGTGAACATACCTCAACATAATAAAGGTCACGGATGGCAAGCCCATTATATTCAATGGTAAAAAGCTAAAAGCATTTTCCTTAGGATCAGGAACAAGACAAGGATGTCCACTCTTACCACTTCTTTTCAACATAGTATTGGCAGTCCTAGCCACAGCAATTAGACAAGAAAAATAAATAAAAAGCATCCAAATTGTAAAGGAGGAAGTAAAACTGTCATTACTAAGAGATGACATGATACAGTATGTAAAGAACCCTAAAGAGTCCACCAAAAAACTATTAGAACTGATAAATGAATTCAGTAACACCAATAACGAACTATCAGAAAGAGAAATTAAGGAAAAAAATCCCATTTTCAATTGCATCAAAATAAGTAACTAAGAACAAATTTAGCCAACGAGGTAAAAGACCTGTACTTGGAGAATTATAAGACATTGAAGAAGGAAACTGAAGGAGATACAAATAAATGGGTAGGGAGAATCACCATCACTAACATGTCCAAACTACCTAAAGCAATCTACAGATTCAGTGCAATCAATCCCTATCAAAATACCGATGGCATTTTTCATAGAACTAGAACAAATAATCCTAAAGTTTATATGGAACTATAAAAGACCCTGAATAGCATGGCAATCTTGAGAAAGAAGAACAAAGCTGGAGCTATCTGATATCAAATCATACACTTTGTGAGGGGTGTAAATGTCTAACTATTATGTTGCTTTGTACACCTGAAACTAATTTAAAAAATTATACGAGGCTATGTAATCAAAACAGTGTAGTATTGGCATAAAAACAGACACATAGATCAATGGAACAGACTAGAGAGACCAGAAATAAACCCACAGCTATATGGTCAATTAGTCTATGACAAAGGAGGCAAGGGTATAAAATGGGGTAAAGACAGTCTCTTCAATAAATGGTGTTGGGAAAATTAAACAGATATATGCAAAATAATTAAATTAGACAACTTTATTACACCATATACAAGAATAAACTCAAAATGGATTAAAGACTTATAAGACCCGAAACCATAATCATAAATCTTGTAGAAGAAAACATCAGCAGTAAACTCTCTGACATTCCTTTTAACAGTGTGTGTGTGTGTGTGTGTGTGTGTGTGTGTGTGTGTGTGTAGCTATGTTTCCTCAGGCAAGAGAAACAAAAGAAAAAATAAACAAATGGGACGACATCAAACTAAAAAAGAGAAGGAAACCATCAACAAAGCAAAAATACAACCTACTGATTGGGAGAAGATATCGCCAATGACACACCCAATAAGGGATTAATATCCAAAATATATAAAAACTCATACAACTCAACACCAAAAAACAAACAACCTAATTAAAAACTGGGCAGAGGACCTGAATAGACATTTTTCCAAAGACGACATACAGATGGCCAACAGACATATGAAATGATGCTCAAGATCACTAATCATCAGAGAAATGCAAATCAAAACCACAATGAGATTTCACCTCACATCTGTCAGAATGGCTGTCATCAATAAATCAACAAACAAGTGTTGGCAAGGATGTGGTAAAAAGGGAACCCTCGTGCACTGTTGGTGAGATTGCAAATTGGTGCAGCCACTATAGAAAAAACTATGGAGGTTCCTCACAATATTAAAAATAGGATTACCTATGACCCAGCAATTCCATTTCTGGATAGTTATCTGAAGAGATTCAAAACACTAATTTGGAAAAATATGCATCCCCATGTTCAGCAAAGCATTATTTACAATAGCCAAGATATGAAAGCAACCTAAGTGTGTATCGGTAGTTGAATGGATAAAGATGAGGTGGTATATATACACAATGAAATATTACTCAGCCATAAAAAGAAGGAAATCTTACATTTACGACAACATGGGTGGACCTAGAGGGTATTATACCACATGGAATAAGTCAAAGAAAGACAAACACTGTATAATCTCACTGATATGTGGAATGTAAAGGACAAAATAAATGAGCAAACAAAACAGAAACAGACTCATAGATATGGAGAACACACTGAAGATTGCCAGATGGGAAAGGGGTTGGGGGCTGTGTGAGAAAGGTGAAGGGATTAAGAAATACAAATTGGTAGTTACAAAATAGTCATGGGATGTAGAGTACAGCATAGAGACTATAGTCAATAATGTTGTAATAACTATGTATGGTGACAGGTGGGTACTAGAATTATCAGGAGATCGCTTCATAAGTTATATAAATGTCTAACCACTATGCTGTACACCTGAAACTAATATAATATTGAATGTCAACGCAATTGAAAATAAAACACACACACACACACACACACACACACACAGAAAATCTGTCAGGTCACTAGGTGATAACAGAGATAACAACAGAAGTTTCAGAAACTTCAATGACCACACTACAAGGAATACACACTTTGCAAAAATAACTTGGAAAGGTCACAAAATGACAGTCCAGCCCTCAACGAGGAAAAATCAGCAATCTTGATTGCAAAAATCAGATTTCTAGAGATACCACATTAATTTTCAAAGGAATAAAAGTTTTCAATATCTCACTGGCTGACTTAAAGAATTAGTCATGATTTAAGGAATGTTTGATATATTGACCTATTAAAAACTAAAGTTATACTAAACTAAAAATTTACATGTTATAAATAGCATAATTTAAAATTGTCCCATGCAGGATTCATGACTTTTCCTTACAATTACTTTCCATTCCTTTAACTGCTGTGTCCTTCTGGGAAATGGCACCTCTCAGCACCCAGCCTCACACATTATTAAAGCAAGGTGCATTTTTACATATTAAACTAGCAAAAAGAAAAATCAGTGTGTGTGAGATTATGGCTAGTGTTTCACTCATACATTGTTGTCATATTCTGTAATATATAAATGTTTGTTTTTATATAAAATACTATCTCCAAATACTTACCAAGTAAAACTGATGCTTCTGACACTCCTCCATGCACTAACTGTTATGTGTGCCCTGTGTGACATTAGAAGTATTAAAATAAGCATTATGCAATATTGATAATAACATCAAATATTGCAGGTTTTGCCAGTTGAGGAGCTGGAAAATTGTCTTTGATTCAATCTCAAATTTCAGAGTAGGGAAGATTAGGGGGGAATTAACTCAATAGAAATAATAGCAGTATCTCAAAATGTGACCTTTGGAAATAGGGTCATTGCAGATGTAGTTATTAAGGTGACTCATAATGTTGTAGGGTGGGTTCCTAATCCAGTATGATTGGTGTTCTTATATGAAGACAGCCATGTGAGTACAGACTCAAAAAGAATGCCATGTGAAGAAGTATTGGAGTGATGCATCTATAAGCCAAGGAATGACAAAAGTTTGCGGCAAACCACCAGAAATTAGGCAGAGGCAAGGCAGAATTCCTTAACAGGTTTCAGAGGGAATATGGCCCTGCCTACACCTTGACTTCTAGCTTCCAGAACTGTGTGAGACAAATTGCTATTGTTTTAAGCCACTCAGTTTGTTATACTTGCTATGGCCACCCAAGCAAACTAATACAATGGTTAATTAATTTTAGGTAAGGGTGCCAAGACCAGGCATGAGGGAGAGAACAGTTTTTTAAACAAATAATGCTGAGAAAACTGGATATCCACGTACAAAAAATGAAGTTAGACCCTTACCTTACACAATATACAAAAATTACCTCACATAATGAATCAAAGACTAATTTTAAAAGATAAAACTATTAAACACTTAGAAGAAAACATAGAAGTCTTCATGACCATAGATTTAGCAGTGAGTTTTAAAATGGTTTTTAAAAAGCACAGCTTACGGGCCGGCTGAGTGGCGCGATAGTTAAGAACTGGCTTGGGATGCCAGAGGGCCCCGGTTCGGATCCCATATATGAGGGCCAGTGACACTGCCCTCCACAGCTAAGATGCTGAACAACAGCTCAACCTGGAGCTGGGCTGCCATGAGTCG
>NW_017731620.1:223119-315014 GCF_001890085.2 Hipposideros armiger | reverse complement strand
TAGACTGAAGAACAAAACGACAGCAACTTGTCTGTTCCCCTTCCCCCAATTCCCCAGCACTGTTCCCATCCCCCCAATTCCCCAATAAAAATCTTTCAAAAAAAAAAAAAACACAGCTTACAAAAGAAAAAATAGATACATTGTATTTCATCAAAATTAAAAACTTTTGTGCATCAAAGAATACTATTAAGATATTTTCATGTATTAATGATGACTAATTTTTCTCTAATTTTCTTAACCATTAGAACTTTCCAAAGTGGCCCTAAATTTAATCATAAATAGTAAGAAATAAAACCATGTTGGAATTATTTTGACATAATATGCAAACTGCACATTAAAAATGTCTGAGAAAATTTACAGTCACTGATATCTCACATCTGCGGTTAGATTTCTAAAAAGTGACTGCAGCATATATTATGCAAGGTGTGTGTCTTGGGATGTTTGGTTTGTAATTACATCTAACATTAAGGACTAAAACAATAGGAGATTGACTTCTCTGGTTTGTACTAATGACAATGGTGACTGGATCACTAAAGGAAAAGGAAGTGACATATTTATGATGTAGGTGAATGATGTGATTCCCATTAATAAAGATGAAAAACAAAACAAAAAGGACACAATTAAGAGTGAAAAGAAAACTCACAAAATGGAAAAAAACTATTTGCAAATCATGTATATGATAAAGAATATCCACAATATCCACAATAAAGAATATCTACAACTCAACAAATAGCCCAAATAACCCAATTCATACATAGACAAAGGACTTGATACAGTCTTTAAACATGAAAAATACTATCATTAGTCCTTGGGGAATAGCAAATCAAAACCACAATGAGGTACCACTTCACACCCACTAGGATTGCTATAACTTAAAAAATGGAAATTAATGTTGGTGAGGGTGTGGAAAAATAAGAACTTTTATATATTGGCTTTGGGAATGTAAAATGGTGCAGCCGCTATGAAAACCAGTCCGGCAGTTCCACAAAAACTAAACATAGAATTACCATATAACCTAGAAATTCTAACCCTAAGTTCATACCCAAAGGAATTGAGAACAGATACTTGTACAGCAATGTTTATAGTGTCATTATTCACAATAGCAAGAAGGTGGAAACAACACAAGTGTCTGGAAATAGTAGTGATAGTTACACAACATTGTGAAATGTACTTCATGCCATTGAATTGCACACTTAAAAATGGTTAAAATGGTACATTTCATGTTATGTATATTTTACCACAATTATAAAAATAAAGAGAGAAAGAGAGCATGTGAAGGCAAATTCTTAATAAAAATGATAGACCATTGGAACCAGGAAATTGAGTAAGCCTAGAAGGGGTTGGTAGAAAGAAAAATGTATGTTTGAGGGATTAAAGGTTGCAGTGTCTTTGAAGGGAGTAAAATCGAGAGAACTAAAATAGAGTCACGTGCCACATAATGACATTTTGGTCAACAATGGACCGCATATACGATGGCGGTCCTATAAGATTATAATGAAGCTGAAAAATTCCTATTGCCTAGTGACAATCGTAGCCATCATAACATCTTAGCAAAACACATTACTCTCGAGTTTGTGGTGATGCTGGTGTAAACAAACCTACAGTGCTGCCGGTTGTATAAAAGTATATAGCACAACAATTATGTACAGTACATAATACTTGATATGGTAATAAACGACTGTTACTGGTTTATGTATTTACTATCCTTTTCATCATTTTTTAGAGTGTACTGTTTCTACTTGTAAAAAAACGTTTGCTGTAAAACAGTATGCCATGTCAGCCTGAAACAGCCTCATACATCTCCTATTTACTGCATCTCTTGATTGCATCATTTTTTATCTGTTGTGCTTGGTTTAACCTCATATTGTTTTGTAGCCCAGGAGCAGTAGCCTATACTATATGCTTGGGTGTGCAGTGGGCTGTGCCATCTAGTGTAAGTGCACTCTGTGATGTTCACACAACAAAATCTAACGACACAATTCCCAGAACAAATCCCTATTGTTAAGCAGCCCATGACTGAAATAGCTAGATGGGTTGACTGATATATTGGAATGTTAGAATGTCAGTGGTAGAATGTTTTCCACTTAATTAAGTTAAGGATGTGACCGTGGGTGTGGACTGCTTAACAAGAGTGGGAAATGGTAGTCTCAGGAATTGAACATGGTTAAATTCACACAAAAGATGGGGTAGAAAACAAGTCTCAGTTGGATGTTGAAAATTAGTAGATGTCAGTGTTTGAATTGTGGGAGCCTCAAAGGAAAAATGATTTATTTCTACTGTATTTTTTAATTCTATACTTTTAATGTAGTGTTGGTCCAGAGTTTGTTGAATTTCTTTTTATTGGACCAATTTTGGTAAGCCTGGTAGGTTGACAATGGCTAAGCCAGTCCTAAAGCTGAGAGGTGTAGAAATGGGCTCGGCAACACCAGCTCTCCTGTAGACACAGAGGCTTTGATCTGATTGTATACATAAAGGTAACTACAACCAAGGGGGAAAGCACTGGCTCTTCATCTTGCTTTATAAGTGTATAGGCAAGTCCTTAAAAGGTCTTTTCATTAGTTTTTGTTTTTATTAGTTTCAGGTGTACAAAACAATGTAATAGTTAGACATTTACACCCCTCACAAAGTGATAACCCCCCTCCTCCAATCTACTACCCCTCTGACATCGTATGTAGCTATTACAATTCCACTGACTCTATTCCCTATGCTGTACTCCACATCCTGTAGTGAGGGGAAATATATATATATATACACATATATATGTATATATATATGTGTGTATATATATATATATATATATATATATATATAGTTGACATTCAGTATTATTCAGCTTCAGGTGTACAATGCAGTGGTCAGGCATCTACACAGTCCAAGAAGTGATCTCCCTAATAAGACAAGTACCCATCTGACACCCTACAAAATCCTTACAACATTATTGATTATATTCCCCAAACTATCTTTCATATCCCTGTGGCAATATTGTAGCTACTAATTTGTACTTTCTAATCCCTTTACCTTCTCCCCCATCCCCAACTCCTTCCCATCTAGCAACCATCAGTTTCTTCTCTATATCTCTAAGACTATTTTGTTTAGTTTGCTCATTTATTCTGTTCTTTAGATTCCACATATAGGTGAGATCATATGGTATTTGTCTTTCTCCATCTGACTTATTTCACTTAGCATAATATTCTCTAGGTCAATCCATGTCATTGCAAATGGTTAAGATTTCATTCTTCTTTATGGCTGAGTTAATGCTCCATCGTATACATGTACCTTAATTTCTTAATCCATTCATCTACCAATGGGCATTTCGGTTGTTTCCAAGTCTTGGCTATTGTAAATAGCACTGCAATAAACCTAGGGGTGCATATATTTTTTCAAATTAGTGTTTTGGATTTCTCTGGATAGATACCCAAGAGTGGAATTGCTAGGTCATAAGGTAGTTCCATTTGTAATTTTTTTAGATACCTCCATACTATTTTCCATAGTGGCTGCACCAATCTGCAATCCCACCAACAGTGCACGAGGGTTCCCTTTTTTCCACATCCTCACCAGCACTTGTTATTTGTTGATTTATTGATGATAGCCATTCTGACCGGAGTGAGGTGGTATCTCATTGTGGTTTTTATCTGCATTTCTCTGATGATTAGTGATGTTCAGCATATTTTCATGTTTGTTGGCCATCTGTATATCCTCTTTAGAGAAATGTCTCTTCATGTTCTCTGTCCATTTTTTAATTGGGTTGTTTATTTTTTTGGTGTTGAGTTGTATGAGTTTTTAATAACTTTTGGATATTAACCCCTTGTCAGATGTATCATTGGCAAATATCTTCTCCCATTCAGTAGGCTGCCTTTTTGTTTTACTGATGATTTCCTTTGCTGTGAAAAAACTTTTAAGTTTGATGTAATCCCATGTTTATTTTTTCTTTTACTTCCCTTGTCTGAGGGGATGTATCAGTAAAAATATTACTAAGAGTAATGCCTGCAAATTTACTTCCTATATTTTCTTCTAGGAGTTTTGTGGTTTTGGATCTTACATTTAAGTCTTTAATCCATTTTGAATTTATTCTTGTATATGGCATAAGGAGGTGGTCCAGCTTCATTTTTTTACATGTGTCCAGTTTTCCAAGCACTATTTATTCAATAGACTGTCTTTACCCCAATGTAAATTCTTGCTTCCATTGTCATAGATTAAATGACCATATAGGTATGGTTTTATTTCTGGGCTCTCTATTCTGTTCTGTTGATCTATGTGTCTGTTTTTATGCCAGTACCATGCTGTTTTGATTACTGTAGCCTTGTACTATGATTTGATGTCAAGTAGCTTGATACCTCCCACTTTGTTCTTATTTCTCAAGATTGCCATGGCTATTCAGGGTCTTTTCTGGTTCCATATAAATTTTAGGATCATATGTTCTAGTTCTGTGAAAAATGCCATTGGTAATTTACAAGGGATTGCGTTGAATCTATATATTGCCTTAGGTAGTATGAAAATTTTAACTATACTAATTCTTCCTATCCATGAGCATGGTGTTTCCATTTATTTGTATCTTCTTTAATTTCTCTCTTCAATCTCTTATAAATTTTCTGAGTAGATGTCTTTTACTTATTTGGTTAAATTTATTCCTAGGTATTTTATTGTTTTTGAAGCATTTGTAAATGGAATTGTTTTCTTAATTTCTCCTTCTGAGGATTTGTTATTGGTGCATACCAAGGGTTGGCAAACTGTGGCTCACAAGCCACATGCAGCTCTTTGGGTACGTTCCATCTCAAAAGTTTGCTGATCTCTGGAAGAGCCAATCCTGTCCCTCACAACAATTTAAAAATTATTCAAGAGCCATAAATATATTTTTACATACTATATTTCCCCATGTATAAGACACACTCTTTTTCGAAAAATTTGGGGTCTAAAAACTGGGAGTGTCTTATACAGTGGTTGTAGATGGTTGTCAAGTCATTTAAGAAGTGTGGCATTTCAAAGGCCATAGATGGAACTGAGGATGAGGCAATATATGAAGACAGTGATTTGTCATCAGACACAGATGAGGACAAGCTAATGGTTGGGAGTTTTGACAGTGATGAGGAGTTGTATGAATTTTATGATGAATAAGATTTGAGTTCAGTAACTTTATGTAATACATTTTTTTTCAAATTTCGGGCCCCCAAATTAAGATGTGTATTATAAATGGGGAAATATGGTAATCACCATTTTGTGAATAATAGCCTTTAAAAATTTTATAAATGAAATTTATATAATAGTTATATTTTCATTTTCAATTTTACTTCAGAGCCTGCAGCTCGCAAGCTGCAGTTTGCTGACCTCTGGCAGCTCTTCCATCTCAAAAGTTTGCCGACCCCTGGTATATACAAATGCAACTGATTTCTGAATATTAATTTTGTATCCTTCTACTTTACTAAATTCACTTATCCATTTTAATAGTTTTTTGGTTCAGTCTTTGGGATTTTCTATATATAATATCATGTCATCTGAATATAATGACAATTTTACTTCCTCCTTTACATTTTGGATGCCTTTTATTTCTTTTTCTTGTCTGATTGCCGTGGCTAGAATTTCTAGAACTTGTTGAATAAAAGTGGGCAACCTTGTCTTGTTCCTGATCATAAAGGGAATGGTTTTAGCCTTTCCCCATTGAGTACAATGTTTGCTGTGGGCTTGTCATATATGGCCTTTACTATGTTGAGATATGTTACCTCTATTCCCACTTTGCTAAAAGTTTTTATCATAAATGGCTGCTGGATTTTGTCAAATGCTTTTTCTGCATCTATTGATATGATCATATGATTTTTATCCTCCATTTTGTTAATTGGTATATCACATTAATTGATTTGCAGATATTGAACCAACCTTGCATACCAGGAATGAATCCCATTTGAGTGGTGTATGATCTTTTTAGTGTATTATTGAATTCGGTTTGCTAATATTTTGTTGAGGATTTTTGCATCTATGTTCATTAGAGATATCGGCCTATAGTTATCTTTTTTTGTAATGTCGTTGTCTGGTTTTGGGATCAGGGTGATAGTAGCCTAATAAAAAGAGTTTGGGCCTTTCCTCCTTCTGGATTTTTTGGAATAGTTTGAGGAGAATAAGTGATAATTCTTTTTTGAATGTTTGGTAAAATTCACTGTAAAGCCATCCTGTCCAGGGTTTTTGGTTGTTGGGAGCTTCTTGATTACTGATTTAATTTCACTGGTAGTAGTCAGTCTATTCAGATTTTCTGTTTCTTCTTGATTCAGACTGGAAGGTTATATGCTTCTAAAAAATTATCCATTTCTTCCAGATTGTCTAATTTGTTGGCATATACGTACTTGTAGTATTTCTTAAATTTTTTTGTTTTTCTGTGGTGTCTGTTGTCACTTCTCCTCTTTCATTTTTTTTTCAAGTTTCTTTTTTTTTTAATTAAAGTTTATTGGGGTGACAATGGTTAGTCAAGTTACATAGTTTTCAAGTGTACAATTCTGTAACATCATCTATATACCACATTGTGTGTTCACCACACAGAGACAGTTAGTTCTCCTTCCATCTGATTTTATTAATGAGTCCTCTTTGTGTCTTTCTTGATTAGTCTGGATGAAGGTTTGTCGATTTTATCTTTTCAAAAAGCCAACTCTTAGTTTCATTGATCTTTTGTATTGTTTTTGTGGTCTCTATTTCATTAGTTTTTTTGTATTTTGTTTTTGGAAGCATATACATTGTAGTGTTTCAAAAAGATTATCTTTTTGGATAGAATCTGATCTAAAATTTCATACTCTATATCACATAATAAGCATTTAAAGCATGTTCAATTTATAAAATCAAAGAAAAGGAAGGCATTTGGAAAGCCTCATTCAATTAAACCATACTTTGAAGTTAGAGTTTGGCCTCTAGTTTTTTTTTTTGTAGCAGATATTTGATATATTGTGGTCTTTGCTATATTGCATTTCAAAATGTTGTTTTCATCTTTCTTAGGAAAACGGGAAAGCATTTTCACAACTTCATTACTTGGCAAGACCTAAGAGCTATTGAACTTGTAAAATCTTGGAATACTTCTCTTACAATGAAGGTATTCTTTTTCTTCTCTGCAATTTGGATATTACTGTTTTTCCTGTAAATATCCCTTAACTATAGACTTAATTGTATAATCACCTAACTATGCTGTTTTTGGACATTAAGAAGAGAATAACCACATGAACACTCCCACACAATTGAAATTTAATTATAGTTACCCAAGAGCATATGTAATAGACTGAAGTACTTAACTACACTTCAAGAAGTCCTGAGGAGGTTTGGGGGTGGACCACAGATTCACATGTTAGTGAGAATTCATATTTCCATTCCTGAATATGGAAAAAATACAGACTATGCCCAGAAAATGTACAATAATGTCCACGTTTCATCAATTTCGGTATAAAAATGGAGAATATATATTGAGATAGATCAGGGGTTGGCAAACTTTTGAGATAGAAGAGCCGCCAGGGGTCAGCAAATTGTGGCTCACGAACCACATGCGGCTCTTTGGGTATATATATGTGGCTCTGAAGTAAAATAAAAAATGAAAATAAAACTATCATAGTTTCATTTATAAAATTTTTAACATAATGGTGATTATGTAAAAATATATTTATGGCTCTCAAATAATTTTTAAATTGTTGTGAGGGACAGGATTGGCTCTTCCAGGAGTTGGCAAACTTGAGATGGAACGTACCCAAAGAGCCACATGTGGCTCGCAAGCCGCAGTTTACCGACCCCTTAGATAGATAACTAACTGACCGCCACATGCTCTTAATAGGATGTCTGGCACATTGTAAGCAAATGACGATGGTGATGATGATGACAGTGACAACAGCTGCATCATCTCACTCCTTAGTGGGAGATTATTGAGTCAAAGGGTAAGACAATTTTCCGGCTCCTCAACTGGTGAAACGCAGTATTTGATGTTATAATCAATACTGCATATTTTAATACTTCTAATGACACATAGTTAAATGCCTTCTTAGCTAGGGCACGCGTACCAGTCGGTGCATGGGGGAGTGTCAGCAGCATCAGTTTTACTTGATAAATATTTGGAGATAGTAATTTTATATGAAAACAAACATGAATATGTTACAGACTATGACAACAGTGCACGAGTGAAATACTTTTGCCATAATCTCACACACACTGATTTTTCTTTTTTGTTCGTTTAATATGTAAAAATGCACCTTGCTTTAATAACTTGTGAAGCTGGGTACTGAGAGGTGCTGTTTCTCGGAAAGACACAGCAGTTAAGGGAATGGAAAGTAGTTGTAAGGAAAAATCATGAATCCCGAATGGGACAATTTTATTTTTTTATTTTATTTATTTTTTTAGCTGAGCCATCCTGCCACCTTTTGGCAGCTCAGCGGCAGCTCAGTTCAGGCCGTGAAGCAAACCAGGTTGAATGGGACAATTTTAAATTATGCTATTTATAATGTGTAATTTTTTTACCTTAATGTGTAATTTTAGTTTTTAATAGGTCAATATATCAAACATTTAAGTCACGACTAATTCCTTAAGTCAGCCAGTGAGATATTTTAAAACCTTTATTCCTTTGAAAATCAATTGTGACTCTGAAAATATTCACTTTTGTACTATAAGCCCCAAATCTCAAGTCATGACACAAAACTGTGACTTCAAGCACAAAGCTGAGCATGTCAAGCACTTTGTGCACTTGATATTGAATATCGACATGATGTAAGTTTTGGCTTCTCTTAGTATAAAATGCACACAGACTCTTAGCACACACAACCCCAGGGCCTGTCCTGCTAGTGAAAGGAACCCCACCCTGCAGTCTTCCCTTCCCAGATGTTTATAGTTTATTGATTGAGGCTCTCGGAAATGTTTAGGGTGTGTGTTTCTGAGCTGTCACCAAGGTCATTAGTTTAGCCAAGACTGGCCCCAAGCAGAATGATGAAGTGATTGGGCTGTGCTGGCTGTGTGGGCCACCATTTCTTCCTCTCCTCAGGCATCATGCTTCCTTTCCCTGTTGTTTTGATTCATGCCTACTGGTTGCTAAGGCTTCTCTTTGCTTTTAGCATAAAAATCTCTACTCTTTACCATGGTTTGGCTCTGTCTGTATCTCTGACCACTTCCCAGACCCCTTTCTCCCTGAAGCTGCTAAGGATTAGGCTCCAGCTTAGCCAGCCTGCTCTTATTCTTGTAACACCCAAGCCCTTTTGTCACCTTAAGGCCCTCTGCTATCATGGCTGGATCTTTGTCATTTTACAGGGCTCAGCTCTATGTTACCTCCTCTAGAAGCCCTTACCTGCCACCCTATTTAAAGTAGTCCCCCAACCTCCATCCAGTCTCTGTCTCACTGTCCTTTATTTCTTTCACAGCACTTATCAAATGTCAAAGATTCTGAAACACATCTTTTTAAATTGAATTTTAATTGAAATAATTGTAGTCACCTGCAGTTCTAAAAAAGAATACTGAGATCCCTTATATACGTTGTAGTTTCTCCCAATGATAACATTTCATAACACTACAGTGTAATGTTATAACCAAGATTTTGACATGAATATAATCCATAGATTTTATCCAGGTTTCCCCAGTTTTACTTGTGTGTGTGTGTGTGTGTGTGTGTGTGTGTGTATTCATTTCTATACAGCTCTTCATGTGTTCCTGTATCTAGCACCACAGTCAAGACACTGAACAGTTCCATCACTCAACAGCCCCTCATGCTGCTCTTTATAACCAAGCCATCTCTCTCCTGTTCATCTCCTCACCTGCTTCAATCCCCAGCTCCTTGCAACCACTAATCTGTCCTTCATTCAAAATTTTTCTTATTTAAAAGATGTGATATACACAGAATCATGCAGTATAAAACCTTCACTTAGTGCAATTCCCTGGAGAATCCATGTGGTTCCAGGCATCAATAGCGTGTTCCTTTTTATTGCTGAGCTGCTCAATAGTATAAATATCTTACCTGTTGGAGGACATCTGTGCTACCTCCAGTTTACAAATAAAGTTGTTATAAACAGAATTATGTGTGAATATAAAATTTCTTTTCTCTGGGATAAATACTCCAAGAGTGTAATTGCTATGACATATGGTAATTGCATGGCTTATAAGAAACTGCCAAACTGTTTTCCAGAATGGCTGTACCATATACATTCCCACCAGCAATGTATGAGTTATAAGACAAACATTTTTCTCATTTTAACATCTTTGAAATCAGGATGCATTTTGAACCATTAATTATATTTTAGCATTATGTCATAATTTAACTAACAGGATTTTTTTCTTTTTTGGTGGTACATTAAATAGCGATTCTTGTTACAATCATTGTCTTCTTAGATGATTTCATCTGTTGATTTGATTACTTATTTGTCTCTTTCCATTAGAATGTAAATTTAAGGAAGGCAGGGATTCTGCCTATAGTATTCACTGTTTTCTCAAGGCCTAGTGTAGTCCTTGGTACACAGAAGGAACACAATACTAAATATTTGTTAAACTTGTAAACAACAGGGCTAATTGTGAATATGTTGACTAAAAGTGCCAGCGTTAGAACTCTTAAAAGTTAAAAGAAAAATTTTTTATTAGTTTCATATGTACAAAACAATAAAATAGTTATACTTTTCACCCCTCACAAAGTGACAACCCCTCACCCCCAATCCACCACCCCCGCAACATCATACATATCTATTATAATTCCATTGACTCCACTCCCTACACTATACTCCACATCCCATGACTATATATATATATATATATATATAGTTGACATACAATATTATTCAGCTTCAGCTTCAGGTGTACAGTGCAGTGGTCAAGCCTCTACACTGTCCATGAAGTGGTCTCCCTAACAAGACATGTGTCCATCTGACACTCTACAAAATATTTACAACATTATTTTATATTCCCTAAACTGTCTTTCGTATCCCTGTGGCAATATTGTAGTTACCAATTTATGCTGTCTAATCCCGTCCCCTTCTCCCTCATCCATCTAGCAACCATCAGTTTTTCCTCTATATCTCTCAGACTATTTCTGTTTACTTTGCTCATTTATTCAGTTCTTTAGATTCCACATATAAGTGAGATCATATGGTATTTGTCTTTCTCTGACTGACTGACTTCACTTAGCATAATGTTCTCTAGGTCTATCTATATCATTGCAAATGATAAGATTTCATTCTTCTTTATATCTGAGTAATACTCCATTGTATAAATGTACCACAGTTTTTTTGTTTTTGTTTTTTTTCAGCTGAGCCATCCAGCCACCTGTTGGTAGCTCAGCAGCAGTTCAGCTCAGGCCGTGAATCGAACCAGTGACCCTGGGACTCAGAGCTCACACTCTTGAGTGAGCTCTTAACCAACTGAGCCACTTGGCCGCCCTATGTACCACAGTTTCTTAATCCGGTTGTCTACCGATGTATATTTTGGTTGTTTCCAAGTCTTGGCTATTGTAAATAGCACTGCAATAAACCTAGGGGTGCATATATTTTTCAACTTAGCGTCTTGGGTTTCTCTGGATAGGTACCTAAAAGTGGATTTGCTGGGTCATAAGCTAGTTACATTTCCAGTTTTTTGAGATACCTCTATACTGTTTTCCATAGTGGCTGCACCAATCTGCAGTCCCACCAACAGTGCACCAGGGTTCCTTTTTCTCCACAACTTCGCCAGCACTTATTGTTTGTTGATTTATTTATGATAGCCATTCTGACCGGAGTGAGGTGGTATCTCATTGTGGTTTATATTTGCATTTCTCTAATGATTAGTGAGCTTGGGCATGTTTTCATATGTGTGTTGGCCATCTGTATGTCCTCTTTAGAGAAATGTCTCTTCATATCTTCTGCCCATTTTTTAATTGGGTTGTTTGTTTTTTTGGTGTTGAATTGCATGAGTGTTTTATAAATTTTTGATATTAACCCTTTATCATATATATCATTGATAAATATCTTCATCCATTCAGTAGGCTGCCTTTTTGTTTTACTGATGATTTCCTTTGCTCTGAAAAAACTTTTAAGTTTGATGTAATCCCATATGTTTATTTTTTCTTTTGTTTCCCTTGTCCGAGGAGATATATCAGTAAAAATATTACTCCAGATAATGTCTGCAAATTTACTACCTATATTTTCTTCTAGGAGTTTTATGGTTTTAGGTCTTACATTTAAGTCTTTAAGCCATTTTGAATTTTTTCTCATATATGGCATAAGCTGGCCCAGTTTCATTTTTTTACATGTATCAGTCCAATTTTTCCAGCGCCATTTATTCAATAGACTGTCTTTACCCCAATGTAAATTCTTGCTTCCATTGTCATAGATTAAATGACCGTATATGGATGGGTTTATTTCTGGGCTCTCTATTCTGTTCCATTGATCTCTGTGTCTGTTTTTATGCCAGTACCATACTGTTTTGATTACTGTAGCCTTGTAATATGATTTGATGTTGATGATTAGCCTTGTAATATGATTTGGGTAGCATGATACCTCTCACTTTGTTCTTATTTCTCAAGATTGCCATGACTACTCAGGGTCTTTTCTGGCTCCATATAAATTTTACGATTATATGTTCTATTTCTGAGAAAAATGTCCTTGGTAGTTTGATAGGAATTGTGTTGAATCTATTTATTGCCTTAGGTAGTATTGACATTTTTAACTATATTAATTCTTTCTATCCATGAGCATGGTGTTTCCATTTATTTGTATCTTTTTTGATTTCTCTCTTCAGTGTCTTATAATTTTCTGAGTACAGGTCTTTTACTTATTTGGTTAAATTTATTTCTAGATATTTGTTGTTTTTGAAGCAATTGTTAGTGGGATTGATCTCTCGATTTCTTCTGATAGTTTATTATTGGTGTATACAAATGCAACTGATTTCTGAAGATTAATTTTGTATCCTGCTACTTTACTAAATTTATTTATCAGTTCTAATAATTTTTTGGTGGAGTCTTTGGGATTCTCTCTATATAGTATCATGTTATCTGCATATAATGACAATTTTACCTTGTCCTTTCCAATTTGGGTGCCTTTTATTTCATTTTCCTGTCTGATTGCTGTGGCCAGAACCTCCAGAACTATGTTGAATAGAAGTGGTGAAATTGGGCAGCCTTGTCTTGTTCCTGATCTTAAGGGGAAAGGTTTTAGCCTTTCTCCATTGAGTACAGTGTTAGCTGTGGGCTTATCATATATGACCTTTATTATGTTGAGATTTTATCCATCTATGCCCACTTTGCTAAGAGTTTTTATCATTCTTAATACTTTTTGTATAACCAATGCCTCTCCTCCTGAGGTATCTGCATTTTAACAGAAGATCCCTGAAGGATCCACATTCTAATTTTTTATAGAGAAAAGCATAGTGTGTTTAGGGAGGAAGAATGAATTTCAGTTTGAGGCATTTGTTAACATGTAATCAGGATTATGGGTGGCCCCATTTAGTACTTTTTGAAAGTCTTATATTTTAATAAATAATGTAAAATATAAAGAAATGCAGAAGGTTTGAGCACTGAACAGGTGAAATGAAGTTAAAGGGGTACAAACTTCCAGTTATAGAATGAATAATGTTAGACGATCTCATGTATAACATGATAACACTGTATTGTATAATTGAAATTTGCTAGGAGAGTGGAACTTTAAATGTTCTCACCAAAAAAAATAGGTTAAAAATTAAAATGAGGCTCATTGTTCAAAAGAAGTGACTGAAATGTAAATCTACTCATTTTCTTGATTAATGTGTTATGCTAAAAATGAAAGTAAAGTAAATTCATATTGCTGTTTTTAATGAATAAACCAAAATCTTTCAATTTCTTTTTGGGAGCGGGATGTGAAAGAATAGGAAAATGCAAGAAGTGAGTAAATTCTCTGTAAGTGAATGTTTTGTAAAACATGAGTTTCAGAAGTCGAATTGTCCATCTGAATCCTTGTAGTGGGTAGCAGAATAAGGCATTTTTTTTGTTTTGTTTTTAGTATGTCTTACAAACCTTAAAATTCAAACCTGGTTTTCTGTGTAAGACTTTTTTAAAGATTTTGCTTATTAAGAAGTAAAGTTTAAATTCTCTATGTTTCATCTTTGATCATTAGATAAGTATACATAGTATTAAAATCATACATCCAAAATTTTAAGTACTTAATATGTAGGAGAAATTTTTTCCTGGATTAATACTAACTTGATTAAAAATATGTTTCTAATAGAAGTATGGCCTTTTTCCTTGACTCTCTCCCTTCACTTCCATAGTTAAAAATAAGTAAAGAGGTAGAATATAGTTATTTTAAAAAGACTTTTATAAATACTTGAGCCTACTTCATTTTTGAGAACACTATTTATAAGTGTTAAATAACTTGCTTGTTATTGGGTTTGTTTGCGTGTGTATAGAATTAATATAGAAACATCAAACACCATTAAATGCATTTTCCTTAAATATTTTTTTAAATAGCTATTACACAGTTCCTGCCGAATGCTTCACTTTTTCACTAGAAGTAAACGATTTTTAGCAGCCAGTTTGTTCACTTTCACAACCCAGCATGTTTCTTTGAGATTGGCCTGGATTTTACAGAACCTGGTTGAGGTAAGAAAAGACTGTGTGTGTACATGTGTGCGTGTGCATTTGTGTGTGCATGCGCACAGAAAAACTATGGGAAATATTTCAGGAATAAGGATAGTAATTCGATTATTTAAGGAAAATTAAGTACTCACCACATATTGGACTGGAAGACAAGGAATCTTTACTCAGTTTATTTTTTTAAAACCTTTATATTGTGAATCAGGACACATACAGAAAAATGAACAAAGCAAAAATGTACCACTCAGTGATATATTGTGGAGCAATTATCTGTGTAACTCTACTTGAATGAAGAACTGGAACACTGGTACTGTATATCACATTTTCTTTGTGCTTTTACAATTTATATATTTCTTCTTCAACACTATACTTCAGTTTTGTCTGAAAGTTTTTGCACTTTAAATAAACAGAATCATACAGTGTTTATTCTTTTATATTTGACTCTTCTTGCTTACCATTATATGTGTGAAATATACGGATGTTGTGTGTAAATTAGTGTCCTCATATTTTTATTGCTATTTAGTGTGCAATATATGATTTTACCATAGTTTATTTATCCATTTATCTATTTTGTTCATGTACATTTGAGTTACTTCTAGTTTGGGGTTATACATTCTTCTTAAGTGCACATGGAGCATTCTCCAAGATAGACAATATGCTACACCATAATGCAAGCCTTAACAAATTTAAAAGCACTGAAATCATACGAAGTATTTCTCTTACCACAAAAGAATGAAATTAGAAATAAGTAACAGAAAGAAATTTGGGAAGTTCACAAATATGTGGAAATTAAACAATGCATTTTTTAAATCACCAATAGGTAAAAGAAGAAATCCCAAGAGAAGTTAGAAAATACTTTGAGATGAGTGAAAGTGAAAACAAAACATCCCAAAATGTGATGCAGCAAATGTGGTGTTTAAGGGAAATTTATAGCAAGATTTTATTGCGTATAGAGACTATATTTTTTTAAAAATCTAAAATTCTTAAAACTGGAAAAAGATGAGCAAGCTAAACCCAAGCAAGCAGAGGAAAGAAATATAAGGATTAGAATGAAAATTAATGAAATAAAGAATAGGAAAAGAGTTGAAAAAATTAACACAACCAAAAATTGGTTTAGAAAGATTAGCTAGACTGACAAAGAAAAAATAGAGAAAAAAACCAAATAACTAAAATTATGAATGAAAGAGAACATTAATTTCAATATCACAAATAAAAAGCATAATTAGGAAATAATATGAACAAGTGTCGTGTATGCCAACAAATTAGATAACTTAGATAAAATGGAAAATTTCCTAAAAATACAGAAACTACTGAAACTGTGTCAAGATATAGACAACATGAATAAACCTTGTCCAGTAAAAAAATTAGATTTTAATTTTTAGAGCATTTTTAGGTTTACAGAAACATTGAGCCAAAAGTACATAGAGTTCCCATCTACCAACCCCCCAGCAGTTTCTCCTGTTATTAGCATCTTGCATTAATGTGGTACCTTTGTTCCAATTGCTGAACCAAGATTGACACATTATTGTTAAGTATTACTAATGTAATGTATTTACCATTACAGTATCATACACAATAGTTTCACTGTCCTAAAAATACTCTGTGCTTCATTCATTCACCTCTCTGCCCTCACTCTTGAAACCCTGGCAACCGCTGATGTTTTTCTGTCTCTATAGTTTTGCCTTGTCCAGAATGTCATATTTTGGAATTATACAGTATATACCCCTTTTAAACTGGCTTCTTTCACTTAGCAATATGCATTAAAGATTTCTCTGTGTCTTTTTGTGGCTTGATAGCTCATTTTTTTTAATGACTGATTAGTATTTCATTGTCTGGATGTGTCACAGTTTGTTTATCCAGTCACCTATTGAAGGATACCTTGTTGCTTCCCATTTTTGACAATTATGAATAAAGCCACTATAAATGTTTGTGTACAGGTTTTGTTTGTATGCACATACATTTTCAATTCATTTAGGTAAAGACCTAGGTGTGTAATTGCTGGATCATATGGTAATAGTATGTTTAGTTTTGTAAGAAACTACAAAACTATCTTCCAAAGTGGCTGTACCATTTTGCATTCCCACTAACAATGAGTGAGAGTTCCTATTGCTCCACATCCTAGCTAACATGTGATGGTAGTACTTTTGGATTTTAGCCATTCTAATAGGTGTGAAGTAGTATCTCATTGGTTTAATTTGTAATTCCCTAATACCATGATGTAGAAATATGACTTTACTTTTCTTTGCATTGACAAGGACCTCTAGGATATATTGACTAGAAGGGATGAACACAAACATCCTTTTCTCATTCCTTATCTTGGAAAAAATAAAAAAGCTTTCAATGTTTCACAAGTTATTATGACTTTGTATTCAGTTTTCTTTAGATATCCTTCATCAAATTAAGGAAATTCTTCACTTTTCCTAGTTTGCTAAGACTTTTTATTTTGAATGGGTGCTGAACTTACCAAACACACTTTCTACACCTGTTGTCTAGGTGTGGCCACTACTCTGTACGGCATCTTGAATTCATTTCTTGATATCTTTTGTTGATTTTGAAAATTTCTCAGCCATTATCTTCAAATGTAATTTCTGCTCCATTCTCCTTATCTTACTCTCTTCTAAAAATCTAATTATATGTATATTAGACCTTTTCACTAAATTTCCTTTATCTCTCACTCTATCTTACATATTTTCCATTCTTTTGTCTCTATGTACTTTATTCTGGATAATTTCTTCTAACCTGCCTTCCAAATCCGTTATTCTCTTTTCAGTTTTTTCTGATGTCATGTTGAAACTCATCCATTAAGTTTTTAAATTATTTAGTTCTAGAAGTTTTTCTTTCACATAATAATCATGGTATTTTAAAGCCCATGACTATTAATTCCAGTATCTGTAGTCTCCACAGACTTTCTTTTTTTCTTTTTCATGTTCTCTTGTTTCCTCATATGCCTGGTTACTTAATTGGTTTTTAAAATTTTAAAACCAATTTATTGAGGTCTGATTGACATACAAAAAGGTGTACATACTTAATGTATACAACTTGATAAGTTTGGTGATCCTGGTTACTTATTTATATGTATGTATGTATGTATGTATGTATATAGATGAAATAGACATTGTATTTTCAAAATTGTATATGGAAATTATGAGTATCTTACTACTGTCTTGCTTTGGATAGGATTTATGTTTGTTTCTTTTATTCTTCTAAGCTCCAGGATTATCTCAATCCAATTTAATGATTGAGATGATTCAAAGCTGAGTTACAGTTCCTGTGGAGCCTGTTTTCTAGTTTACCCTTACTGTTAGGGTAGAAACATTTGGAGTCTTAACCCAATGCAAGAAGGATTGACCTTGGTCCTTGTACTTTAGGAAGCTTTGATATATACTGTATGTCCTCCTAGCCTTACAAGGGCCTACTACTTATCAGAGGGCCTGGTTCTCAAATATTTTTTGAGTGAACAAATGAACTTACTACCAGGCAGGTATTGTGTTACTCATTGAAATACAGATTAATCTTTGTCTAATCTGGAACAAATTTTAGAATCATAATTTCTAAATTTAAGAAGTGTTTGAATATAATAATATGACTTTAAGCACTCCATTATTTAAGTGGTATAACACTTAAATGGAGTCTTCAGAATACTTGTTATAAATAATCTGCAAATGACTTCTTTTTTTTGAACCCGTGTCATGCGTTTTCATTTTATTGATTCTTTTACTGTTAAAATACAGTTAATCCTTCAGTGTCTCCATTTTCTATTCTTTTTATATCAGTTATGTATTTATTAAGCATTTTTATTAACATATACTATATGCCAGGCACCCTCGTAGGTGTTGGGGTTATAAAAATGAATGCCCTTAAGGAGCCTTAGGGTCTAGTAGGGAAGTAATGATGCTGTGAAATAATGGCTATGTGGAAGATATCCACAGGGTTCTGGGTTGGACAAAGCCAGGAAATGTTAGTCTTGAAGGACAAATATGAGTTGGAGAGATGATAAAGTATGATTTAGGGAATTATTTTCCAGTGTGTTAATAATATCCTAACAAGCATTTCAGTTTCTCTATTAGCTAGTTTAAAGAGGTTTTGATGCTTTTGTTTCTTTTGGATGCTTTACACTAAGGATTGGTAAATTTTCTTCTGTAAATTGCCAGATTTTAGGCTTTGAAAACCGTAAGGTTTCTGTAACAACGACTCTGAAATTGTAGTGTGAAAGCAGGCATAGATAATACATAAACAAATAAGCATGGCTGTGTTCCAGTAAAACTTTATTTATGGACACTGAAATTTGAATTTCATATACTTTTCATGTGTCACAAAGTATTCTTATTCTTTTCCTTTTAACCAACAAAAAATTTAGAAACCATTCTTAGCTTGCTGTACAGAAAGAGACAATGGGCTAGATTTGACTTTTAGGCCATAGTGTGTCATCTCCTGTTTTAGACTATTTATATTTAGACATGTTTGTAAGTCTGAACTAAAAAATGTATATACTTTGTTTTTCATCACAAAAATAACATGTTTGGTTTAAAACAAAAGCATTTCATACCCTATAGTAATTGCTTAGAACCATTTGGGATATATTCTAGAAATTGTTTATTTATGTACATATATATTAGTTTTATCATACATGGGATTAAATTGTATTTACTGATCAGCACTTAATCGTGCACTTAATAATTTAGCCCTTTTGAACTGATTTTGTGCTGTTGTGTTTTCAAGGTGCAAAAGGCAATTGAAGAAGAAAATTGCTGCTTTGGGACTGTTGATACCTGGTTGTTATATAAACTCACAAAAGGTAAACATGATCTAATAGGTCTGTCTCAAGTAACTGAAATTTGACTGATAGAAATGATTTACCTAAAAATAGTAGAAGTTACTTTTTTGTTCCTTCCCATATCCCAGACATATTGCCCTTTGGTACCCTAGGAAATACACATTATAGTAAACCTAGATTAATTTGTTTTTTTGGAAGGGAGAGTAATTTTTAAACCGTGATGAAACCTCAAATATAAAACAGAGAAACTGGCTTAATTTCAAGACTACTAAAATTTGAGTTCAATACCAAATCTTGCACTTTGCAGCTGGGTATAACATTGCATCACTGGGAAGGAGGCAAGTCAACATGGTGGAATAGGTAAACACTGTCTGCAGCTACCCATGAGCACATTAAATTTACAACTAAATTATAGAACAATGAACCTCAAGAATCATCTTCACTAGCTAAAGAGTACCCCATAACTAAGGATATAAAGAAGAGGCCATATTGAGACTGGTAGGATGGGTGGAGATATGAAATGGGCTGACCCTAAACTTACAGGTAGTGGTTGAGTATCAAGATAGACACCTCAGCAACAGAGGTCCTCCCGAAGAAAGAGGATCCCAGCCCCACACCAGGATCCCCAGCCCAAGGGTCCTGTGTTGGGAGAAGAGTCTGCATAACATCTGGCTGTGAAACTCAGTGGTGATTCCATCCTGCTAGAGGAGATGGAAAGTGGCTGGAAACTCAGATACCCTCTTAAAGGGCCCACACACAGACTTACTCACTTGCAAGCACTCACCCTGGGCTCAGGCAGAGGGGTAGCAACTTGAGAGGTGGCAGAGATGTCTCTGCACAGACAAGGAAAGACAATTGTGTGGCTTCATGGCAAGGGCTAGAGGGACAGCTGCCATTATTCCTGTGTGGAGCTGGCCTCACATATAGCCTACAGGTGGGCACCAACTTTGCTGTGTTGAGCCTTCCCCCACGGCCAAATCTGAGACCTCATTGGCCCGGTGAGCTCAGTGTGCACCGCACCCTGATGACTCCTTGGGATCCCATCTGCCTGGTACAGCATAGCCAGGTTCACTCTCAGCTCCTGGGTGGCCAGCCTTGCCTCAAAAGCTGCAAGACGCTTTTACAGCAGTGGACAGCCCACAGTGGCCTGGAAAATATTCAGTGGTGGGCAGTCAGACCCAGCTTGCTCTGCATCCTTTCTTGGGTGGCTCTTGGGGACCTGCGGGCCCAAGAGCTTCCCAGACAAGAAAAAGCAAAAGGAATTAAGTACCAACAAGCCATTATTACAAGGGATGTTAAAAGGAGTTCTTTAAGAATAAGGACGAAAACAAACAAACAAAGATAAAAATTGTGAATAATAAAATGACAATAGCTATATACCTATCAATAGCCACTTCTAATGATGCATTAAATGCTCCAATCAGAAGACAGGGTAGCTGAATGGATAAGAAAACAAGAGCCATACATATGCTGCCTACAAAAGACCCACCTCAGATTGAAAGACACACAGACTGAAAGTAAAGGGATGGAAAAAGATATTTCATGCAAATGGAAATGAAATAAAGCTGGGGTAGCGATACTTATATCAGACAAAAAAGACTTTAAAATAAAGACTATAATAAGAGACACAGAAGGACATTCCATAATGATAAAGGGATCAATCCAACAAGAGGGCATAACTCTAGTAAACATCTATGCATTAAACATAAGAGAACTAAAATATATAAAACAAATATTGACTGACATAAAGGGAGAGCTCGACAGTAAGACAATAATAGGGGACTTTAACACCCCATTGGCATCAGTGAATACATCATTCCGGCAAAAAATCAACAAGGAAACAGTGGCCTTAAATGATACACTGGACCAGGTAGATTTAATTGATATTTTTAGAGTATTTCACCCCAAAGTAGCAGAATGTACATTCTTTTCAATGCATATGGAACATTTTCCAAGATACACCACGTATTAGGCTACAAAACAAGTCTCAATAAATTCAAGACAATTGAAATCATATAAAGCACCCCCTTTGATTGTAACAGTATGAAACTAGAAATCAGTTACCAAAACAAAAATCCTAAAACAATACACAAACACATGTGGCTAAATAACATGCTACTAAACAATGAATGGGTTAACAATGAGATCAAGGAAGAAATCAAAAGCTACCTCAGACAAATGAAAATGCAAAAACAATGACCCAAAATCAGTGGGACACAATGAAAGCAGTCCTCAGAGGGTAATTCATACCAATACAGACCTACCTCAAGAAACGTTGTTACCAGAGGGTAAGGGAGAAGGGGGGTGGTAGATGAGGGTAAATGTGGTGATGGAAGAACTGACTGGGTGGTGAACACAAAATGTGATGTACAGATGATGTATTACAGAATTGCACACTTGAAACCTATGTAACTTTACCAACCATTTTCACCCCAATAAACTTCAATTAAAAAAAAGAAAGAAACAAGAAAAATCTAAAGTAAGCAATCTAACTTTACACTTAAGGGAACTGGAAAAAGAACAGCAAACAAAGCCCAAAGTGAGTAGAAGGAAGGAGATAATAAAGACTAGAGTGGAAATAAAATAGAGGTTAAAAAAACAATACAAAAGATCAAGGAAACCAAGAGCTGGTCCTTTGAAAAGATAAAATTGATAAACCTTTAACCAGACTTATCAAGAAAAAGAGAGGACCCAAATAAATAAAATCAGAATGAAAGAGGAGACGTGACAATGGACACCACCGAAATACAAACCACTTTAAGAAAATACTATGAGTAATTTTATGCCAACAAATTGGACAATCTGGAAGAAATGGATAAATTCCTAGAAACATAAATCTTCCAAGGCTGAACCAAGAAAAAACTCTGAACAGACCAATTACAACTAATGAAATCGAATCAATAATCAATAGGCTCCTGACAAACAAAATCATGGACCAGGTGGCTACACAGGTTAGTTTTGCCAAACATTCAAAGTATTAACACCTAGTCTTCTCAAACTACTCATATTCCAGAAACTTCAAGAAGAGATAAGACTCTCACGCTCATTTTATGAGGCCACCATTACCCTGAATCTAAAACCCGACAAAGACATTACAAAAAACAAACAAACAAAAAACTATAGGCAACATCCCTGATGAACATAAATGCAAAAATCTTCAACAAAATATTAGCAAATCGAATTCAGCAATACATTAAAAAGATTATACATTATGCTTAAGTAGGATTTATTCCTAGTATGCAAGGTTGGTTCAATATCTGCAAATCAATTCACATGCTACATCACGTAAACAAAATGGAGGATAAAAATTATATGATCATATCAATAGATGCAAAAAAAGCGTTTGACAAAATCCAGCATCCATTTATGATAAAAACTCTTAGCAAAGTGGGAATAGAGGGAACCTATCTCAACATAATAAAGGCCATATATGACAAACTCACAGCTAACATCTTACTAAATGGAGAAACGCTAAAAGCATTTCGCTTTAAGATCAGGAACAAGACAAGGATGTCCACCTTTACCATAGTACATTATTCAACATAGTACTGGAATAGCCACAGCAATCAGATACAAAAAATAATTAAAAGACATCCAAGTGGGAAAGAAAGAAGTAAAACTGTCATTATTTGCGGATACATGATACATATAGAGAACCCCAAAGATTCCACCAAAATACTATTAGAACTGATAAATGAATTCAGTAAGGTAGCTGGATATAAAGTTAATATTCGGAAATTGGTTACATATTTAAACACCAATAACAAGCTATCAGAGAAATTCAGAAAAAAATCCTATTTACAATCGCATTAAAAAAACACCTTGTAATAATTTTAACTAAGGAAGTAAAAGACCTATTCTTGCAAAACTATAAGACACTGCAGAAAGAAACTGAAGAAGATACAAATAAATAGAAGCTGATATCATGCTCATGAATAGGAAGAATTAATATAGTTAAAGTGTCCATGCTACCTAAAGCAATCTATAGATTCAATCCAATCCTGATGAAAATACCAATGGCATTTTTCACAGAACTAGAACAAATGATCCTAACATTTATATGAAACCATAAAAGACCCTGAAAAACCACAGCATTCTTGAGAAAGAAGAACAAAGTTGGAGGTACCTGATATCAAACTATACTATAAGGCCATAGAAATCAAAACAGCATGGTCCTGGCATTAAAACAGACACATAGATCAATGGAACAGAATAGAGAGCCCAGAAATAAACTCACATCTATATGGCCATTTAATCTATGACAAAGGAGGCTACAATATACATTGGTGTAAAGACAGCCTATTCAATAAACGGGGCTGGAAAAACTGGACAGATCCATGCAAAAACATGAAACTGTACCACCTTCTTATTCATTTGAGAATAAACTCAAAATGAATTAAAGACTTAAATGTAAGACCTGAAACCATGAAACTCCTTGAAGAAAACATAAGCTGTAAACTGTTATATATTACCCGTAGAATATTTTCACTGATATATCTCCTCAGACAAGGGAAACAAAAGAAAAATAATTACATGGAACTACATCAAACTAAAAAGTTTTTGCACAGCAAAGGAAACTATTAACAAGACAGAAAGATAACCTACTGAATGGGAGAAGATGTTCTCCAATGATTTACCTGATAAGGGGTTAGTATCCAAAATCTATTAAAAAACTCATACAACTCAACAACAGAAAAACGAACAATCCAATTAACAAATGGGCAGAGGACCTTAATAGACATTTCTCCAAAGAGGTCATACAGGTGACCAATAGACATATGAAAAGATACTCAACATCACTAATCATCAGAGAAATGCAAATTAAAACCACAATGAGATATCATCTCACGCCTGTCATCAATAAACCAACAAACAACAAGTGTTGATGAGTATGTGGAGAAAAGGAAACCCTGTGCACTGTTGGTGGGATTGTAAATTGGTACAAACATTATGGAAAACAGTATGAAACTTCCTCAAAAAATTAAAAATAGAACTAACTTATGACCCAGCAATTCCACTTCTGGGTATTTATCCAAAGAAATCCAGAACACTAATTTGAAAAGTGGTCTGACAAATAAGTTTGTGAACTCATCCTAGAAAAAGTGCTACATACCTCATTGCTGAATATCACTATGGTCGCCTTCGAAGTACTCCCCTTGGGAAGCTATGCACCCGATGCTAGTGCCTACTCCACCTTTCAAAGCAATCTTGGAACTCTTTTTCTGGAATGGCGGTCAGAGCTGTCATCGTATTACCCTTGATGTCCTGAATGTCATCAAAATGTCTTCTTTTCAATATTTCCTTTATCTTTGGGTAAAGAAGGAAGTCATTGGGGGCCAGATCAGGAGAGTAGGAAGATGCTCAATATAGTTATTTGTTTACTGGCTAAAAACTCCGTCACAGACAGTGCCGTGCATTGTTGTAATGCAAAAGCCATGAATTGTTGGCGAAAAGTTCAGGTCATCTAACTTTTTCACGCAGCCTTTTCAGCACTTCCAAATAGTGAACTTGGTTAACTGTTTGTCCAGTTGGTACAAATTAATAATGATCCCTCTGATACCAAAAAAAGTTAACAACATCATTGCAACAAAGTTCACGAACTTAATTGTCAGACCTGGTATGCACCTCTACGTTCATTGCAGCACTATTTACAATAGCAAGGTATGGAAGCAAAGGAAATGCCCATCGATAGACTATTGCATAGAGAAATTTTGGTACATATGTATAATACAATGGAGTGTTACTCTGTCATAAAAAAAGAATGAAATCTTACCATTTGTAATAACCTTAATGGACCTTGATGGTATTATGCTAAGTGAAATAAGTCAGACTGAGAAAGACAAATATCATATGATCTCATTGATACATGGAATGTAAAGAACAAAATAAACAAAAAAGAAACAGACTCATAGATACAGAGAACAAACTGATGGTTGCTAGATGGGAGGGGAATTAGGCGGCCTCATGAGAAAGATGAAGTGATTAAGTAGTACAAATTGGTAGTTACAAAATAGTAAAGTAGAGTATGGGGAATCTAGTCAATGATATGGTAATAACTATATATAGTGTCAGATGGGTACTAGACAGGGATCACATCATAAATTACATAAATGTGTAACCACTATGCTATACTCCTGGAAATAATATAAAATAATTGAATGTCAACTATAATTGAAAAAAATAGTCATGGGGATGTAAAGTACAGCACAGGGAATATAGTCAATAATATTGTAATTATGTACAATGTCAGATATGTAATAGACTTATTGAGATTATCACCTTGTGAGGTAGATAATTGTCTAATCACTGTTGTTTTGTACACCTGAAACTAATGTAATATGGTATGTCAATGTTAATTGAAAATAAATTTTTTAAAATATCTCACTTTTACAGTTGTAATCAAAGCATATATTTAAATTAATATTTCTGTGCTGTTATTTATATATAAATCTTTACTATCTCCATTTAAAAATTGCATCATCTTTAAACTGACAATCATGATGTGACAATGTATATGAAAGTGCTTTTGTAAGTTATAAAAGTCATAAAGATTAAGTGGGAAATTGCTTTGGAGACTTTGCATTGGGAATGTACATATTGGAATGAATTTGCAGGCCAGAAAGTTCTAGATTATAAACTAGGGATACGTCTTTATTTACACTACCTGAAAATAAATACATCATTTCCAATGTAAATTTAGGTTCTGAATTTGCCACGGACTTTTCAAATGCCAGTACAACTGGACTTTTTGACCCATATGAGGTAAAGTTTTCTTTCCTCCATTTTGAATCATCAATTTTTGAGTAACTTAATTGAGATTCTGATGATATATTTCTATGCTCAGATGTGTTGGAGCACGCTCATTACCTCTCTGCTGTCAATACCACTCTCTCTTCTGCCTCCTGTGAGGGATACCAGGTAATAACAAACACTGGACATACAATAGAAACCAGCAAAATTGTCCCTGAATTCATTTTGCTTTGGTGGGGAGAAAGCATTTTATTACATGTTTGAGGTACCTTTATGAACATATGTTATGTAACTTTTTAGCCAATGCTAAAAACAATTTGCTGAATTTTAGAATTAATATTTCTAGAACTATAACTTACTTTTAAATCAATTTTATTTGAAGCTACAATTTCGGATCAGTGGATGAAGAGATATTTGGTACGCCTATACCAATAATGGCCTTGGTAAGTAGAAAATTGGAGGGTTTATCCTTGTGTAGTATAAAGTAAATGAGTATATATAGATATTTGAAGTTAGATATAAGAGACACAAAATGTCCTTGCAGAATAAAAGTAAAGTATCTTTCCTTCTTTTTAAGTTAAAGCACCCTGGATATAATTAGACACATTCTCTATATTCTGGAAAGGGGATATTCTGGGCCAGTCTTCCTTCATGGGAGCACTTTATAACCTTTTCTGACTTCTCTATGTATTGTTTTTCAGAAAACTTAAATTTTTTGAAAAATGTATTCTGAGTAATGTTTTTTATATTTGATGCTCTGAGATAAAAACAAAAAACAAAAACAAAACAGTAATAGAGCCAATGCTTAGTTTAAATTTGATAAAATGTAACTATAAACAATGATAGGGCAGATAAAGAAGTAAATTGTATTTATATTTTATAAATTCTTAGCCAGCATCTACCAGTACAGAAGCTCCTGGAAGAGTGAAAAATTAGCTGTTTTTTATTTATGAGGGTACTTTGATTACACTCTCTCTGTGGCTGGATGAGAGAGTCAAAACTTGGAGAATCCCAAAGATTTACCACCTGACTGAGAGGCTGTGTAGACCTTGCCTTTGACTTCCTGTAACAGTGTAATCAGGAGGTATAGACCAATATGTCCCTAGATGGACAGTCGATGCAGTAGGTGGAGGAACAAGGTGAGGAGAGGGAATTTAATTCCCAAATTAACAGATTCCTGGTCATTTAGAGAGTATCAGTCTTATTCAATCTAGGGGTAGGCTCAGGTTTAGATTAAGGTATGGCTGGAAGAATTATTGATTACTGAGGAAGGGTTCTTCAGATGAGTTTTGGTCCTTAAAATACTGATGAATGGGTATCTACACTTAACTATATTAACAACATGTTATTATTTTTATTTTAACAGAAATGTATAGTTGGGAGATGTATGGTTTTGCAGTATATCTATTTATAGTTAAGCATACAAATGTCACTCTTATTAAAAGAGAAATTTGTGAGGTCAGTTATTTTGACTACTGAATGAAACCACTTGTAAGATGTAAACAAAAAATCTTGGTTTATTTTCTGCATGATTTTTATTCTGACCTTTATTTCTAAGATTAACCCTATGATACTTAAAACTCATGAAGTAGGTTAGCCTTAGAGAGACTCTTATCCTATAGTTGTTGCTCCCTGTCCTCTCCCAAGATTTTTTTTAAGGAAAATGAAAAAAGAGAAGAAAACATTGAACCATGAGAATTAAGCGAGACAGTGGGATACAGTGAAATGGGCCACTGCTCAGGGCCCAAAGATCTTACCTGTGAACATGATTGGCAGGTCGCGGACCAGCAGTCAGCCATGTTTGGAGAGTGCTGCTTCCAGACAGGAGATGTGAAATTAACCATGGGAACTGGAACATTTTTGGATATTAATACTGGAAATAACCCTCAACAGAGTGTTGGAGGTAAATAGTTAGAATTTATCCTGTTTATTAATAAAATATCACCTTTTGCATGTTTAACTTTCATGATACTATTTTCCCATTTTACATATTTTTCATTATTCTTAGAGACAATTAATTCCCATTTCCCTTTTGTCTTTAAATTAAAAGCATAGAAAATGAGAGAGATATAATGGAAAAATTCAGAAGGATTAGGGTATTTTTGTTATCTTTTCAAAAATGTACCTATCATGAATTGACTTTAGGTAGTTTTTTATTTTTATGTATGTATGTATGTATGCATGTGTTTATTTATTTAAAATTGGTTTCGGGTGTACAACACAGTGCAATGGTTGTACTTTTAACCCCTCAAAGTGGACTTTAGGTAGTTTTAAACTAATTCTCTCAGGATCTTGCCTATTTCATTCCAAAATGTAGGTTTGAAAAGTATTATGGACTGAATTGCATCTCCCGGAATCTGTAGGTTGAAACTCTAACCCCCAATGTGACTTTATTTGGAGATAGGGCTTTTAAGGCAGTAATTAATATTAAATTAGGTCATAAGGATGGTTCCTGATCCAATGGGATTGGTGTCCTTATAAGAAGAAGAAGAGATACCGGAGTGAGCACATACAGGAGAAAGGCCATGTGAGGTCACACAGAAAATGTGGCCATCTGCATGTTAAGGAGAGGGGTCTCACCACAAACCAACACTGTTGATCTTGGACTTCCAGCCTCAATAACTATGAGAAAATTAAATTTCTGTTCTGTTGTTTAAGCCACTGTGGTATTTTGTTATGGCAGCCTTCTACTTAGTAATAAAAAGAGAGCCTATAATTGACAGAAAATTTAAAAAAAAATGTACCTATCATACATGTTGTGTGTGTTTAAGACATCTTGCTAGGCCTCTAAAATTTCTTTAATGTGTTAGAAATTATTCCTCTTTTTGTGAATTTTTTTGAGGTGATCTCAACTAGTGATCCATGCTTATTTAGGGTTTAATGACAACTGCTGAGAATTTGTTCTCCCTAGTGGGGGAAATCCTGGGACTTCCAAACCAAGAAATCCAGATGATGTAACTACGCCCAGGATGGCGGGGGGCTCTTAGTCTGGTCCCCTAACATGGTCTCTAAGAGGTGGACTTGAAAATCTTTTTCCTGCCCTCCATCCCCACTAAAGCTTTTCCCCTAACTGGGAAAATGGAAGCTAGAAAATGTTGATCATTACATTAGGTTATTTCTGTTTAGGAGCCTTGTTCAGAAATCACAGAGAAATGCAATATATAAGATAGTTCTCAAGCAAACCAATCTCATGATAACCTTTTATTTCTCAATTAAAATATCATTTTTGTGTTTTGAGAGACATAGATATACCTACAGCTAATAGAAGCTAATGTTTATGTTCATATTGTATTCCAGGCACTGTGCTAGGTTCTTTTTATGTATTAACTCAGTTTATTCTCACAAGAGCTCTCTGAGGTAGACCATTTTACAGTCGAGGATACTGAGGCTAAGAGATTAGAAACTTGTAAGACCACAGCTAGTAAATGAGAGAAGACTGGGATTTGACCCCAGGAATTCTGACTTCAGAGCCACTTTGTTAATTTTTTGTAGACACCTCTGCAGTGAATTATATTATATGACTTACATTGTTTTTTTTGGTTTTTTTTTTAAAGGCTTTTATCCATTAATTGGGTGGAAGATTGGGCAAGAGGTTGTATGCTTAGCTGAAGGCAATGCAGGAGACACGGGCACTGCCATAAAATGGGCTCAACAGTTAGGTAAGTCATCTTTTACCAGATTTCAAAGGCCAAGCTTAAAGAATTCAAGAATGCCACAGAGTTGCAGATCAGTAGAGAATGAATGGATTGTTCAAATGAAACATAAAATAAAATGACATGTGCTAGAAGAAAATGTAGGATGTTATTTTTATAATATTGGGATGGTAAAAGGCCAGGTGTTAAGGCCAGACACCATAAAGAATAATGGACTTAAGTATAGAAACTATTAGAATAGATAGGAAGAGTGATGCTATAAGCAAAGTTAAAAGACAAATTGGTGAGAACGATTTGTAGCATATGTCAGAAAAATTAATAAAGATAACAAAAAAATGGACAAAAGACAGAAGTATAGGTATTTCATAAGTCAAATGACTTGAAAAATGCTGTTCAAATTCAATAATTAAAGAAATACACATATAAAATTTATGTCACTTATCATTGTCAGAGCTTAACATATGTTCAACATTGGTGAGAATGTAGAGAAAAAAATATTATTGTTTTCCATGGGGATGAATGTTAATTAGTCTGGCCTTTCTGGAGGAAAACCAGGTAATATGTGTCATTTTATAGTGTGTGGACCCTTTGCCCACAGTTCTATTTTTTGTTTCCTAAGAAAGCAATCAGACAAGTGTGGAAAGATGTGTACACACTGGGGTGTTTAATACAGCAATTGGAAATAAGGCCCTATCTAATATTAAAGCATTAAATAAGTGAATGTCAGTGTGTCTCTAGAGTGGGACATTGTGCAACCACAAATAACACTGTAGTTGTATATCTTATTGACATGGAATATTGTCTACTATACATTAAAGAGGGGATGAAGCATTTGCCCGTGTAAATACTTTGCACTTTAAAAAAAATAGCTTTATTGAGATATAATTCACATACCATATGATTCACCTATTTAAAGTGTATAATCAACTTTTTAAAGTATTTTCACGGGGTTGTACAACCATCACCACAATCACACTTGAGAATATTTTTGTTCCCCCAAAAGAAACCGTCATACCTACTCACTATTGGCAGTGACTCCCTGTTTCACCCCCCAGCCCTAAGCTACCATTAATCTATTTTCTGTCTTTGTGGATTTGCCTGTTCTGGACATTTCATATGGTTGGAATCATATAATATGTGGTATTTTGTAACTGGCTTCTCTCTTTCAGCATAATCTTTTCAAGGTTCATTTATGTTGTAGCAGGTGACAGTACTTCATTTCTTTTTATGGCTGAGTAATATTCCATTGTATGGAAGGATCACAATCTATTTACCTAGTTATCAGTTGATGGACATTTGCGTTTCCTCCTTTTGGCTACTGTACATAATGACCAGCCTGCATATTATATAACCATGTTTTATGCATAAAATATGAAATGTTACATACCACAGTATTAACAGTAGTTATCTCTGACAAGTAAATTTTGGAGCAAGCTCTGACTTTCTACTTTGCTGATTTGAACTAAGCTAATATGTTTAAAGAAAAAGCTAATTCTATCAGCAGAAAACATTCACTCTAGGAGGAATATGTCAATTCCTTTCTTCCTTTCACTCTCTTTGTCTGTAAGCCTTCACCTGCATGATAAGCATAAGATTACTTATTAGCAAGAAAATGTTTATCTCAAAGCTTTTTATTACTTAAAATACTTCTCCTTTAATGGACTTCTTTTAATTTTTTGGACATGTATCTTTAGATAACTCCAGATGATCAGAAATAGAAACTATATGTTTATATATGAGTAGTTCTTCTCTCCTAGTTATACCTTTCATTACTTTTGCACCTTCCCAGAAGATTCAAAAAAAGAACAGAATAATTTCATATTCATCGTTAAGTAAAAATCACCCCCAAGTTGTATGTGCATATGTCCATGAGAATCATTTTCACTGTCCAGCTGGGTTGAGGCTCATCTGTTGTGATTTTTAAGTGATGAAAACTCTTTCCTGAGCGATGTAGCTAAAGGACCCTGACCTAAAAAAAGTGATGTGATTTCTGGGAGAGACACAAGCCCCTCCTGAAGGCTTTTCCCATCTCTGGCAGGAAAGCAGGACTGATGGTCCAACTGGAGGAAGAGAGAATTCAGAGTTGAATTATTTACTTTGAAATTTCAATGATCACCTTAGCTAAACATTACTGGTATGTATCTGCCTGAAATTCATACAAAAAGTTGACATTTATTTGAATATATCTCTTTCTATTCTGAGAATTCACTTTAATGGGTGCATCGAAAAAAAGAACTCCATTATTCAGGAGAAACAGCATATAGGAGCCTGAATAACCCTGTCATTTTCTTGAAGGTGTGTAATCCAAGCTTTTATATCTTTGTATGACATGCTAGACTTGTTCCATTCTGAATGGTGCTGCCTTCTGTGTCTTTAATGAGTTGCACAACTCAGGCTCAGGAGTAAAAGCTGTTTTAAACCAATTTCATCTTGATTTTTAGATTTATTTTCTTAATCTTTTCACACAGGCCAGTTCTCTCTCACTTCTTTTTTTTTTAGCCTCCTATGTTAACATTTGGGGCCACATTTGGGTCCCTACATAATCATCTCTTTTCTTTTTAATTTGGTCCATTTCTGCTTCCCTTTACTCTTTGTTCTATTTTGCTATCTCAGTCTTAAAACTATTTTTATGTCTTCCAGCTTGTATTCAGTTAACAAGTAATTGGGTGCTTAGTATGTGCCTGGAATGTACATGCGTGGAGAACACCAGGAATAATACAGATAGTTCCTGCCCTCATGGAGGTCATAGTCTAGCAGGAAAGACATATGTTAAATGAACAATTGAAAAAAAACCTACTGTTATATACAGGGAAGGACAAATCGTTGTGGGATCAGTGATCTCTTTAAAGGGAGAGAGCTTTGTCTAACTGGAGAATCCAAAGGTTTCTTTAAAAAAGCAATGTTTCAGCTGAGCCCTGAAGGAAGAATAAGAGTGATTGAGCAGGTTGGGAGAGGGAGCTGGTCAGGGAGCAGTCCACGCGGAGAGGACCAGGGAGGAAGGCCCCAGTGTGACCTGTGTAAGGCTCTGAAAGAATGTCCCATTTCTTCTCTATAAGAGAAGGAGTTCCCACCTCTGCCTTCCTCCAGTAACATGAATCAAGGGACATCTTTTCCCTAGTAGTGCCACTTTTAATTGCTACGTGTCACATCTGCCTACGCCAGGCAATCCCCATAAGACACATTTAAAATTACCCAGGACTCTTGTTTACTGGTTCCTTGTCTCTGGGTATCTTCCCAAGAGAGATACAGCCTCCCTCATTAGAGGAGATAAACATGTTCTCAAATATGAACTAATTCTAGGTGGTGGTGAATCGTTATGTTACTGCTAGTGAGTAGGGCTTAGTTCATGGCCCTGCCTCACCCCTCTTGCTTCCTGCTGGGATGACAAACAGCAAGATGAGTAAGGCTTACTGCTGCAGCTGGAGCAGAGCCCAAAGAGAGGCCATGGCAGCCTTGAGTTCTCAGGTGCACTGTGCAAGCCTGGGGTCTATAGATGGCGCCACCTAGTGTTAGCGATGAAAATACTGGAGTCCTTGAGGACCCTCTAGATGTGCTCTATGCATCAGATGTGCTCTATGCATTTAGCCTCCAGAGCTGAGAGAGAACCCCCTCAACATGTGGAGAGGAAGGAGCTGGCCTGGCCTATTTCTGGGAGAGCTGCTAACAGCGGACCTCACTACTGTTCCATCTAAACGCCACTTCTTCCAGGCTGATGGGCGATGTCTAATCTTTCTCATACTTTGAGAAACCCGAAAGCCAAGGGCGTTCACTGCCTTACCTCTCACTGCCTGCCAACCCCATAAACCTGACCTGAAGGAGAACACAGAGTATTTAGGAGCATACAGCACCCTGAAGGAGGGGACCAAGTTCAGTGAAACACAGCAGGTGGCTCCTACAGTTAGATGTAATAGAAGAAACAAAAGATTAAAATAACATCAACTAAACTGAAACATAAAGGAACAAAAGAAAAGACTGCAAAGAAATGTTTGGAAAACATGAGTTTCAAAGAACAAAAACCATGATATTATAAAATGTTAAAAAACTTAATAGGGCCAGCCGAGTGGCGCGATGGTTAAGAACTGGCTTGGGACGCCAAGGGCCCCGGTTCGGATCCCACATATGAGGGCCAGTGACACTGCCCTCCACAGCTAAGATACTGAACAGCAGCTCAACCTGGAGCTAGGCTGCTGTGAGTCGCCAGAGACGGCGTAGGCTGCAGCCCCTGTGGCAGTGGGTTGCCATGGGCTACCGTATGTAGCCAGCAGCCGCAGTGAGCGGCCAGCAGCCGCAGTGAGCGGCCAGCAGCCGCAGTGAGCAGCTGACCAGAAGCCGGAGACTGATCTGCCTCGCCCGGGAAGAGCGCAATGATGGTGCCAACTTGGGCCAGTGAAGCAACGTCCTCCACAACTAGACTGAAGAACAAAAGGACAGCAACTTGTCTGTTCCTCTTCCCCCAATTCCCCAGCACTGTTCCCATCCCCCCCAATTCCCCAATAAAAATCTTAAAAAAAAAATTAATGAAACTGAATAATGAAACTGAAAAAATTAATAAAATTGACAGTGCTGAAAACCCAAATAGGAATCAGGGAGATTTTAAAAAGAAAAAAAAAACTCTGAAAGGTAAGGGATTTAGAGGAGAAATCAGAGAAAAAAATGTGTGCATAATAGCCTCTTTTCTGGAATATGAAAATACAGTTATGGAAGTGGAATTATGAGAATGTAAAATACTCAACAATTGGTACACTATGTATGTTTCACTGTGTATATGTATATACAGATATATAGCGAGAAGCAAAAATGAGAACTGATTTAACTTTTTATTTTGAAATAATTTCAAACTTGAATTTGTAAGAATAGTACAAAACTCTTGTACATCCTTTACCTCAGATTTGCCAATTTTTAATTTTGCCATTATTGCTGTATCTATCTATGTACTTACCTATCATCCATCCCTTCATTCATCCATTCATCAATCTATATATTCTGTATGCTATAGGATAGATAAATATATTATTTTCTGAGCTCCTTGAGACTAGAGTGCATATGTCGTGCTCCTTTTTCTGTGTATTTCCTAAGAACAAGAATATTCTCTTACATATCTAAAATATGGTTAACTTCAGAAAATTTAACATTGGATATAATACCTTTATCAAATTTATAGCCTATATTTTAGTTTTGTCAGATGTCCCAGTAATGTCCCTCATGACACTTTTTTTCAATACAAGATCCAGTCCAGGATTGCTTATTGTATAATTTCCTTTAATTTGGAATAGTTTCCTCATCTTTTGTTTTGTTTTGTTTTTCATGCCATTGGTGCTTTTGAAGAATATAAGCCAGTTATTTTATAAAATGTCTTTCAATTTGGGTTTCTCATTATTAGATCCAAGTTATGTAGTTTTGGCTGAAACCTACCTAAATGATACTGTGCCCTTTTCAGAATATATACACGGAGATGCAAGGTATCCATTAGCTTTGGTTCTGTTAAATTTTGTTCATGTGTATAAGATGCGTTCTGATTTCTCCACTGTATAATTACTGTTTTCCCTTTTGTAATAAATAACATGTGGAGAGATACTTTGAGACTAGCTAGGTATCCCATTTCTTATTAAACTTCCCTCACCCCCTAAATTTAGCATTCATTAATGATTCTTGCCTGGGTCAGTCTTCACTCTGATGGTTGCAAAATTATGTTTTGTTAACTTCTTTATTGCTTCTAAATTTATTAGTTAGCATTCTGGTGTATAAGGAAGGAGAGCTTTCTCTTCTCCCCTGTTTATTTATTATTGGGATTAACTCATTGTTTCTTATTTCATTGAACAGGTTATAATTTGTATAGTTCTTATTTATTTTCATGCTCAAATTGTCCCAGATTTGGCCAGTGAGAATCCTCTCATTCTGGCTTTTGTCTTTTAAATGTCTATGTCTATTATTTTTTGAGCACTTTCTTAGTTTTGGGCACAGATGTTTTAAGATCATCTTTTGTTTTTTCTACCCCTGCCCTGGAATTAGCCACTTCTCCAATGAGTTCTTTTTCCTGTTTTTTTTTTAATTAAAATTTAGGAAATGGTATTTAAAAACAATGACTGCTTGTCATTGGTTTTTAGGCTTTCACAGCAGAGCTGGGGTGGAGGAGAGAGAGGGAGAGGGAGAGGGGGAAAGAGGGGAGAGAGAGCTGGGGGAAAGCACTCATGCACATGAGAGTGTGCATGTGTGAAAAATCCTTGAGATTATGTTATACCTCCTAGGTATACCCTTAGTGTCCTTGCTCATCTTTCCCTTTTCTATATTTATGTCTCTCTTTTTCTACATTGAGAACCTGGGCTCCCAACAACATTAATATTATATACTCGTTTGCTGAATCTTAAAATATACACAGGAGAGTTTCAGAATTACTAGACCCATTCCACTACAAGAAGCAACATTAGTTCTCAATTGTTTGCAGGGATTGTTGTCTTTATATCAAGGATATATAGTCAAAGTATGCTATTCATTGTGTATATATACCACATCTTCTTTATCCAGTCATCTATCGAAGCACACTTTGGTTGTTTCATGTCTTGACCACCATAAATGAAGCTGCAATGAACATCAGAGCACATATATCTTTACAGATAAATGTTTTCAAATAATACTCTGCCATAAAAAAGATGAAATAGTGCCATTTGTGACAACATGGATGGATCTTGAGAATTTTATTTTAAGTGAAATAAGCCAGACAGAAAACATCGAGACCCATATGATTTCACTGACATGTGGGATATAAAACTGAAAGCAACAAAGGAACAAGACAGACAAATAAAGAAACAAAAACTCATTGACACAGACAATAGTTTAGTGGCTACCAGAGAGTGAGGAGGGAGGGGGCGGTAGATACAGGTAAAAGGGAACAAATATATCGCGATGGAAGAACTGACTGGGTGGTGAACACACAATGTGATATATAGATGATGTATTACAGAATTGTACACCTGACACCTATGTAACTTTACTGACCATTGTCACCCCAATAAACTTTAAAAAACAAACAAACATGCTATTCAAAAGTTACTTGGATTAGTTGTTTTCTTCTCCCATCAGTGATTTTATTAATTTGAAATAGAATTAGGTTCATTTGTGTCTGTTATCATTCAATCTTAGTTTTCCCCCCTCTCTGCATCCTTTTTAAAAGCATCATTTATTTTTTTTAAATGTGGGATTTTAGCATGATCCCCAGAGTCAAAACTGTAAAAGAAGGCATGCTCAGAGAAGTTGGCTCTCTCCCGTCTCTTCTTCCTGTCCCCCTACCTCTTTAGATAACTAACCTTTCTGCATCCTTACACTTTTACTTTTTCTGTAATATCTTATATGTTACTTGGACTCATAGAGTATATAATCAGTCAAGATTGTTGCTTTTACTGAGCTTAATTCCTTTGAGATTCATCCATGTTTTTGTATGTACCAATAGTTCATTCATTTTATTGCTCAGTGATTTTCTACTATACGTGTAAATCAGTTTGTTCTTCCATTCTCCCAATGATGGACATATGGGCTGTTACTTCCAGTTTTGGTGATTATTAATAAAGCCACTATGAACATTCATGTACAAGATCTTGTGTGAGCATAAGATTTAATTTTCTTGGGTAAATACCTAAGAGTGGGATTGCTGACTCATGTAAACACAGCAACACAGCATTTTATGTGTCATATAATCACACACACAAATAACTATGGGTTTATCTTTGTAAAAGAAAAAAAACCCTGCCAAACTGTTTTCCAGAATGGCCATACCATTTTACATTCTCACCAGCAAAGTGTGTGTTCATATCACTGCAGTGCTTTGTATTGTTGGGTTTGTTGTTGCTGTTTTTGAAATTTTAGCCATTCTAATAGGTGTGTAATGTTATTTTATTGTATTTTTAATTTGCATTTTCCTGAGGACTAATGATGTCAAACACTTTTTCATGTGTTTATTTGCCATCTTTATATCTTCTTTGGTGAAGTATCTGTTCAAATATTTTGTGTATTTTTTATTGGGTTTTCTTACTGTTGAGTTTGAGAGTTCTTTTTTGATTGAACACAAGTCCTCTTTGGAATATGTGATTAACAGATATTTCCCCTAGATTGTACCTTACCTTTTTATTTTTACTGTCCTTTGCAGAACAAGAGTTGGTGGAGTTTAATTTATCATTTTTTTTGTTTTATAGATTTGCTTTGGGTATCATATCTAAGAAGTATTTGCCAAACCAAGGTCATACAGATTTTTCTCCTATGTTTTCTTATAAGTTTTAGAGTTTATGTTTTACATTTAGATATGTATAACGCATTTTGAGTTAATTTTTGTATAAAGTGTGAGGTTTAGTTTGAAGGGGATTTTGTTTTTGTTTTTGGGTGTTTTATTGCATATAGCTATCATTTAGCATTTCTGTTATAGAGTGTCTGTTGGCAAGAAATTATCTTAATTCTCCTTCATCGAAAACTGTCTGTATTCCTGAAGGATATTTTTGCTGGATGTAGAATCTGGGTTGTTCAGGAACAACCCAGAATTCTTTTCCTTTAGTGCTTAAAAGATGTTGTTTAGCCCTCCATAGTTTTCATGAGAAACAGTCATTGGAATGTTTGCTCCCCAAGATGTAATCTGGCTGCTTTCAGAACTTTTCTTTGACTTTATTTTTTAGTTTTCAGTTTTATTATGATGTGTCTGGGAATGAATTTCTTTGTGTTTAACTTATTTGGAATTTGCTGAACTTCTTGAATCTATAGATTTATATATTTCATCCACTGTGGAAAGTTTACAGACATTTTTTTCATCAAATAGTTTTTCTGCAGTGCATTCTTTGTTTTCATCTTCAGGAATTTAAATGACAGAAATGTTAGGCATTTTTTTTATTGCCCCACAGATCCCTAAAGGTCCCTAAAGCTCCGTTCTTCTCGTTCTCTCTCTCTCTCTGTCTCTCTCCCTCTCCCTCTTTCTCCCTCTTTCTCTCTCTCCTCTCTCTCCCTCTCTCTTCCTCTCTCTCCCTCTCTGCCTCTCTCCCTCCCTCCCTCCTCTTTTATTCAGGTAGAATGAAAAAAATTCAAAAAACATACAACAGGGCAATTTTCCCACTCTCTGTTCTGTAGAGACCCCTGACTCCTGCTCTTCAGACCAGAAAGTGGAGGCTTCTTTAGAAGCTCTTTATATTTGCACCCAGTGTATACACCCAAGTTTCCAGTTTCAGGCTGTCCCTGAGTCTAGGCCAGAAGATATCAGAGAAAAAAACAAACAAAAATAGAAAACTCGCTGCTAGTTTGGTGGTCCTTAGAGTTCCCCTGTCCGCCTGCTAGCTTTTTCTTCTGGGTCCTTAGAGAGCTTATCCATGCAATCCATCCAGGCTTCTTAGTTGTATTCAGTGGGAGAGCCAGAGTAAAGTCTACTTACTCCAAAAGACTTCATCAGTAAGCTCATCTGAGAACAGTTTAAGTGAAGGTCAGAGAAATTCTTCAAACAAGAATGGAACCACCAGTGAAGAATGTGAATAAAGTAGATTTCTTTTTTCCCCCATTTTTTTCATCTGTTACCAAAAATGTTCCTCAAACCAACCATCTAAAATCCACATGTGATTTTAAAATGTAGACATTTGGACATGATTTTTACTAAGTATAGATTTCAAAACCAGTATTTTCTTTTTAATATTAGTTTTTGAAGTGCTAGAGACATCTTATGTGTTATCTAGACACTGATGAAATGAATGAGCCTTATGGATGTGATAACTGTCATTTTGAGTAAAATTTACAATTATTAGTGAATGATCTAAATTAAGTTGAGTTTTAATATAGGTGTTTCTTAAACTTCTTGTCTTTAATAAATTATTATAATAATAACAAATCCAACTTAATTAAGGCTGTATAAATCCAGCAATATTTATTATGACTGATTCCTGAGCTTTTGCCTCTTATCTGTGCTGTCACTACCCTATGCACATTCAGCCCCCCTTCACAAACAAGGATATTGAAATGGCCAATGAAAAGGATTGCAACTTCATTAGTCAACAGAGAAATACAAAATCAAACCATCGTGCAATAGCACCCAAATAGCTAAAATGAGATACATAGGCAGTATCAATTATTGGCAAGAATATGCGATATCTGGAACTTTCAAACTGCTGATAGGAACCTTAAATTGGTAGAACCACTTTGGAAAATGTTTCAGCAGTCTCTGCTAAAACTAGTGCTAAATGTGAAGAGCCTAAGACTAGCAGTTTCATCCCTTGGTATATAACCAACATAAATGTATGCATATGTTCACCAAAAGGAAGGTACATGAGTGGCCTGTTTCTGTTAGCCAAAAATCTGGAAACTACCCATGTGCATATCAGCTATAGGATAATTTAATAAATCGTGTATAATCACACAATAGAATACAATACAGGGGTGAGAATGAATTAAGTACAACTACTTGTAACAAAATGAGTGGATCTTACAAGAATGATGTTGAACAAAGAAGTCTGTATCTTGATCTGGGTGCTGTTACCTGGGTGTATTCACACTGTGAAAATTCATCCACTTAGTACTGGTGCATTTGCCTGTATGTGTATTATATACTTAAGTAAAGAAAGCATACTAAATGAATTGGATTTTGACTTTCTTGTTGTTTTTTTTAAGGTTGACTTTTTTTTTTAATTAAAGTTTATTGGGGTGACAATTGATGTACCTGTTTGTTAGTGCCCATTATTGAACCCATTAGGTGGAGCAGTATTTCAGTTGCTTCTCTTCGTTATGATAGGTAGATGATCTTTTTATCACAAAACTAGAATGGGTGTTATCTTTAGGGGAATACAGTTTTTAATGCCAAAAAACACACAGAATTGATTTTTTAAACAGCCTGATTATCTTTAAAGGAAAAAGTAAGGCTTCCTGCATCCCGAGCCTGTGTAAGAGGGCCGTCTGTCTCTTCCCCCTTCTATTGGCTCGGAAACCTGTGCAGTGTGAGAGCCCAGATAGTATGAGAGCAGACTGACCTTTGTGTTGAGCCTTTTAAGTGAGTGATCTTCATATTATATTCATAATAAATGTGGATGCAGATAAATACTAGTTATTTAACATAACTCTGTTTGTCCCTCCCCAACCCTTCATTTTGTTTTAGAGGTTTTTTTTGTTTGTTTGTTTGTTTGTTTTTGTGTTTGCAGATCTTTTTACAGATGCTGCTGAGACTGAAACAATGGCCAAAAGTTTGGAAGACTCTGAAGGAGTTTATTTTGTTCCATCTTTTAATGGATTGCAGGTATTTTTTAAAAACATTAATGGTGATTAAACATTTCTCTCCTCATAACCCACATCCAAAATTATGTATCTGCAACTCTCTTACCTGAAAATTTGGGCATTGAACAGAACTAAGGTAAAAGGTGCATTCTAGGGCTGAGAAACTGCTTTGACATAACATGAATTTTATGAGAGAGCAGAAGCCTAGAACTCCATCCCTGTGGAACCCAAAAGTTGGCAGGTTTATCATAGAACTTTTACATAAGACCTAGGATTACTTTATCATGACCAAAAATAGCCATTTTCCGGGCGGCCGAGTGGCTCAGTTGGTAAGAGTGAGAGCTCTGGACAACAGAGCTGCCGATTCGATTCCCACATGTGCCAGTAAGCTACACCATCTACGGCTAAGATTGTGAACAACAGCTCCTGGGCTGCTGTGAGTGGTTGGTGACAGCGTAGGCTGCAGTGGGGCTGCAGTGGGCTGCTGTGAGAAGCCGGCTGCTGTGAGAAGCTGGCAGCTGGCGGTGAGCGGCCGTCCAATGGCCAGCAACCGATCTGCCTCAGCACAATGATCATAATACCAACATGGGCCAGTGAAGCGATGTCCTCCACAACTAAACTGAGGAACAAAGGGACAGCAACTTGGCTGTTTCCCTTCCCCAATTCTCCAACACTGGTCCCCTCCCCCAATTCCCCAATTAAAAAAAAAAATAGCCACTTCCCAGTGGAGGAAAAATATATCAGTACTTGAAGGAAGCATACCATTGAGAATTAGAAAAATATTGGTGAGGTACACACACACACACACACACACACACACACACACACACACACAGACACACACACTTTGCAGTTCTTTGTAAGTTACATTAACTTTTTTAAAAAAATCAAAATTTCTTATTTGATAGATTATTGGTAACTTTGCTTAATCAGAAAGTGAACCCAGTAAAAGCCTTGATTTTATAATATTTAACTTTGTATTTAATCATAAGGTCTGTGCTACTGCCTTTAATGTTAGCATATTGTTATAAAAACTTCTTTAAAAACTCTTTTCAGGTATATATATTTTTGTTTGTTTGTTTTGTGTTTTTGTTTTTGTTTTTGTTTTGTTTTGTTTTGTTGTTTTTGTTTTTTGTTTTTTAATAGAGATTTTTATTGGGGAATTGGGGGATGGGAATAGCACTGGGGAATTGGGGGAAGAGGAACAGACAAGTTGCTGTCCTTTTGTTCTTGAGTCTAGTTGTGGAGGACGTTGCTTCACTTGCCCAAGTTGGGACCATCATTGCGCTCTTCCCGGGCGAGGCAGATCAGTCGCTGGCTTCTGGACTGCCACTCACAGCAGCTGCTGACCACTCACATTGACTGCTGGCTACACACGGTAGCCCATGGCAACCCACTGCAGCAGGAGCTGCAGCTTGTGCCATCGCCGGCGTCTCATGGCAGCCCAGCTCCAGGTTGAGCTGTTGTTCAGCATCTTAGCTGTAGAGGGCAGTGTCACTGGCACTCATATGTGGGATCTGAACCAGGGCCTTCTGGCGTCCCAAGCCAGCTCTTAACCAACGTGCCACTCGGCCGGCCCCTTCAGGTATATTATTATGAACAAATTTCCTTATTTATTTTTTTAAAAAAGCTTATAGCCATCTTTTTAGTCCTCCTCTAAATACTGTTTCCTTTCAAAAAATAAAAATTTCTCTTCCTTCTAGTCTATTCCATACTCTGGCAATCAGTTACAAAAAGTACAAAATCTGAAATTTTGGATAATAGAATTTAGAAGCTGGTGAAAAAAAATTAGATCAGGATGCTTTAAATGTATAAAAATACCATATTTCCAGACTAGATTTTTAAATGAGCATTATTTTAATATCTGTAATAATTTTCTTCTATATACTGTATCCTGAAGTTTGTAAACTACATGTAGAGATTGCACTGCATCCTTTTCAGGATGATGTGAGGCAACTGAATAGCATCCCTAATAGGACAGGGAGTGAAGAACATTTGTCTGACTGAGGCTTAAAGGAGGAAGCTTAGATGAACAGTTGTTATCAGCAAAGGTAGGATTTAGCTGGGTTACCACGGCTTCTTCCCATTTCGAAAACTGTGCAGGTGGACTTAGTAATGTCTGTATCTTGGCAACTCTGTGTGTCACTCCCCATCTTCATTAATTCATATACCTGTCAAAATAATATAAAATTTATAATCAAAAAGCAAAGTATTGCTGAATCCCAAAAGATTAGAGAAAACCATCACAGATGTGGCTTTAAATTTCATGTTGGTAAGAAAATGTCACAGCCTGGCAATAGGTTGGGGTTGGGAAGGGTGAGGGAGGCCTGCTGACCAAATATTTTCCAATGTAAAATGAAAGTGGAAACCAAAAGTTAATTCAGATGACAATAGTGTGTTGATGCTAAGCTGTTTGGAAAATAGCAGGGAGATCCCCTATAAGCTGCCTGTGTGACCACTAGAGAAAATGAGGACTTGGAGAATGGGGGGAGAGAAGGGACAAGGGACAAGTATCTGTGATACCATCTTTAACATTAGGATATTGGTACAGCCAGAGATAAAGGGGGGTGGGATATTAAAGGCTCCTAGTAACCTCAATTTCTCAAGGGCGTCTGCTGAGACAGCGCATTGGAAGAACTAGAGCAGAGTGAGGACGACTTGGGCAGCCCCTTCAGGAAATGGCAGAAGGGTGGGCTGAGGCATCGGGCGGTTCATGAGGCGGCATCCGTTGGTGCAGCCGGGCGCGTGGTATGGGGAGGGGAGCACTAGTGTCCATGACAGCTGTCAGAGGCAAGAATCAGTGGTCATCAGCTTGACGTCACCATTGCTGTGATGGTGGCAGTAGTGGGGTGGCCAGGAGCTTGAGCCAGGCCCGTCTTCAGAGGATGAGGGCCATGCCCCCGTGAGCGTCTGAGGTCTGTAAGAAAGCAGCTTGCCTTAGCTGCCCAAGGGAGCTGCTTGTTCACAGACATGAGCAGGAAAGGAGGGCCCCCGACGCGTTCCTGGTGAACTTTGTGGTCCTTCTTCTCGGTGGCTCTGCTCCCCCGCCTCATTACCAGCTCGCTCTGTGGCCGTTCTTCCTCATGACCTCTGCTTAGTTGTCATAGTTTCTTTACACTTCCTGCTTCTTTCACTATTTGGAAGCACACACAACCTTCTTCCACCTTGTGCAGCCCTTCAGCTTCATCCTTTTGTTCCTGTTGGTGGTTTTTTCCTCAGCGTTTCCCAGTTCAGATTTACATGGGAGGGAATTCAATTGGACCGCCTTGTTTTTTGAAGCTTTGGATAGACTTTGAGCCAGTTGTGCTCACTCCTCACAGTTATGGCAGTGGGCCTAGGACATGAGATGTGGCTGCTTTAGACAGCAGGGCCTGTGGACTCACCCAGCTTGCTTAGGAGGGGACGAGGCCGGCAAGCACTGTGAATGCCACCTCTGGTGCTGTGAGTGGCTGGGGTGTCTGAACAGTGGGACAGTGAGTGGACAATAGCATGATGCTGACATGGACCTACGTGAGCATAGGGAGGGAGGTGTCTGCTGGCAAGACATGCACAAGAGGTTAATACAAGGTCCTCTGGCCCCTGTGGTGTGGAAGCCTGAGGAACCTCCACCAAACAGCTACAGCTGAAGTCATTCTCCCAGCACAGAGCCAGCTTTGTTCTACCAACCAAGTAAGTGGAGGGAACTTCTTAGAATTGGTGAAGGGTTAGAGAAATTGATTACGATTAAAGGAAACATTCAGAAGGTGCAGTGAAAGGGTTATGAAAAAGTCAGTAGCAGTGGGAAGGGTTTTGGTAAGAAATAATAATGAAAACTGTGGTGGTGGCTAACCTGTGAGCTCTTCCTATGTGTCAGGCACTGTCCAAGATTCTTTACCTGCCTTACCACATTTGCTCCTCAGTGACTCACTGAGATATAAGAGACTCTTACCCGTTTCACAGGTGAGGAAACTGAGACTTAGAGCTGTTAACCCCTTACCCACCTCACACAGTGAGTGGCAGAGCTGACTTTAGGACCCAGGCATCATGACTCCAGAGTTCAGGTTATAATCACGCTGCCATGCTATTTCGTGGTAAAGTGTAAAATAGTATGACAACAGAAACAGGCAGTAGGTGCCAGAGGAACATGCTTTTAGGGTCTAGACAAGGATGAGAGGCGTGTTTACAGTAACCATCTGTAAGTCTCCAGCCAGTTAGGCTGAGATCCCTGTGGTGACAGAGGCCTGCTGGGTACATACGAGTTTGCGCTCTGGGCAGGAGTCTGCTAGTTCTGCTCGGGAACAAACACAGCTTTGCTGGGACCGGCTGTCCCAGGTGGTGGGTGGTTTGGGAGGCTCACTGATGGGATTGGCAGTGACAGACTGGAGGGGTGGCTGGGGGCTGTCTGCCCTGGCAGGGTGTGACCAGGCCCTGAAAAGGACCTTCCCAGTGCTTTTCCTACCATATCACCCCCCAAGAGAGACTCACTTGGACTACTAATGCAGGGATGTTGTAACCTATCGAGATTTTTAGGTTTCTATGGAATTTATTACCCCTCCAATTGGCCTATTACTAATAGTAAATTGTGTTCATAGCTATTTGTATGAAGGTGATTTCAGGTCATTCATACTAGGATTTTATGTGGTGTATTTTAAAAGAAGTAATTTTTATGCAAACAAACAAACAAAAAAAACGACATAGCATACATACTAGGAACTAAATGAACTGTCAGAATCTGACCTATCTTTATTTTATATTATTATACCACCTGATATAGACCAGCTTTACTGTATAAATCAGCTTTTACTGAGTGAATCACCAAAAGGTATTAATGAATTTGGAAATTATCAAGATAAATTCAGAATAGGAGGAAAATCATAGCTATAGTGAAGATAAGATGTGATGTCAAATTTCTTTTGTTAAGTAACTAGGAAAAGTGTTGTTTGTTTATTGAGTCAATAAATGTGTATCGATCAATAAATGTGTATTGATCCACTGTGGGGAGCCATGTACAGTGCCAAGTGGAGTTTCAACAATCACACAAATATATGTGATTATGAACTGTGGCACATGATATGATGGGAAGTTAAAGGGCTCCCTAAAAACATAGAATGGGGGACCTGATCTAGTTCTGGGATCAGAAGCTTTCCCAGAGGAAGCTGAGCCAAGATTTGAAGGGGGAATAGGATTAATGAGAAAAAGAGGTGGTAGAAAGTTTTCCAGGCAAGGAGATAATGTATCTAGGCCCCAAAGCTAGAAGGTGCCTTTCCTGGGGACCATCATTTCCTGACAGCACTGGCATGTCCCTCTGTCACAATCATAGGTGTGTTGGAACTGTTCTATCTGCTTCTCCATGAGACTGCAGGCTTTGGCAGGAATCTTTGTTTTCTCATCTTTGTGTCCCAGAATGTCTTGCATTTCTGGAGCTGCAAAGATGAATATAGATTTCATCCGATGAATAAATACTTCCAGCTCAAGATTTTGGCTCTTTTTTTTTTTAATTGGGTAACAGTGTGTTTTTTTCCAGAACCCATCAGCTCCAACTCAAGTCATTGTCCTTTCAATCTAATTGTGGAGGGTGCAGCTCAACTCCAAGTCCAGCTGCCGTTTTCAATCTAGTTGCAGGGGGCGCGGCCCACCATCTCATGCAGGAATCGAACCAGCAACCTTGTTAAGAGTACTGTGCTCTAACGACCTGAGCCATCCGGCCGCCCACTGGTAGCTCAGCTGAAGTCGTTGTCTTCGATCTAGTTGTGGAGGATGCAGCTCACTGGCCCATGTGGGAATTGAACCGGCAACCTTGTTGTTCAGAGCACACGCTCTAACCAACTGAGCCACCTGGCTGCTCCAAGATTTTGGCTCTTTTAAAAAAACAGATGTTAGGTTGGGTCATTTATTCATGTTAGGCAAAAAGACTATTAAGTTAAGAAATGAAGAGCTTAGCTTAAATGTCTGACAGTGTATTGGGTGTAAGTTATGACACTGAAAAACACATTTTTGTATTATTGTTCTTTATCTTAAGTCTGACTTACTCTCATAGCCTTAAAAAGCCACTCTACTTAGTAAACAACTTAGTGTAAAAACTTTACAGTTGGAGAAAGGGAAGAATACTAGAATTGCTTTTCATTTTCCTCATTTATAAAGTTAGACCTTTAATAATTTGTTACTCTGTGCTTTGGGCCCTTTTCTTGGTATGAGCTCAAACAGAAGGTCCAGCTAAGTCACATATCAGTGACTCAAACTTGCTTAAGTCCTCTTAAAAAGTTACTGTAATATTTAACATCATTTGGGGGCTATCATGTGTTTTAAAATTACTTAACTCTAATAGACATTTTTTCTAACATGGTCATGCTTTTTGTATATGACCTCAAGTCTATAGATATAATTTAGAACAATAACAGTATGTTCTTACTATCTCTTGCTTTAGGCTCCATTAAATGACCCCTATGCATGTGCCTCTTTTATGGGTTTGAAGCCTTCCACCAGTAAATACCACCTTGTACGAGCAATCTTGGAGTCAATAGCTTTCAGGTACTAAAGTCTGCCCTAAACCCCTCCCTCCTCATACAGTTTTGCCATTTCCTTTTATTAATTTTTACAAAACTGGAAATTTCTTAATTTTAACCGAGGGTTTATACCTTTAGCTTAATTCATATTGTATATGACATAATCTGTTCTTATTGCTAATTTCCTTAGCATCTCTTATTTGATAGCTGAAAATTGAATGACTTTTTTAAATATCCAATTTCGTAAGCATAAAAAATTCAAAATTTGGACTTTCAAGGGTTTTTGTATCCTTATTCATGAAGGAGAATTCTAACTAATAATACTTCTGTTATACTCAAAGATTGAATCATCAAAATTATTTTCATATATATTTTCCTGTGCTCTTTTTGTTATGGGGCAGGTGTATCTTATTAGAATTAAGAGTGTGGCTGTCCTAACTATGGAACATTTTAATGTTTAAAATAAAATTTTCTGTTTATATCAAGGTGAAAAGCACAAGGCCCTGAACCTCTTGTTATTTGAGCATCTGTTATCAACTTGCAGTTAGAATAAAAAATTTCTTTAATATTTTTTGCATATTTTATGAATATGTAAATAAAACTCCAGTTTTTATTTTTCTATATTGGAAAAAGTAGAGAATTACTATGATTTCAATTTCCTCTAAATGGTTATCTTATTGTTTATACTAGAAACAAACAGTTATATGAGGTGATGCAGAAGGAAATCCATATTCCTGTAACAAATATCCGGTATGTAAACTTAGTTTCTAATAGATTTAATTAGAAATTAGAAGTAAGTGGTAGCTGCTATTAGTATTTTCATCGTTATGGTTTTGAAATTCAGGATTTCAAAATGAACTTAAACCTAGCTTCTTTGCCACAAAATTCTTGGTCCTAGAAATTTGGAGAGGGAAGGAAAGCGGATTTTGGATTTATGGAAAATAGAACAAATTAGGAATTTGGGAGGATCTTAGCATCCAGATGTGTATTATAAAAATCTTTAAAATCTCTTTTTTGGGTGTGTGGCTATCCTTTTGGCATAGACGCATCCAATTTTCTTTGCAAGAATGTCCAAATGAATTTTTATGTTGGCTTAGTTCACTTGGCCTATTTTGAACTAGTTCCAGGACAAACAGGGCAGGTGGGAAATCTGGTGGCAGGAATCAGGAAAAATGTTTCAAGATTACCTAGCAAGATCCTTTATCTTCAGGTCAATGCTAAGTGATACAATTTTGGAATTAAAAAATTAAACTTAAAAAATAAAATCAAGGATTTGAAAAAAAAATGTGTCCCTTTTAAAAATAATTATTAATATTTTTAAGCTTTTGTTGCAGTAATTTATCTCAAATATCTTGCTCCTCCCCACAGGGCAGATGGAGGAGTTTGTAAGAACAGTTTTGTCATGCAGATGACTTCAGACCTGATTAATGAGAATATAGACAGACCTGTCCACCTTGATATGTCATGCCTAGGTGCAGCTTATCTAGCTGGTCTTGCTGTTGGTATGTATGGATTTTATAAAAATGAGAACTGCCTTGCAAACTATTTCTTACAGATAACATTTCTCCTCCCAAATTGCAAAATTATAGAGAGGGTTTGGAAAGCCTTGGTGTCCATGAAGCTCCATACATATATGCACATTACTCACAAAATACTCCCGGGAGTCCCTTCGTGGGTGGGTCTTACTGCCCCTCTCCCATCTTTACTTCACTCCTTCAGTCAGAAGTATGAGGTGAGGGACAGTTAGTTCTCAGCTGCTTTGGTCTTTAGCAAGGCAGGGTCTCTGGTTAAACTTTCTGAGTAGATTCCATTCTTTTATTTATTGAACATTTGTTGAGCACCCTGCTACATGACAGTCACTGCTGGGAATAAAGAGTTTGAAAGACATAGTCTCTGCTCTGGGAGTCTCTGATGGGAGCAGTCAGACAAGTCAACCAATTAAACGTGGTGTGAAAAACCCAGGAAACAGCTGCAATGTTAAGCTAATGGTGTAGGCTTCCCAGAGGAGACATTGTAAAGCTCAGTTCTTAAGGGGTTAGGAGACAGCCAGGTAAGGAGAGGAAAAGAGGTGAGTTGTCCAACTGAGATAGCAGCTCCTGCAAAGGTACTGGCCAGTTATGGTGAGAGCTGATACCATGAAAGCAAGAGGGGAGACTGGACAGAGGTCCAGGTGTGGTGGATTCCTCATACCCTGGAGTTTGCCACTGAAGAATTTTAAACAGGGGAGGGACATGGACACGTCTGCATTTGAACAGATCAGTTTGGCAATTAGCGAAAGGATTAATTGAGAGAGGTAAAGAATGGACTTGTGAAGGCCAATTGGGGGTTCCCTAAGAAGCGGGTGGCGCCTTGGGACAATGTGAGTATTTCAATGTGTTCCTGTATGGAAGGGAGGAGTGTTTGTCTAAAACAGGATATTTTATAATGAAGTCACAAATCCCAACACCATGAAATCTTGGTAAGTTCAACTTTATTCTACAAATCTAATTTTGAATAAATTTAATACAATCACTTTCATTTGTTCATTGATTAATGTTTGACTAATTCAATTGAAGAAAATAACTTTCACTTAAATAATCATTCCCTTTTACAAATTTAAATTCTTTATATATTTCAACCCTTAAAAATTTAATATGGTTGGTTTTAAAAAAATAATTTCACATGGCTAACTGAGTAAACTTAGACCTGTAACAAGGAAAAATCTTCTCAAGGACTTAAACAACTCTTGAAAATTGAATAAATTATGCTTTAATTATAGTAAATCAAATTCTCTTAAAAATTCTAATATTGTTTATAAGGTTAATCAAATCTTCTTCACTTTTTACCTCATAAGACTAAAATGTCAGATTCTCTTGAACATTTAAAATATTTTAAATAACAAATACATGCACCTATTCATACACATAACACAGTGGCTAGAGTTTTATCTATTTCATTATATCTATATTTAATTTCAAATCTTTTTAATACAAGGATACTTCACTGACTACAGGGAAGCAGGTTTATCATCTCAGGAAAGCTGAGATTTCTGGTTGGATCACTTCTCTTTAAAAAATTTGGGGCCTGAAGACTATGCATATCCTCTGTAGTTTCAAAATTCACTCAGAAGATCTGCCTGTTCAATATATATTTAATAAAATGACTTGTAAAAATATGCATGCCTTATTGTAAATAATAAATCCTGGAAATAAGGATTTTAAGAACGTGTTTATTTTTATGACTAGGTTTATTTGACTAAAGTATACTAATTAAAACTATTTTTAGTCTTTTTAAAACTTCTATAAATTAATTATCTTTAAATACAGAAAGTCTAAAATACGACTTTGTAAATAGAAAGAACGTGACCCAACAGAAATTTTCAGAAGAGAGAGTTTTATGTGTCAGCTTTATTGGTAAGAGAAAATGTACTTCATGAAGACTTGCCAACCCTGTTAGCACTTCAGAGTTAGTGAGATGTACCAAGTTTCTTTACAAGACACCTCTACCGTTTCAGACTGCTTATGATCATAGTCATGCATGTGTTTTCTTGCTGCTTATTATTATAAATCACATGACCCTCTTTATAAAGAACAATATGTGCCAGAACACCAATATTACCTTGAACAGGAATTTAAGTAACTTGTATGAAATGCAATAGTTCGAAAAAGAAACTAGGTAATATATTAATTCCCTACTTTGAATTTTAGGCATATCCTAGGAAGTTCCCTCTTACCTCAAGATACATGACAAAAATCTTAATTTATATTTGTTTTTTTAATTGTAAAAAAGAAAGTATACTATTTCTTACTTTTTTTTCTTAGTAGCAAGTCATGAAATTAAATGATGACAGGGTGTGGTTCTAGAAGTGATTTGGTACCCTGCTACACATAAATAAAGCTGATAGTTAGAAACCAAAAGATTTTAAAATCCTGGTGTATTTATTCCCATGGAAAATCAATATAACAAAACTCAAAAGCAACAAAATAGTTTGGATTGTGTTTTTAAATAATAATTGTTTACCTTTGTACCAGTTCTCATAGGTTTGTGGATAAACTTTACGGACTCATTTGCCTTAAAATTTGAGAATAATTTTTTCATCTATAGGATTTTGGACTGACAAAGAGGAACTAAAGAAACTGAGGAAAAGTGAAATGGTTTTCAAGCCACAGAAGAAATGGCACGAATATGAAATGAGTATGGAAAACTGGGTCAAAGCAGTGAAACGCTCCATGAATTGGTACAACAAGACATAGAACTGAATGGAATGGCTGAGACTATAGATGGCTGGCTGATGTGACATGCAGATGGGACAAAGCTCAGGAATACCGATATGACAACCACTGAGAGGAGAAGATTTAAAATGAGCTTTGCAACCTGAGAGGAAAAGCATTGCTGTTTTGAAAACACAAACACAAACAAAAATTTTAAACCATCATTTATTTTTACCCAAACCTTGGTAAGATTGTCAGGCAGCAATACCTCAAAACTTTATATCTTCTTTTGTAATTCCAAAGGACATTAGCAACCATATTTTGACAGTTATGGGTCTTCCTTTTTTAAAATTGTACATATGAACATAATTGTTTTCTATCCAGTTCTGGGTCTAGCACCCTTTACATGTTGTTCCAAAATTATGTGAAAAGCATTCCTTTAATTATTTAAAACTAAGTAGACTATTCAAAGTCCGTATAGCTAAAAATAAAGAATAACTAAGGAAATGTGGAATTCTGAAACATTAGCATTTTGTATTTAAAGCCATAATTGTTCAATGTTACATCCTTGTATAAGCTCCATGTCCCTCCCAGATAGGCTAATTAGTCAGTTCTTTCCTTTATTGGGCTTAAAGACACTGCCTTAATTTTTCCTTACTTCACCCAAATCTAAACATAATTTATGTACTAAAAAATAATTTTAATTAATGAAACTAAAAAGGGTATTGATTTATAAGGAACAAGAAAATATTGTATTTTCCTCAAATACCGTTTTTTCAAAAACTTCTGGCTAAAGTATAACATCCCATTTTTTACAAAATGTAGGTAGTAAATATAAATCTTGCCTTTCTTGTGTTCTTATCTTTCTTAGTTGTTGAGGTGCTTGCATAAATGTCATTTGTTTTTATTAAGTGCCTAATTGACAGCTTAATTTGAAGAAAGTGCCCTAATCTACCAGTGACTTAAGAATTGCCTTCATTAGTGTATTTTACTTGTCCAGGAATCTTTTTAATTTTCACCTAATCTACTCATCTGTATGAGATACCTGCAGTGGGTAGCTGACAGAGGTGAGGAGCAGGTATCCATGCTAATGATTGCCCAAGGGCCGCTGAGCCAGAGAGCCACAGAGAGGAGTAGGGACAGTCTAGGTTCTCAAACTTTCTTCATAGAAATAGTGTAGAGGAGTAAGAGTTGTGAGTAGTTTTAGGCCACTTAAATCTAGGTGTAAAATTGCCCCCTTCCAACCTGTTCTCAGGTTATTTGCCCCTCTTCACATATGGGCTAGGTTCTTTTTAGATTTGCAGCAATAATGAATTTACTTCCCTCTTGGCCAGGTTTTATCACATAAAGTCCTGTTATAGAGCTAGCTGCTCAATAATAATGTAATGAAAGAAGTGACTGTTACAGGGAATTTTGTTGTTACTGTCATATATGTCTGTTTCAGAGACAGTCAGACTTGATAGAATTAGGGGTCAAATTGCATTTCTACCAATTCCATTTCTTTGAATTTTAATTGTCTTCTTAAAATGATTAAATTTTTGATGGGAGTCATTATAGCAAATATATATAGTATCAGAAACTCCATTAATTTTTTTAATTTTAATTTTTCAGTTGTAGTTGACATTCAATAGTATATTATTTCAGCTGTACCTCATAGTGGTTAGACATTTACATAACTTACAAAGTGATCCCCCTGAAAAATCTAGTACCCACCTGATACCATACATATATTATTAACTCCATTAATTAAGATTTGGAAATATTTTTGTTATGTCAAAGTGTTTTGTTTACTGTAATAAGTCAAATCCCATTATGTAGATCATATCTTATTCTTTTCATTCTTTGTGTTTTTCATGTCCTTTTTACAAAGCTTAGTGGCCATTTAAAAGCTCTATTACCAAAATCATATGAAAGCTGCTCTTTTGTTTTTGTGTTTCTTATAGGGTCTGTTTCTCAATGGCTGTGATGTCATAGGAAATAATTCTGTCTTTTTGAATTAGGATATACTGAATTATAATATTATTAATACCTAAAAGTTTATTAGCTCATCTCTTTTCCACATTTTTCTTTCTCTTCATAAAACCACAAAATAAAGGATTTCAGATCTTTTAGATAATGTGGGAAAATAACTTTGAATATTTCTTGTTGGAATTAAGCATCTAAAAAAATCAGTGGCTAATTTTTTTGTTAGTCTAGAAGTTACTCTTGTATTTTTAATATTTCAGGCTGTTTTTAGTGACACAGTTTAGTAAATCTTTTGTCAGATTTAACCTAAATCAGAAAGGTGACCACATTTGCTTTTGTGGTTGTAGAAACAGTTGATAATCAAAATCAGTTGAGCAAAAAATTTGTCCTGTCCATCTGTCCTGTCAAGTTCATATTTCATTGGTATTCTAATATTTGAAGTGTTTTTAAAAATTCTGTGCAGATATTTCTCATCGTGTCTTATTTTCCCATTGTGGATCTACCAGGTCTGTAGCTGTTTAATCAAGGAAGAGAATGCTCCTCTACAGTCCTTCTTAAAGTGGCACTAATTGCTTTCATGCTATAGGCCTTACAAGTTTTTTTTCATATCTAACCAAGACGTGGTTTCTCAATCTCAGCTTTATTGACATTTTGGAACAGATAATTCTTTGTTTTAGGGTGCTGTTCTGTGCATTATAGGATATGTAGCAGCATCCCTGACCTCTGCCTGTTAGCTGCCATTAGCATCCCTGAGTTGTAATAGTCAAAAATGTCTCCAAACATTGCCACATGTCCCCTGGGAGGCAAAACCACCTCCCAGTTGACAACCCCAGATACAGACTGTGAGGAGAAAATTGAAGACTCAGTGAATGTAGAGTGTCTATCATACTCACTTTCCCTCTGCCTCGTCTTACCATAGGAAACTGGTTGCTCGCAAAAGGAGGTGGTCATATATTAAAGTAAATAGGGTTTTTACTTTGCTGGTCAATGAGGTAAAAAAAAAATCAAATAATGTTATAATTGTCTCTTGCCGTTTTTATCTACCCGCCACCATCCCTCCACCTGCACTCTCTGTGATCTTATTGAGTTGGTTCATGACGTCGGTATAGGGTTAATGTAGTCTGCAGACAATCTTTGATTTTATCTGCCTTTTCCTTCCTTTTCATCTCTGAATGAAGGAGATGATCCCTCTCTTATCTGCCTCTGTTCAAGGCTCCACCAAACTGGAAGCTCCCTGAAGGGAGAAAACATGTCTATTTCCACAGAACTTAACTCTGTGCCTTCATTTGTGGGATGAATTTTACTTTATGTTTACAACTGTAACTTTTTGCATGTACATTTTTTCCTTGTTGATAAGAAGCAGCTTATATTTGTTGCAAGTAAAATATGTTTTGTTGGATTAAGAAGGACCACTTGCTTATAAGAGCTAGAATCTTAGTACTATTTATTTAAAATTTCTAAATATGACATATGTATTTGTGTAGAGATACACACCCATTAGTACACATAGTTATATTAACTTTCTAAGGTAAAATGGAAGGCTTTCTTTTCACAGGTTTTGTGTATTTGAATGCAGATGACTAACAGATTAAATCTTCAGAACGTCAGACACTCTGGCGTTAGAGGGAAGAAATTTAAGAAATAACCCCTTCTGCAAAGCACTTTTATACTGGAGACAGTTCTTTATTTAAAAATAATCTAGCTCATGAATTTGGCATGAACTTTAAAATTCTTTGAGGGGAGACATAGCTGAACCCTGGGGTTCTTTGACTTTAAATGGTTCTAGTGTCACCACAGAGACAGCCTAGAAGGCTTGAGTCTACCTCCAAGGGATTCAGAATCCCTTTGGAAAATTTAATCATGTTTCTGAATTAGAATTAAAAACCCCAGATACACCCTAAACCGATCTAGTCTCAGAAGCATCTTTCTTATACAAAGCCAGGTCATCTGATTCAAATCAGCCAAAATGGGTAACCCCAAAGTCATCAAATAGGTGATCCAGAATTACATTGTTTTGTATAAGTTTTGGATCTTCATAGCCATAAATATTTAGGCACCAGCATTTATTATAAGTCACTAACTATCTTGTCACTATTCCCAGAGGACCCTTGCACCTAGAGGAATACAGGGATGATCTTGGAAGTGGGACCAATAGAGGCAGGAACCTGCAGAATCAGATATTTCTGAAATTCTCTGTTATTTTATTTCTGCCATCGCTCCAACCTTTACTATGGACTTGGCTTATTAGAATAAAAGTGGCTATCTCTGTATGGATATCTATATTATTTACAAAATAAATCATATGAAAATTCCAATTTAAATGAGCCATGTTGTTATAGGAAACTGCCAAACTTTTCCAGAGCAGCTATACCACTTCACATTCCCACCAGCAAAGTATAAGTGATCCAGTTTCTCTACATCCTAACCAGTATCTGACATGTAAACATAACCCTAAAATTAACCTTAATCCTAAATCTAACCTTAAACCTAACACTAACTCATACCTTAAACCTATATGTAACCTTAAAATTAACGTAGCCCTAATTTAAACTCTAACCCTTACCTTAACCCTAAATTGAACCCTAACCCACACCCTAATTCTAAACCTGATCTTAACATTAACCATAAACAAAACTGGAAACCTAACCCTAACTTTATGTTTAACACTACCCCTAACACCAACCTCCAGCCCTAAATTCTAACCATAATTTTAACATAAAACCTAAAACTAACCAAAACATTTAACCTAACCCTAAATCCAACCCTAAACTTAAACCAAACCCTAACTCTTAACACTAAACCTAAACCTAATCCTAAAACTAAACTTGACCCTAAGCCTAACTAAGAATCCTAACCCTAACTCTAAACTTAAGCTTAAGCCAACCCCCTAACCCCAATTCTAACCCTCACCCTAAACCTAAACCGAACTGTAACCCTGACCTAACTATAAAAAAACCCTAAAACTAAATCAAATCCTAAACCTAATCCTAATCCTAAACTGACCTCTAAAACTAACTATAACCATAAACCTATCCTAATCTTAACCCTAACCATAACCCTAATTCTAAGCCTAATACTAACACTAACCTTAAACTCTTACCTTAACATTAAACACAAACCCAATTCTAAACCAAATCATGATGCTAGCCATAACCCTACTATAAACACTAACCTAACCCTATAACCCTAATGCTAAACCTAACACTAAACCTAAACTCTAATTGTAATGAAGCATAATTCTAAATCCTAACCCTAATACAAAATCTAAACCTAGCACTCAAACTTACACTCACTCTAACCCTACCACTAACACTAAACCAAACCCCAAACCTAACTCTAACCCTAAACCTAACAGTAAACCTGAACACAGCCCTAACTATAAACCTAGCCCTTGCATTAACACTTACTATATCTAAAACTTAACCTTAGCCCTAAACCCTAACCGTAACCTGAAACCTAACCCTAACTGTAACCCTAACACTAAAACTTAACCCCAACATTACCACAAACAACCCTAAATCTGGGGTTACACAGGCCTCATGGTGGTGTGAGAAGGCCCCTTGGTGCCTCCCCTTAAAGTTACAACAGATTGGACAATTATAATTCAACAAAGGATTCCCTGCTCAACACACAAACACATCTGAGAGAGCCATGCATCAAGGTGGGCATATCAGAAGGAGCAGAGGCAGGGGTGATGGACAGAAATGGGGGCCACAGAGTCTAGGGCTCACTGCAGTCCCAGCGGACATGATAGCAGGGAAGGAGTTGAATTGCAGCTCTTATGTGGCACACCTGGGCCAGAGGGGCAGGAGCAACATTCCAGCCTAAGTAGCCTGCACCAATTGTTGCTAAACTGGGTGGAGATGAGGCACAGCAGGGTGATCGCAGTGGACTAGCATCATTACTAGCAAGAAGGCAAATCAGCAGACCATGAACCCACCAACCCCCCCCCCATCCCCCTTAACCCATGATGGTGGAACCTAGTAGAGGCAGTGGAGATGCCTCAGATAGCACAGTGTGGTGGGCAGCCTCTGGTTGCAAGGAGGTGGTGCAGGGAACTCAGTCCTGGAGTCCCATTACCTGTCACATTCCACATTGGGGGTGGTACATTGAGAGAGACATGACCCACAAACAGGGGACGCTCACCTATTCAGAGAATATGGGGCATTTTCTACAACCGAGAGGACACTGCCCCACCAATATCCCAGAGATGCCAGTAGTACAAGTAAGAGAAAACCAAAACTTGTGCTATAGCACCATGTACTGGAAAACAAAAGAAATAACTAGTTATCAACCTGCTGAATTGTTAAGAACAAAACAGTACCTGAAAAAAGAAGAGTTCACTACCTCAATAGCCCAGGCACAGCAACAATCCAACAAGTATCAAGGTAGCAAGATATAAGTGGCAGAGAATTCCAGATTGTAGTTGTGAAAAAAAAGAGAATCAAGGCCTGACAAGTTTGTGAACTTGTTGCAACGATGTTGCTAACCTTTTCTGATATCAGACTGATTATTCATTATGAATTTGTACCAACTGGACAATTAACAAAATTTACTATTTAGAAGTGCTGAAAGGCTGCGTGAAAAAGTTAGATGACCTGAACTTTTCGTCAACAATTCATGACAATGAACCAGCTCACAGGCACAGTCTGTGAGAGAGATTTTAGCCAGTAAACAAATAACTGTATTGGAACACCCTCCCTACTCACCTGATCTGGCACCCCAATGACTTCTTTCTTCACCCGAAGATAAAGAAATATTGAAAGGAAGACATTTTGATGACGTCCAAGACATCAAGGGTAATACAACACTACAGCTCTGATGGCCACTCCAGAAAAAGAGTTCCAAAATTACTTTGAAGGGTGGACTAGGCACTGGCATGAGTGCATAACTTCCTAAGGAGAGTACTTCGAAGGTGACCGTAGTGATATTCAGCAATAAGATATGTAGCAGTTTTTCTAGGATGAGTTCTCAAACTTAATTGTCAGACCTTCGTACAGGAAAACTCAGAAAGACAGTTTGATGAACTCAGGAATAAAGTCAATGAATGAAAGGAGTACTTTACCAAAGAGATTGAAACTATAAAAAAGAACCAAGCAGAAATTCTGAGGCTGAAGAACTCAATAAATGAGATGAAGAAAGCATTAGAGAGTGTTGGAAACAGAGCAGACCAGATGGAAGGGAATTAGCGAACTCAAAGATAGAAATCTAGAAATGACTCAGGTGGCAGAAGAGAAAACTGAGAGTAATAAAAAGAAGAACTGGAAGAACTCTACGAGAACTATCTGACTCCATTAGAAAGAGCAATATAAGAAGGAACAGAAGGACAGGAGAGGGAGAAGGAAACAGAGAAGCCTATGCAACAAATAATTGATGAGAACTTTTCAAACTTATGGAAAGAGCTGGATGCTTTTTTTGCATTGAAATGATTCAGTATTCTGTTAGTGTCTTGAATTCAAGGGTCCAGCTCTTTCTTTCCATAGGTTTTAGAAGTTCACAAAAGAAATTGAAGAAGACACAAAGAAATGGAAAGACATTCCATGTTCATGGATTGGAAGAATCAACATAGTTAAAATGGCCATATTACCCAAAACAATATACAAATTTAATGCAATCCCCATCAAAATCCCAATGGAATTTTTAAAAGAAATAGAACAAAAAAATCATCAGATTTGTACGGAACAACAAAAGACCCCAAACAGACAATGCTGGAGGTATCACACAACCTGACCTCAGCTTGTACTACAGAGCAACAATAATCAAAACCGTATGATATTGGCAGAAAGACAGACACACAGACCAATGAAATAGAATTGAAACCCCAGAAATAAGCCCACATAAATACGGATACATAATTTTCAACAAAGGAGCCAAAAACGTGCAATGGAGAAGAGACAGCCTCTTCAATAAATGGTGCTGAGAGAATTGGAAAACCACGTGCAAAAGAATGAAAATAGTCTGCTGTCACCATGTACCAAAATTAACTCAAAATGGATCAAAGACCTAAACATAAAACCTGAAACTAAACTACATAGAGGAGAACATAGGTACTAAATTTATGGACCTTGGGTTCAAAGAAGATTTTATGAATTTGACCTCAAAGGCAAAGGAAGTAAAAGCTAAAATAAATGAATGGGACTATATCAAACTAAAAAGCTTCTGCACAGCAAAAGAAACCATCAACAAAACAAAGAGACAACCGAATGGGAGAAGATTTTTGCAAAGAACACCTCCGATAAGGGGCTGCTATCCAAAATTTATAAGGAGCTCATACAACTCAACAACAAAAGACCAAACAGTCTAATTTAAAAATGGACAGAGGACCTGAATGGACATTTCTCCAAAGAGGACATATAGATGGCCAATAGACATATGAAAAGATGCTCAACATCACTAATCATCAGAGAAATGCATATAAAAACCACAATGAGATATCACCTCACACCAGTTAAAATGGCTATCATCAGCAAGACGAATAATGAAAAGTGTTGGAGAGGCTGTGGAGAAAAAGGAACCCTCATACACTGTTGGTGGGAATGCAGATTGGTGCAGCCGCTATGGAAGGCAGTGTGGCAGTTCCTCAAAAAATTAAGAATAGAATTACCATATGACCCAGCAATCCCCCTTCTGGGTATATACCTAAAAAACCTGAAAACATTTATCCATAAAGATATATGTGCTCCAATGTTCATTGTAGCTTTATTTATGGTAGCCAAGACAAGGAAACAACCAAAGTGTCCTTCGATAGATGATTGGATTAAGAAGATGTGTTATGTATACACAATGGAACACTATTCTGCCATAAGAAAAGATGAAATAGTGCCATTTGCAACAACATGGATGGATCTTGAGATTATTATGCTAAGCAAAATAACTAAGACAGAAAAAGTCGAGAACCATATGATTTCACTGATATGTGGGATATAAAACTGAAAACAACAAAGGAACAAGACAAAGAAATAAAGAAACAAAAACTCATAGACACAGACAATAGTTTAGTGGTTACCAGAGGTTAGGGGATTAGATGGGTGGTAAATGAGGGTAAAAGGGATCAAATATATGGTGATGGAAAGAGAACTGACTCTGCGTGGTGAACACACAATGTGATGTATAGATGATGTGTTACAGAATTGTACACTTGAAACCTATGTAACTTTACTAACCATTGTCACCCCCAATGAACTTTAATTAAAAAAGAAAGAAAGAAGGAAAGAAAGAAAGAAAAGAAAGAAAGGAAAGGAAAGAAAGAAAGAAAGAAAGAAAGAAAGAAAGAAAGAAAGAAAGAAAGAAAGAAAGAAAGAAAGAAAGAAAGAAAGAAAGAAGAAAGAAACCTCAAGGCAGCCAGGGAAAAAAGACTGTAACCTGCAAAGGAAACCCCATTTGGTTATCATCTGATTTTTCAGTAGAAACCTTACCAGCCAGGAGAGAGTGGAATGAAATATTCAAAATATTGAAAGAGAGAAACCACCAGTCAAGAATAATATATCCAGCAATGGTATCTTTTGGATATGAAGGAGAAATAAAGGCTTTTCTGCACAAACAAAAGCTGAGGAAATTTGCCACCACAAGACCTGCCTTACAAGATATGTTGAAAGTAGCTCTCTACCTGAAACAAAAAGCTAAAAGTATACAAAGCTTTGAGTAAAATGAGAAAAAGACAGACAGAAGCAAGAAATTACAACCCTATTTCAGAATAGGATATTAAACAATTATAACATAATGGCTATAAAGTGAAAAAATATTTTAAAGACTGTAACTTCTGCAATTTGGAAACAATGCACAGGATTAAAGGGATAATTTGTGACAACAAGAATACAAAAGGGGAGGGGGTAAACAACTGAACTTGCACAGATGAGTGAAGCTAAGATGCAATCAGAAGAAAAAAAAACTATTGTATGTATGAGACATTCTATACAAACATAAAGGTAACCACAAAATAAAAATCCAAAGCTGAGAAACAAAAAATAAAAGAGGAAAAGAAGAAAAAAAATCATAGAAAACCACCAAACTAAACCAAACCAAACCAAACAAAACAAAACAGCTCACTGAAACACAAGGGAAAAGAAATAATGGAGATCCAGAGTAACCAAAAAGCAAAAGATAAAATGGCTGCAGTATGTCATTTTTTATTAATAATCACCCTAAATGTAAGTGGATTGAACTTACTTCCTAAAAGGCAAAGAATAGCAGAGTGATTTAAAACATGAGACCCAATTATATATTGCCTTCAGGAATCTCATCTCAGCTCTAAAGAGAAACATAGGTTCAAAGGGAAGGGGTGGAAGATGAAACTCCAAACAAACAACATCCAGAGAAATGTGTAGGAAAGCTATACTTATATATGACAAAATAGATTTCAAGACAAAAAAAAGTTAACACAAGAAAAAGATGGACTTTTTATAATAATAAAGTGGACAATTAATCAAGAAGACAGAACATATCATTATATATTTACCTAACCTGGGAGCACCAAACTATATAAAACAATTACTAACAGACCTAAGAAAGAAAATGACAAAATTATAATTATAGTAAGGGACCTGAATACCCCGTTGACAGCAATGGATAGATTATCCAAACAGAAAGTCAACAAGGAAATAGCCTTAAATGATACATTAGGCCAAATGGACATAACCAATATTAATAGTACTTTCCATCCCCAAACAACAGAATATACATTTTCTTAAGTGCATATGGAACATTTGTGCACCATATATTGGTGCACAAAACTAGTCTCAATAACTTTAAGGACATTGAAATCATACCAAGCATATTTTCTGACCACAGTGCTATGAAACTAGAAATTAACTCTAAGAAGAAAGCTGTAAAAACCACAAGATATGTGGATATTAAACAGCATGCTACTGAACAACTATTAGGTTAAAGAAGAAATAAGATATAAAAAAATACATACAGGCAAATGAAAATGACAATATAACATACCAAAAATTTGGGGATACAGAAAAAGTGGTACTAAGAGGGAATTTTATAGCATTACAGGTCTGCCTCAGGAAAAAAGAAAAATCTCAAATTTAAAAAATCTAGCATTAAACCTTAAAGAACTAGAAAAATAAGAACAAGGCCCAAAGCCAGTAGAAAGAAGGAAATAATAAAAATCAGAGCAGAAATAAATAGAGAACAAAAATACAATAAAAAAAATTAATGAAACAAAGAACTCATTCTTTGAAAAGAAGTAAAATTGACAAACCTCTGGCTAAGGAAAAGAAAGAGAATACTCAAATAAATAAAATCAGAAATGAAAGAGGAGACTACAATGAACACCACAGAAATACTAAGAATCATACGAGAATACTATGAAAGATTATATGACACTAAATTTGATAACCTAGAAGGAATGGAAAAATACTTAGAAATATATAACCTTCCCAGACGGAACCATGAAGAACTGGAAAACCTAAGTAGACCAGTCACTAGCAAGGAAATTGAAATAATAATAATAAACCTCCCCAAAAACAAAATCCAGGACCAGATGCTTCCCTGGTTAATTTTACCAAACATTCTAAGAAGATTTACTACCAACCCTCAAACTCTTCCAAAATGTTGAAGAAGAGGGAATAATACTTCATAACTTATTTTATGAGGCCAATATTACCCTGATACCAAAACCAGGCAAGGACAACACAGAAAAAGAAAATTACATTATTTCTGATGAACATAGATGCAAACATTCTAAACAAAATACTAGCAAAATGAATACAACAATACATTAAAAGGATAATACATCACGATCAAGTGGGGTTCATTACAGGGATGCAAGGATGGTTCAACATACACAAATCAATCAATGCCATACACCACATTAGCAAAATAAAAGATAAAAATCATACAATCATATTAATAGATGCAGGAAAAACATTTGACAAGATACAACATCCATGATTAAAACTCTCAATAAAATGGGTATAGAAGGAACACACACCTCAGTCTGCCCCTACCCTCTATCCACATATGTCTCTGAGGCCTCCTGAGTTACCGTCCTCCTCTGGAGCCCAAGGTGAGTGCCTGCGAGTGAGTGAGTCTGTGAGTGGATCCTTTAAGAGGACATCTGGGTTTCCCATAGCTGTCTCTTCCCATCCAGATGGTCGGAAACCCCACTGTTTTTCACAACCATATATTGTGGGGGCTCCTCTTCTTGGCACCAGTACTCCAGGATGGGGAGCCTGGTGTGGGGACCTGGTGTCCCTCACTTCTCCAGGGGGAATGAAGGTGGCCAAGATATCCCTCTTGACTCTCAACGTCTACACACAGGTGTGGGGCCTGTTCTGTGTCTCTGCCCTCCTACCAGTCTCAATGTGGCTACTTCTTTATATTTTTAGGTATAGGACTTCTGTTTGGCTAGACTTCAGATGGTTCTCCAGATTGATTGTTCTATAATTTAGTTATAGTTTTAATGTGTTCACAGAAGAAGGCAAGCACAGTGTTTATCTACTTCACTGGAACAGATCTCTCCAAGTTCTTGTACTTTATTTATTTTTTTTTACTTTTTTTTAGCTGAGCCATCCTGCCACCTGTTGGCAGCTCAGCGGCAGCTCAGCTCGGGTGGGACTCAAACCGCTATTGCTCAGAGCTCACACTCTTGAGCAAGCTCTTAACCAGCTGAGCCACTCGGCCGGCCCCATTCTTGTAATTTTTAATCTCAAGAATTTCTATTTGTTCCATTTTATAATTTCTGCTTCTTTATTGATATTCTCTATTTGATGAAACATTGTTCTCATGCTTTTCTTTAGTGTTTGTACATGGTTTCCTTTAATTTTCAACATATTTAAAATGACTAGTTTTAAGTCTTTGTCTATTAACACACATGTGTGAGCTTCCTGAATGATAGTCTATTGATTTTTTCTTTTTTAATTCCTGTGTAAGGGCCATACTTTCTTGGTTTTTTTGTTTGTTTTTGTTTTGTTTTGTTTTTGTGTGTCATGTAATTTTTGTTGATACTGTAATTTAAAAAAATTATAATATGGAAATTTGCGAAGTCAGGTACTTACCGTTCCCCAGTATTCTCCTTCCTTCCTTCTTCCCTCCCTTTCTCCCTCCCTCCCTCCTTTCCTTCTTTCTTTCTTGCAGCTTTTAGTTGTTTATTTGGTTTTGTAACTTTTCTAAACTAACTTATGATACAAGTTTTATTTCTGTTGTTTTCCTTCTTATTGCCTTCTTATATCAAGCAATAAGGGTTATTAAATGTATTCTGGATGTAAGTAATTTTCCTGATATGTTACAAATATTTTACACATTTTCTGACTGCCCTTTTCTGTTTTATGTTATTAGTATCTTAGAAGAGCAGGAGTTTTGTGTTATTACTATAATTAGTACAAATTATCATTTTTTATTTTTTTATGTTTTATGTGTATGTCCTCAAGTAAGTTAGTTTTGCCTGCCCCTAGGCCTCAAATAATTTTTTTAATATCTTTTTCTAGACACAAAATTTTAGGTTTTAATATTTAGGTCTGTGATCCATTCACACTAATTTTTGTGTGTGGAATAAGGTATGGGACAATGTTTTTTCTTTCCTGTACTCATGTCCAATTGAATCAGCACCATATGTTGAAATATTTTACTTTATTGAATTTTCTTGACACTTTTGTCAAACATCACATTTAGGTGTGTGTCTTTTTATTTCACTGATGCATATGTATTTTTGCTAACTACTTGTATCTTGATTACGGTGACACTGGAGCAAACCTAAAAATCAGGTAGGATGTGTCATTCAACTTAGTTCTTCATTTTAAAAATCAATAACTTTGGTAACTATAGGCCCTTTGAATTTCTATGTATATTTTACAATCAGTTTGTCAAATTCTATAAAAGGCTTGCTGGGACTTTGATTATGATCTGTAACTCAATTTTCAGAGAATTGTCATTTAAATTATATTGTCTTTCAATCCACAAAGTAGTATATATTTTAATTTAATTGGTTGTCTAATTTTTCTCAACAATGGCTTGCCATTTTTTATGTAAATATCTTGGATGTATTTTATTACATTTCTTTTTAGTAATATTTTCGGTGCTACTGTAAGAAAATATTTATATTTTTCTTTTCCAAGCCTGAAGCTAGAATACAAGAATATAATGGATACAACCTTGTATACTTTAAACTTGCTTCATTTCTTAGTTTGAGTAGTTGTTGAGGTTTCCTGGAATTTTCTACATGAATACTCATCTTCAAATGGGACAATCCTGCTTCTTCCTTTTCAGTTTTAGTGCCTTTGTTGTGTTATGGCAACAGTTAGGGGCTTCAGAACAATGCTGAAAAAAGTGGTAAAAATAGGAATCTTTGCCTTTTTTCCATTATTAGGAAGAACAATTTTATCTTTCAACATTAATTTAGAAGTTGACTTAAATTTTTTTGTAGATGCCTGCATTAGTTTCTATTGCTACCATAACAAAATACCAAACACAGTGTCTTAAAAACAACCCCAAATTATCTTATAGTTTGAGGATCAAATTTCAAAATAGGTCTCACTGGACTAAAATCAAGTGTAAGGTTAGCTGCATTTCTTCTGGGAGTTTTCATGGAGAATCCATTTTCTTGCCTTTTCCGGTATCTAGAGGTTTCTTGCATTCATTGATTTGTTGCATCATTCTTTAAAACCAGGAATATCAGGCTGAGTCCTTTTCACTCTGGTATCTCTGATTCTCTTTCTCAACCCCTTCTTCCACTTACATTGATTCTTACAGTTAGACTGAGCCCACCTAGATGAAACAAGATAATCTTTTTATCTCAATCTTAATTACACCTGCAATCTTAATTTTCCTTTTCTCTGTAACCTAACATATTTACAGGTTCCAGGGATTTAGACTTGGAGATCTTTAGGGGCCATGATTCTGCCTTCCACAGTTTCTTAGATTGGTTTGAGAAAATTCTGTTTTAATCCTCATTTCCTGAGAGGTGTGGCTTTTTTAAAAAAATCATGAATGGGTTTGAATTTTGTCAAGTGCTTTCTTTCATCCATTCAAATGATTACAATTTTTTCTTACTCTTTAGTAGTAGTGGCACTTTGATTTTTGATTATTAAACCAATCTTTCATTCTTGGGATAAACCATATTTTGTCAACATTTATTATTCTTTTTATATAATATTGGTTTAATTTGCTACTGCTTGTTAAGGGATTTTGTGTCTACACAAATGAGATATTGGCTTGTAATTTCCTTTTTTTTTTTTTGTAATGTCATGGTAAGGTTTTGGTATTGAGGATATTCTGGCCTCATAAAGCAAGTTAGAAAATGATTTCATTTCTATTCTGACAAGAAAAAGAATGTTTAGGGTTGGTGATGTTTTTCATTGAATATTGTGATGGAATTCACCAGTGTAAACATCCATGTCTAAGATTTTCTTTTTTGACAGATTTGATTTAAGAGAATTCAATTACAGTTGACCCTTGAACAACACAGGTTTTAACTGCATGGATCCACTTATACATGGATTTATTTCAATAAATATATCATCAGCCTTCTGTATTCCCAGAATTCACATCTGTGGATTCAATCAACCACACATGGAAAACAGTATTTGGGGTCCACTGTTGGGAATTCCAGGTATGTGGAGGGCCTACTTATACATGGATGTTTGACTGCATAGAGATCTCGGCCCCTGTACCCTGACCCACCCACACACACGTTCAAGGGTCAATTGTATATTGCTATTTAGATTTTTCTGTGTCTTCTTGCATTGATTGTGATGTTTTATTATTTTCAGGAAATTCATCTATTTTATCTATTATAATATGTTAAAATTCTGGCATAAAGTTTTTCACAGTATTATTTTATTATCCTTTTATGTCTGTACAATTTGTGATGACAAATCATTTCTAATTCTCGGTATGGTGATTTGTGATATTTTTTCTTGATCAATTTAGTTAAGATTTATTGTTGATGGTCTTTTCAAAGAATCAGTTTTAGCTTTAATTCCATTTTCAACTATTTTTCTCAATGTATTACCTTGTTTTTATTATTTTCTTCCTTCTACTTACTTTCTTTAGAATTACTTTGCTCTTCATTTTCTAGCTTCTTAAGGTGAAAACTTAGGTCATTCATTTTAGATCTTCGTCTTTTATAAATTAAAGTTATAAACATTTCTCTACTGCTTTATCTGAAAGTTAAAATTTTTATTTGTTGAATTTTTGCTCTCATTCAACTAAAGTGTTTTCTAATTTTCTTGTGGCTTTGGCTTTGACCCATTAATTATTTTCAAGTATGCTCTTTAATATTTGGGGGATTTTCATAGGTATATTATATTTGATTTCTAATTTAGCTCTTTTGGGTCATAGAAAACCCTCTGTATGAGTTTGACCCCTTAAAATTTATTGAGATTTATTTTATGTCCTAGCATGTGGTCTAACTTGGCGTACCATGTGCAGTTGAAAAGAATGTATTCTGCAATTTGGCATATAGTTTTCCATAAATGTCAATTAGAAAAAAAGTGACAGATTGGTTAAAAACTTTATGTCTTTAATTCTTTTTTTACTTTTATCAATTTCTGAGAGATAGGACTGTTAAAATTACTTCGTACATTTTGAGGCTTCATGGTCAAGTGCATACAAATTTATAATTCTTAAGCCTTCCTGGTGACTTTTTGCTTTATCATAATGAAAAGTCTCTCTTGGTGGTATGCTTCATCTTAATGTTTTTTAACTGATGTTAAAATAACCACTAAAGACTGTTTATTCTCCTCTGTACATAGTTTCTCTCTTTCACTCCACATTTAAAGGGACCCTATCTTAGACAACATATTAAGGTCTTGGTTTTTTTTTAAAATCCACTCTGTCAATATTTGCCATTAATTGAATTATTTAGATGATGATCATTTATGTAATTATTGATATGGTTGTATTGAGTTCTGCCATTTCATGATTTTTCTATTTGTCCCCTTTGTGTGTGTGTTCCACCTTCCCACTCATGCCTTCTTTTGAATTATTTGAATGATTTTAGTATTCTATCTTAATTCATGAATTGGCATTCTGGCTATATGTCTTTGAATTATTTTCTTTGTGGTTGTCCTAAAGATTACAACCTACACATCTAAAATTTCACAATATACTGTTTCATGACAGGGCCATGTATGCAAAGTGGCTTGCAAACACCCAAAGGAGCCACAAGACCAAAGAATGAGGTGGAGAAGTCCACCTTGACAGTGTAAAGAGTTTATTGGGAAACTTACTTACAGAAAAAAGTCTGGGGAGACAGTGAGGTAAATGGATCTCTGTGCCTTCTACACCCCCTCCTCCTCACACATGCTCTGTGTTTTATAGCCAAAAGCAGAAAGATGGTGTAGATAATAAAAGGAACCAGGTGCTGGATGATCTGGTACCAGAGTCAGTTAAGAGAAATATCAAGGGTGCCTCATCCTAGAAAGAGAATTAATAGGAATCCTGTAATCATTCCAGAGCTCTGTATACATATTCCAGAGTTCACCCAAAGAAGGGAACACGGTCAAGGGTTCGGGTTCACCCAGATGTCAAGATGGCAGGTTAGCTTTAAGATGGAGTCACTTCTATATGCCACCAAATTCAATAGCCTAGAAAAAATGGACAAGTTCTTAGAAACATACAGCCTTCCTAGGCTGAATCACCAAGACAAATAATAACAAGTGCTGGGGAGGCTGTGGAGGAAAAAGAACTCTCATACACATTGCAACAGTTAGGAATGCAGATTGGTGCAGCCACTATGGAAGGCAGTGTGGAGGTTCCTCAAAAAATTAAGAATAGAGGCTGGTCGAGCAGCTCAGTTGGTTAAGAGTTAGCTTAATAGTGCAAGCTCTGAGCAACAGGGCAGCCGGTTCGATTCCCACATGGGTTAGTGGCGCTGTGCCTGAGCTGAGCTGCTGATGAGCTGCCAACAAGTGGCAGGATGGCTCAGCTGGTGAGAGCACATGCTCCTAACAACAAGACTGCCTGTTCAATGGTGGTCTATGCCCACCCACAACTAAAGACTGAACTTGGCACCTTGAGCTGAGCTGCCGCCCAGATGACTCAGTGGATAGAGAGCGTGCTCTTAACAGCAAGGTTGCTGGTTTGACTCCCGCATAGGATGGTGACTAAGCCTATTCTCAACTAAGATTGTAACACAGCACCTTGACCTTAGAGGCCACAAGCTGCCGACGGGCAGCCAGATGGCAACTGGTGCCCTCCACAACTAAGACTGAAGAACAAGTTGGCTGGTACTCTTCCCCAATTTCCCAACACTGTTCCCCTCCCTTAATTCCCCATTTTTTTAAAAATTAAGAATAGAATTACCATATGACCCAGCAATCCCTCTCCTGAATATCTACCCCAAAATTCTGAAAACATTTATTCATAAAGATATATGTGCTCCGATGTTCATTGCAGCTTTATTTATAGTGGCCAAGATATGGAGACAACAAAAGTGACCTTCAATAGATGATTGGATAAAGAAGATGTGGTATATATACACAACGGAATACTATTCTGCCATAAGAAAAGATGAAATAGTGCCATTTGCAACAGCATGGATGGATCTTGAGATTATTATACTAAGCAAAATAACTAAGACAGAAAAAGTCGAGAACCATATGACTTCACTCATATGTGGGATATAAAACTGAAAACAACAAAGGAAAAAGACAAACAAATAAAGAAACAAAAACTCATAGACACAGACAATAGTTTAGTGGTTACCAGAGGGGAACGGGGGAAGGGAGTGGTAGCTAAGGGTAAACATAATCAAATATATGGTGATAGAGGGAGAACTGACTCTGGGTGGTGAGCACATAATGTGATATATAGATGATGTATTACAGAATTGTACACCTGAAACCTATGCACTTTACTAACAATTGTGACCCCAATAAACTTTAATTAAAAAAAAAGATGGAGTCACTTATGTTTTTCACATATACTTATAACATAGTATCACTTCATGCAAAATGTCAAAATATAAGTTTATTCACACACCAGTACACACAGTGAAATCCACACTAGACATGTGATAAATTTTGCTTTAGTCATGTGTATTTTAAAGATGCTCTAAAAAGGAATAGAAGTAGTCTTTTATATTTACTCAGCTATTTTTATATTTATATTTACTCAGTGATTTGTGCTGCTCTCCTTTAGTTCCTGAAGAGCTGTCTGGATCATGTCTCTTCAATATGAAAAAATTTTTAAGCATTCCTGTAAATTATTTGTGAGATTTACTGACAAATACTTTTTTTACTTACTTCAGTTAAGAATTAACTTATTTTACCTTTGTTTTTGAAAAATACGTTTGCTAGGTGTAAAATTCTGGGTTAATGATTAAAAACCAATTTTAAGTACTTAAAAAATGTTTTTCCACATCCTTCTGACATTCATGGTTTCTGATGAGAAACCTATGATTATTCAAAATATTATTTCCTGTATGTAATATATAATTTATCTCTATCTGCTTTCAAGATTTATTTAATCATTAGATTTCAGATGTTTGATTATGATTTGCTTAAGCATGATTTTCTTTGAATTTATCCTGTCTGGGGTTTGCTGTACTTCCAAATCTATAAATCTACCTTTCATCACATTTGGGAGCTTTAATGGTCACTATTTTTTCAAATATATTTTGTCCCCCAATGATTCTCTGCTATTACTGTGACTACAATGTGTTATAGACCTTTTGTTATTGCCTGGTGGGATTTTGAAGCTCTGCTAATTTTTCTCAATCTCATTTCTCTCTGTTTTTCTATTGATCTACATTCAAGTTCACTGACTCCTCTGTCTTCTCTCCAGTGATATATTCCTTTCAGATATTGTATTTTTCAGTTCTAAAATTTCCATGTAGTTATTTTTAAAGTTTCCATTTTTCTACTGAGAAATTCTATCTTTTTAAAAATTTGTAGTGTATTTTCTATTACCTCATGAAGTATAGTTATAATAGCTTCTTTAAAGTCTCTGATAATTACAAATTCTGCATGATCTTGATGTTGGGATTGGAATCTATTGATTATATTCATCCCTTAGAATTGGTCACATTTTCTATTTTGTTGTATGTTGAATAATTTTGAACTGTATCTGGGACTGAATATTATGCTATGTCCTCAGTCCTATTATAACCTTGTAAAGGATATTGACGTTTATTGTTTTTAGAAAGCAATCAACTCTGTTAGGTTAAGACTACAAGTTATGTTTAATTTTTTGTTTGTGTTGGTTCAGATCTCAGCTGTGTGGGTTTAGGTATGTCACACATACTCAAGTGTTAGACTGAGGCTTGTACAGGGACATATACAAAATTAGAAAAGCCACTTCTTTGGTTGTCTCCTCTCAAGGATTCCCTCACACATTCCAGGTCTCTTATTTTTTATAGCCAGAAAAATATGGCTACTATTACCAGTGCCATGCCAGTTTAGTTTATGAGACAGAAAAAAATGCTATGAGTGAAAAGAAATGGGAAAATCTCCCCCATAAAAAAGTATCTCCATTTTAGCTCCACTCCACAATTACTCTGCTTTTGATTACTTTTAAGTCTTCAAGCAGTTGTAAAAAATTGTATGTTGTGTCCAAAGATTTTAGGTGTAATTAGTGAAAGGAATAGGTTCTACCATAGCAGACCTGGAACTCATACACTGGGTTTCTAATTTAAAATTTTTTTTCATTTCTAGAAGTCTCATATACACCTGGTTATCCTAATATCTTTGATCTTTGCTCATATTTTAAGTCTTTCTTTAATCTTTTAAATATTTGCATTTTGTATTATATATGTTGGAAATATGGGAAGACTAATTTTTTCTCTTTAATTTCTACAGAAATTGGATTTTTATATAATTTTATGTTTTGTACTCAGGTATAGCTGATCTTAATCCAGGGATTTTTTTGAGAACAAATTTTTTTCAATTTCTTTTTAAAAAATTTTTTCAATTACAGTTGACAAATAATATTATATTAGTTTCAGGTGTACAAATAGTAATTAAACATTTATATAACTTATGAAGTGATCATCCCATTAAATCTAATATTCCATCTGACACCATAGTTGTTACAATATTGTTGACTATATTCCTTATGCTATACCCTACCTCCCCATGACTATTTCATAACTACCAATTTGTACTTCTTAATCCCTTCCCTTTTTTCACTCACCCACTCCCAGCTGGCAACCATCAAAATGTTCTCTGTATTGATGACTTTCTGGGTTTTTTTGTTTGTTTATTGTGTTCCTTAGATTCCACATATAAGCAAAATCACATTGCACCTGTCTTTCTCTACCTGACAAACTCTACTCAGCAAAATACCCTCCAGGTCCATCCATGCCACTGCAGATGGCAAGAACCCATTTCCACCCATGGCCAAGCAGTATTCCATTGTATATATGTCTTTATCCATTCATCCATTGATGGACATCTAGTTTGCCCCCATATTTTGGCTATTGTAAATAATGCTTCAATGAACACATGGATGCACATGTCCCTTCAAAGTTGTGTTTTGGTTTCTTCAGATAAAACCAAGAAGTGGGATTATGGGGTCATTTTTTGTCTCTTGGTATAGCCTTTGTTTTAAAGTCTATTTTATCTTGTATAAGTATTACTGCCCCAGGTTGTTTTGTTTCTTTTTTTAAAAATTAAATTTACTGGGGTGACATTGGTTAGTAAAATTATATGTTTCAAGTGTACATTTCTATAATACATCATCTATGTATTACATTGTGTGTTCACCACACAGAGTCAGTTCTCCTTTCATCAACATATAATTGACCCCCTTTTCCTATTTTACTATCCCCTCTCCCCCCTTACCCTCTGGTAACCACTAAACTGTTGTCTGTGTCTATGAGTTTTTGTCTCTTTGTTTGTCTTGTTCCTTTGTTGCTTTCAGTTTTATTTCCCACATATAAGTGAAGTCATATGGTTCTTGACTTTTTCTGACTTATTTCTGTTAGCATAATAATCTCAAGATCCATCCATGTTGTCACAAATGTCAGCATTTAACCTTTTCTTATAGCTGAGTAATATTCTATTGTGTATATGTACCACATCTTTATCCAAGCATCCATAAAAAAACATTTTGCTTGTGTCTTGGCCACTGTGAATAATGTTGCAATAAACATTGGGGTACATATACCTTTAAGTATAGATGTTTTCAGATTTTTTTTGGAAGATACCCAGAAGAGGGATTGATGGGCCATATGGTAATTCTATTCTTAATTTTTTTGAGGAACCTTCATACTGTTTTCCATTGCGACTGTACCAATTTACATTCTCTCCTTTTATTCCATAGCCTCTCCAACACTTATTATTACTTGCCTTGTTGATGATAATCATTCTAACACGTGTGATGTGATATCTCATTGTGGTTTTGATTTGCATTTCCTTAATAGCTAATGAAGTTGAGCATATTTTCATATATCTGTTGGTTGTTTGTATATCTTCTTGGGAGAAATGTCTGTTCAGGTCCTCTGCCCATTTTTAAATTGGACTGTTTGGTTTTTCTTGTTGTTGAGTTGTATGTGTTCTTTATATATTTTGGATATTAGCCCCTTATCAGAGGTGTTATATGCAAAAATATTCTCCCATTTGGTTGGTTGTCTCTTAGTTTTGTTGATGGTTTCTGTTGTTGTGTGGAAGCTTTTTAATTTGATATAGCAGCATTCACTTATTTTAGCTTTTATTTCCCTTGCCTTTGAGGTCAAATTCATAAAATCCTCTCTGAACCGAAGGTCCATACGTTTAGAACCTATGCTTTCTTCTATGCAATATATTGTTTCAGGTCTTATGTTTAGATCTTTGATCCATTTTGAGTTAATTTTGGTATATGGTGGCAGATACTTATCCAGTTTATTTATTTATTTATTTATTTATTTATTGCACATGGCTTTCCAAATTTCCCAGCAATCATTTATTGAAGAGGCTTTCTTTTGTCCATTGGATGTTTTTGACTCCTTAATCAAAAATTAACTGCCCATATATGTGTGGGTTTATTTCTATGTTTTCAGTTCTATTACATTGGTCTGTGTGTCTGTTTTTCTGCCAGTACCATGTTGTTTTTATTATTATCCCTTTGTAGAATAAATTGAAGCCATGGAATGTGATACTACTGGCCTCATTCTATTTTTCTCAATATTGCCTTGGCTGTTGTGGTTTCATACAAATCTGATGATATTTTGTTCTACTTCTTTGAAAAATACCCTTGGAATGTTGACAGAGATTGCATTAAATCTGTGTATTGCTTTAGTAATATGGCCATTTTAACTATGTTGATTCTTCCAATCCATGAACGTGGAATGTCTTTCCATTTCTTTGTGTCTTCTTCAGTGTCTTTTAATAATATCTTATAGTATTCAGTGTATAGGCCCTTCACATCCTTTGTTAAGTTTATTCGTAGGTATTTTATTTTGTTTGTTGCAATTGCAAAAGGAATTGTTTTTTTCATTTATTTTTCTGAAATTTCATTGTTAGTATATAGGAACACAATGGATTTTTTTACATTAATTTTGCATCTTGCAATTTTACTAAATTTTTCTTGTGTCTAATAGTTTTTTGGTGGAGTCTTTAAGGTTTTCTATATAAAGAATCATAACGTCTGCAAAAAGTGACAATTTGACTTCTTCATTTCCAATTTGGATGCCTTTTATTTCTTTCTCTTGCCTGATTGCTCTAGCTAAGACTTCCAATACTATGTTGAATAACAGTGGTGAGCAGGGGCATCCCTGTCTTTTTCCTAATCATAAAGGGTAAGCTTTCAGTTTTCACTGATAAGTATGATATTAGCTGAGGGTTTGTCATATATAATCTTTATTATATTGAGGTACTTTCCTTCAGTACTATTGGGTTTTCGGAAAAGTCATTATGTATTTTGTCTACGTTTTTAAAGGTCATTTATTTATATAAAGAACAAAAATCAATCAATGATATATTGCCCATTTTGTTTGATAACCTTTTGCCATCTTTCATAATTCCTTGTGCATAGAAAGACCTGTCTTTATTTGCAAAAAACTGAACAAGGTGCTGATTTACAGCCTCATCTGAATTGAACGTTATATCACGCAAGTTTTGAAGAGAGCAAAACAAGTGGAAGTCTGACAGCAGCAGGTCAGGCGAGTATGGTGGGTGTGGCAACACATCCCATCCAAGCTCCAGTAAATTTTGATGGGTGATCAAACTTGTGTGTGGTCTCGCGTTGTTGCAATGCAACACAACTCCTTTACAATGAACAAGCTCTGGACATTTCTGGATGATGGATTTGTTCAAACAGTCCAATTGCCAACAGTACACATTTGAATTGATTGTTTGATTCTTTGGTAGGAGCTTGAAATACATGACACCTTTAAAATCCCACCACACTGAGAGCATAACCTTCCTCTGATGAATGTTTGCTTTCAATGTCGTTTGAGGTGAATCATCATGTCGGGACCAAGACCATTTGTGCACCACATTGTTGTAAACAATCCACTTCTCATCACCAGTTATCAGTTGCTTCAAAAAAGGATCGTTTTCCTCACGTTTAATGAGCATATTGCAGATGTTTATATGCGCTGCCAAATGAACTTCTTTGAGTTCATGAGGAACCCAAATATTGAGCTTGCTTACATATCCCAGCTTCTTCAGGTGGTCGTGAATGCTTGAATGATGGATGTTCAATGTTTCTGAAATCTCTCATGTCATGTAACGTGGGTTTGACTCAATCAATGCCTTTATTTTGTCATCATCAACCTCAGTGGGCCTCCCTGACTGAGGAGCATCGTTGAGATCAAAATCACCAGCACGGAATTTCGTGAACCATTGTTGGCACTGATGTTTTTGTAGATCATTGTCACCGTAAACTTTATGCAACTTTTCACAATCTTGATGCACGTTCTTCCCTTTATGAAAGTAAAACAGTAAAATATGGCAAAAATGCACAGTTTTGTCTTCCATCTTCAACTTGTAAAATCTCCAAAACGCAAACAAATCACTCAATTTTTTTTTAACTGAGCCATCCTGCCACCTGTTGACAGCTCAGCGGCAGCTCAATGGCATCTCAGCTCTGGCTGGGAATCAAACCAGCAACCCTGTTGCTAAGAGCTCACACTCTTGAGCGAGCTCTTAACCAACAGAGCCACTCAGCCAGTCCTCAATTTTTTTTAGAATGAAGCTAGAATTGTCAGCTGTCAAATGACATAGCAATAACATAGATGCGAATGACTAGTATTTCCAAAAATGAACTAGTGCCATCTGTTGCAAACATACGTCATGACTTTTCTGACAACCCAATATTTTATTAAGTGTTTTAATCATAAATGGATGTTGTATCTTGTCAAGTGCTTTTTCTGCATCTATTGATATGATCATATGGTTTTAATATTTTATTTTGTCTAAGTGGTGTGTCACATTGATTGTTTTGCATATGTTGAACTATCCTTGTGCCCCTGGGATGAATCCCACTTGATAATAATGTATAATATTTTTAATGTATTGTTGTATTAGATTTGCTAGAATTTTGTTTAGGATTTTTGCATCTGTATTCATCAGAGATATTGGTCTGCAGTTTTCTTTTCTTGTGATATCCTCACCAGATTTTGGTATCGGTAATATTGGCCTCATAAAGTGAATTAGGAAGTACAATTTTTTGGAAGTGTTTGAGAACAGGTATTAAATCATCTTTGGATGTTTGGTAGAATTCACTAGTGAAGCCATCTGATCCTGGCGTTTTGCTTTTGGGGAGGTTTTGGGTGATTGTTTCAATTTCCTTACTGTTGCTCAGTCTATTTAGATTTCCAGTTTTTCTTCATTCAGTCTAGGAAGGTTATGTATTTCTAAGAATGTGTCCATTTCTTCTAGGTTATTGACTTTAGTGGCATATATCCTTTATAGTATTCTCATATGATCCTTTCTATTTTTGTGGTATCCATAATAACTTTGCCTCTTTCATTCTGATTTTGTTTGTGTCATTTCTCTTTTTTCCTTAGTGAGTCTAGCCAAGGGTTTGTCAATTTTATTGATCTTTAGAAGAACCATCTTTTACTTGCATTAAATTTTCCTATTGTCTTTTTATTCTCTATTTTATTTAATTCTGCTCTAATTTGTATTATTTCTTCCTTCTGCTGATTTTAGTTGTCATTTGTTTTTCTCTTTTTAGTTCTTTAAATATAATGTTAGATTACTTATTTTGGATTTTTCTTATTTCTTGAGATAAGCCTATAATGATATACATACCTCTTACTACTGCTTTTGCAGTATCCCCAAAATTTTGATATGTTGTATTTTCCTTCTCATTTGTTTCTATGTATCTTTTGATCTCTCCTGTTACTTCTTCTTTTACTCAGTCATTTTTAAGTAACCTCTTTTTTAATATCCATATATTTCTGTTGTTTTTTTCACTTTCTTTTTGCAGTTTATCTCCAATTTCAAAGCATTGTTGTCAGAGAATATGCTTGGAATGATTTCATTCTTTTTAAATTTGCTGAGGCTAGTTTTGTGTCCCAACATGTGGTCCATCCTTGAGAATATTCCATGTGCACTAGAAAAGAATGTATAATCTGGTCTTCTGGGATGAAAGGCTCTGTAAATGTCAATTATGTTTATTCAGTTTAATGTGTCATTTAAGCTGATATTTCTTTACTGATTTTCTGTTTGGATGATCTGTCCATAGCTGTCAATGATGTATTTAGGTCCACACTATAATTGTGTTTTTGTCAGTTTCTCCTTTTAGTTCTGTTAGTAGTTGCTTTATATAGCTTGGTGCTCCCTGATTGGGAGCATATATATTGATAAGTGTTGTCTTCTTGTTGTATTGTCCCTTGTATCATTATGAAATGTCTTTTTTTTGTTTCTTGTTACCGTTTGTATCTTGAAGTCTGTTTTGTCAGATATAAGTATGAATACACCTGCTTTTCTCTGGATGCCATTTTCTTAGAGTATCGTTTTTCCACTCTTTCACTTTGAGTCTATATTTGTCTTTGCAACTGAGATGTGTCTTGAAGACAGGATATGGTTGGGTTTTATTATTTTTTTAATCCAATGTGCCTTTTTATTGATGAGTTCAGTCCATTTACATTTAGGGTGATTTTTGATATATGAGGATTTCCTATAGCCATTTTATTTTTTGTTTTCTGGCAGCTTTGTGCCTCCGTTATTTCTTTGCCTTTGTGTTTCTGTCTGTCATTTTAGTTTTGTAGTATTCTATGATTCCCCCGCCCCCCATTTCCTTTTTCTTTTAATGTTCAGTGTGTTCTTTCTGGATTTTTTTAATGAGTGTTTACCATTAAGTTTATGTAAAATTTTTTTCATATATACAGTAGTCCTTTTTCTTTAGCATGCATCTTATCTCAATTCCCCTTTGCAATTTCAGACTTTTATTCCCTCCCCGTTTTTGTTTTTGTTGTCACGAATTATCCTTATTTATACTGTGAGTTCATTTCTGAGTTTCAGTAGCTAATCGTCCTTTTATTTTTTTCTTCTTTGTGTTTTTATTTATTTCACCTTTTATGTTATAATTAAGTGTATAGTGCCCTATTCTGAGTAAGAGTTGCCATTTTCTGCTTCTGTCTGTCTGCTAGTCATCTTACTCATAGTTTTAAACCTTTTTGTCTTTTTGTTTCAGATATAATTACCCCCTTCAGTATTTCCTGTAATGCAGGCCTACTGGTGGAAAACTCCCTCAAGCTTCTCTATATCTAGAAAGGTCTTTATCATTCCTTTATATCTAAAGGATAGCTTTGCTGGATATATTATTCTTGGCTGATAATTTCTCTCTTTCAATAGTTTGAATATTTTATTTCACTCCCTCCTAGCATGTAGAGTTTTTGCTGAAAATCTGATGATAATCTGATGGGCTTTCCTCTGTAGGTTACCATCCTCTTTTCTCTGGCTGCCTTGAGAATTCTTTCTTTATCATTAATTTTTGACAGTTTTAATATAATGTGCCTTGGAGAAGGTCTTTTATGATTGAGATAATTAGCTGTTCTGTTTGCTCCTTAACTTTGAAGATCCAACTCTTTCCATAGGTTTCAAAAGTTCTTTTTGACTATTTGTTTGAATAGGCTCTCTGTGCCCTTCTCTCTCACTTCTCCTTCTGGTATACCCATTATTCTTATGTTGCTCTTTCTGATGGTGTCAGATAGTTTTTGTGGAGTTCTTTTATATCTTTTAACTCTCAAGTCTCTTTCTTCTTCCATCTGCATCATTTCCAGATTTCTATCTTTGATATACTGATTCTTTCCTCCCTTTGGTCAGCTCTATTTCCTAAGCTGGCTATTTCATTCTTCATCTCTTTTATTGAGTTCTTCAGTTCCAGAATTTCTAGTTTGTTTTTTTTTAACTTCAGTCTCTTTGGAAAAATATTCATTTTGTTCATTGATTTTATTTCTAAGTTCATTAAACTGCCTTTCTGAGTTCTCTTGTATCGCGTTAAGTTTTTCAGAACTGCAATCTTGAATTATCTGTCATTTAAGTCACATAATTCCATGTCTTTAAGTTCATTAAAATTTTTTTAAATTTTCTTTTTGAGCTGCCTTTCTACCTTGGTAATTCATGGCAATTAATTATTTTTCTTCCTGAGCATCTACAGGAGTGGATTCTGCAGGAGGTTGATATGAAAAGGTTTTTCTTTTGCTTTCTAGTAGGTGGCACAGGAACATTTTATTTTTCTCTCTTGAGCTGCAGTGTTGTATTTTCTCTTGTGTTGTTCCTACTTCTAGCGAGGTGGGGGATTTCCTGGGATGTTGGCTTCTCCTCTGTGACCAGGTAGCCTCAGTCTCAGGGCACCACCCTTGTGGGAGGATGTGGTGAGCAATGGGGTTCTGAGCCTCTGAAACCCCCATGCTCCCCCTATATCCTGGTGCAGAGCACATGTGTCTCAGCAGCCCTGGGTGTCCCTGCAGGAATCAGCTGGAAAAGGCATGGGTGAGGTGGGCTGGGAAAGGCAGCAGGTTTGTTTGTTGCTCTAAGCAATGGTGACTTCTAGCCCACAGCTATCTTGTCCCTACAGCTTCTGCCCTGTCACCGGAATTAGCTGCAGTGTACATCTGCCACTCAGGAACTGTCTCTCCATTTCTCAGGACTATAGATATTCTGCTGTTTAATCTGACACTGCTATAGCTTTTTTTCTGGGGCTTGTTGCTAACACTGGGAGGGTGTGGGGAAGACAAGCTCTGAGAAGGTGGGGGAGGCAGCCAGGCTCCATGGCTTTGTTTTCTGTCTGGTAGTGAGAGCTGTTGCCCTTCTGTATTCAGTTTCTGCCCCAGGATCTCTGCCCTGATTGCTATGTTCAACAGTATTATATGCTGATTCCTTAGGCATGATTGCAGGCCACAGAAAGTTCACCTGTATCTCAATTATCCCCTCTCCTGGGCCACAGTGAGCTCCAGGCTGCATCCTGTGGCCCTCAGCTCTTCAATTACCCCTTCTTGCCTTCCTTATTCACTAAGATTTGCCTACCTTCAGATGTTTCATTGTGCAGGTCTCTCAGACATGTTTGTATGTTGCATAGGGAATCCTTTGTTGAATTACATCTGTTCAATTTGTTGGAACTTTGGGAGATTTCAAGGAGCATCCCTCATGCTGCCATGTTTTTCACGTCACTCATCATTTCCATTTTCATGAAATATCTTTTCCCATCCCTCTATGTGTGTCTTTTAATCTGAAGTGAATCTCTTTTAGGCAGAATATGTAAGGGTCTTGTTTTCTAATCCATTTAGCTGCACTATCTTTTGATTGGAGCATTTAATCCATTTTCATCAAAAGTAATTGTGGATAGATATGTACTTATTGCCATTTTATAACATTTTATAATTCTATTTTTTTTGGTCCTCCTCCTCCTCCTCCTCCTCGTCCTCCTCCTCCTCTTCCTCCTCCTCCTCCTTTCTTCCTCTTCCTCTTCTTCAAATCCTCTCGCATATTTCTCCTAATATAGGTTTGGTGTTGATGAACTCCCTTAACTTTTTCTATCTGGGAAGCTCTTTATCTGTCCTTTAATTCTAAATGATAGCTTTGCTGGGTAAAGTAATCTTGGTTGTAGGTTCTTGCTTTTCATCACTTTAAATATTTTGTGCCAATCCCTTCTGTTCTGCAAAGTTTCTGTAATAAAAAGTAAAACAAGTAAATAGGTTTAACTCCATATATTTTGATTAACACAGAATATTCTGTACTCCATGGTTAATCATTTTGAAGCTAGGGCACTGATTCATTTTAAGAGAAATTACTGAATATTTAATTACTGAAATGCTGAATAATTAAATATTGAATAATTAAGCATTTACTGTCCCTCTTCCACATGGATTTTAAAACCTTGATTATTCATTTTGCAATACTGATTAGCACCAAAGAGCTGATAGAGGCATAGTCACTACCCATAAGCATCTGGACACACAAACAAATGGTGTCATTGTTCCACAGCATTTCTGAGGAGAAGGAGATAACGCAGTCTAAAAAGTAAATGACCACAAAGAAACTCATGAGGAACAAAATGGTCTTGGTGGCCCTTTCTTCTGGGGTGCTTTTGTAGAAAAGTTGGTGTTGTGAAGATGCTGGGTCTGCCTGTTATGCCTGGACAAGGTAATCATGATGTATCTTCTTGAGAGGGCTATAAGCCTGATAAGGGAGACACCCCAGGTCATCAGTGTAGAAAATAAGTGCTGAAGGAAATAACTCAGGGGTGAAAGTGAGCAGGGTTCAGTGACAATGATAAGATAGGTCCAGGTCACATTAGACTTGGTAACAGTGAAGGTTAATAAGCAACCACGTATGAAGACATAAACATTGAAGACATTAAACATATTGAAAACCCATAGGAAAAGAAAGGAATATAGGTTTTGAGTTGAGGATTTGTGTTTGAATTTTGCCAAACAGAATCCTCTGATAGCCTGGAGGACACTCAGTAGGCAGGTGATACAAATGGAGAGACCCCTCATCAACCTGTGCATATAGAGAGCTGGTTTACATTTGACATCATTCCAAAAATCCTAAGACTCAAATATGTCTGTAGTTAGGAACCCATGGTTAGCAGCCTCACTACATAGATCAGGGCCAAGTGGCCAATGGTTAGGTTGGTGGGCTTGGGCCTGTGCTCAAGAAAGAATGTGAGAATATGGAAAAAATAATGTTGGCTGAGATCCTAATGCCAACTTCTGAGGAAAGGCATTTCTTAGGGCAATAAAATGGTATGATTTGATGTTTTATTCATTTTAATGGGGGAAAGAATCATGTAGTAAAAAAATATTGTCTTTATCAACGCTATTACCACCTCCATCAGTCTCAACCAACACTATTGCCACCATCAAAATATGTGGATTAATTCCAATGCATTTTTCCCCTTCAATATTTAAGTCCTCCTTCACATCCCACCCCCACTCCCCTAAGCCATCTCTACTCTCTCTCTATTCCACCAATTCCCAATTATGACTGGATTATGTATATCATCACTGGACTCCCACAGTACCTGAGTTTTCCTCTACAATAAATATTGCTCCATTTTATGTGAGATACTTCCTTATTTTATCTTATTTCTGAGATTTTGAAAGGCAGGAGCTATGTCTTATTTGCATTTTTATCCTGATAAAATGCTGGGTACAAAGTAAGAGCTGTATAATTTTTGTTGAATTTGAGCAGGAAGAATTGAGTGTGGAGAATTGCATAAAAATGGAAATAAGACCTTCCCAATTAAGGAGTGTCAGTGGATACCCATGCACACAGGTATATTATCTCAGTGCTATGTTTTCTTTCTGGTTTATTTATTTCCAGGCTGAATATTCTTATCACATATAAGACCAAATGTTGATAAGTATGGACCCTGAAGTCAGACTGCTTGAATTTAAATCAATTATCTGCCACTAACCAAGTGTGATTTTGAGTAGTAACCTAACACAGGTGAGCCTCAGTTATCTCATCTGTAAAACAAAGTTTTATTTCCTATACCTTAGAGATATTAGGAGTATGAAAAGTTAAGTAAACATATCAAATATAGAAGACTGCCTGGAAAATAATGATGTCTATAGAAATGTCAGCTATACATTTTATTATAAGTCCATATATATGTGACTTGGGAGAGTTAATGAAGTTCTCTTAAGAATTATCCAGTGCTGTCCTAAAAGAGAGGATAAATGACTGCAAAAGTAGTTGACTCTTTTCACATTCTATCCATAAGACTCTGATGGAATTCTAGGTCTTTTCTCTGACTCCTCCAAGATGACTACACATCTTACCTATTTTTAGGTAAAATAAAGCCAGTAAAACCTAGTCTAAGAGCACAGAGTCCTAGTATCAATTATTAGCTGAACCATATTCCATATTTTCCCCCATTCTTAAGCATGCAGAATCATGGTGGTAAATTTAACCACAATTAAAATAGATTCTGGATCATTCCTTTTTAAGGTATTAATTAGAACAGGTGTCCACCCTCAATCTGAAAGTGGTTCTAGGTAGAAGTCCAAACTTTCATGTCTCACTCAAATAAGCAATGCCATAGAGTCATAGGGCCCAAGGGTAAAATTGTAATATTTTGGTGATAAGCTATTCATGGAATAATCCCCTATGGAATATAGGCATCTGCTTTAATTCAAGCCTTATAAATAGCACTGTAAAACGTTTCCAGTGACATATGCTGAAAGACTTATCTGAAAATCAAAGGTGTAAGGCTTAGTTGCTTTCACAGCTTTTTAGACCACATAGTTCTATAAAATAACTTACTAAGGATAAGTGAAATTGCTAAAGGCCCATAAACATGAGATGCCATTTAAGAATTCAGAGCTGAGGTGGATAAATGGTCTAAAGCTTTTGGAAAATTCAGATTTTCTAAAATGAAAATTCCACAATAAGATTGATAAAGTTAATCTTTCCCCAAAATATTCCTTAGATAAAGTGACAATTTTCATATATCTGGGTTTGCTCTATTGATACGTCCAGGAGAAACAAAAAGATATTAATCAAAGGTCCAACTGTCTCCAAGCTTTAATCAGAACACAATCCTGAATGGTATTCTATGTCTTCCATAATTCATATAAATAATGCATAGCTATCTCTGTACATCTATTTCATGTAAATTACAAAATACATAGTGATAAGTTATTTTAAAACAATAACATTAAATAGGCATGGAGTAACACTTAGAAGAAAACATTTAAAAATAATGAGATAAAGAAGAAGTTCTAAAATTGATTTCCTTCATGTTATTTCTCTAAAATATAGAATTTGCTTTAATTCAGTTAATTCTTTTAAAAATTGAGTCTTACAAATACATAGCATTATAAACTAGTCAAGTAGCATGTTTTAATCACCTATAAATTGAGGACAGAAGACTACATTGTTTTCAGTGTTATTTAAGGCACTGCATTCCTACAAACATAAATATTAAAGACAGAAATGTGCAGGTGCTGTGAATTTGTTATAAATTCAGGTTATTGTGGCTGTGTGGATTATTGCTTCAAAACCACTAGAAAATTTTTCTTTGTCTAGGGGAGAACATCCACATTATAAGCAGAAAAGTTGATCTTACTTGAAGTATTAATCAAGGAGTGACACAATTTGATGCATTCATAAGCACCCACTTTTATTGCTCCAATAGGATGCCAGGAGAAACAACGGAAATTATGATACTAATCAGGAGCTGTCTGTAAACACTGTGGATCACACACAGTGTCAGTGATACACATAACCCACATCTATGTTTTACATTTGTATGGAAGTGTTATAAAGAAAACTATATAGTATTTCTGTGCTAATATATATTTTTAATTAGAAAACATTCTGGAGATATGAAAAATTCATAAAAACAAGGTACAAATAAATCCATTTAGTGCTTCATCATGCTCAGCACATGAATTGTACACCCCTGGACATCTGGGTGATGAAATTTAAACTCTTTCCTGTCAGCAAAATGATCTAGGTGGAACTTCCTCACATAAGGCTTTTCGGAATGGTGGATGCTGAGGTGGTACCTAGCTCAGCCAATGTACCAAGCACCAAAATCTCATTTTACACGTTGTAGAAAACAACATGCTGACAGAGTGACAAAGTTCTGAATATAATGGCATAAATCACAAGGAAAAATAACATGGGAGAAAATTCTGAAATAGGTCACAATTGTAGAGTCTACATTATGAAAGAGGAAGGAAAGACTGGGAAGGTTAGGGAAAAATAAACATACATGAACTAAGAAATGTTAACAGAAATCTGAGCACCTAATTTGAAAAGTTACCAACTACTATTTGATCCAGAAAATGCACCTCTGGGTATATACCCAAAGGAAATGAAGACAGGATCTCTAAGAGATATCTGCACTCCCACATTCATTGAAGCATTATTTACAATGGGCAAGATACAGAAACAACCTGTGTCCATCAACAGATGAATGGATAAAGAAGATGTGATATGTATGTATGTATATATTCCATATACAGTGGAATATTATTCGGCCATAGAAAAGAAGGAAATCTTGCCATTTGCAACAACATGGATGAATCTTGAAGGCATTGTGCTGAATGAGATAAACTAGACAAGGAAAGACAAATACTGCATGGTGTCACTTATATATGGAACTTAAAATAGCCAATCTTTTAGAAACAGAGAGTAGATTTCTAGTTACCATGAGTTGGAGGGTTAAGGAAATAGGCAAAATTTCGTAAAAGGGTATACATTTTCAGCTGTAAGATGACTAAAGTTTGAACAGCTAATGTATAACATAGTTCATAATACTGCACTGTGGGTACTCTCAGGAGAAAGGTAACACAGTTAAGATTCCCTTTAATATCCTGCTCATGGAAGGATTCACTTTGGATATGTGTCATTCTGCAATACCCACACATGCATAATCTTATGACACCTACCATCATCAAATGGTCCATGAACTAGTGAAGACTGTTAAGGTCAATGCACTCAATCCAATGGTCAGAAGAGAAGAAGAGACTGTAATGGAAGAAGGAAACCTCTTAGTAGACCCCACAGTGAGTTTGAGAGTTATGACCTTGTGGGGGTAGATAGATTTCAAGGCAAAGGAAAGGAAAAGAGAGTACTTCTGTGTTCTCATCTGTAACATAAGCATATTCATGTACATTTCTTAGAATGGAGATGATGTATAAATATGATTGTTCAGCACTTAGCAATATGCCTTAGATATATAAAAGAGCATACTTTGGTTTATTATTATCATATAAGTCATATTCACCATCTTTGTCATCATTATCATCCTCTTGTATAAATTAAAATGAAAAGGGTAAAAAGAAGTCTTGGAGGTGAGGTTGACAATCACCAGGAGAGTTAGTTTGGGGCTGTGTGTATATTGAGCAAAATGGTCTACCTGTGGCACAATTCTAGCTGGAGAACTAGAAAGAGAACTAGCAAGCGACAACCACTACAGTCTGGGAAGGCAAAGTCATCACCAACTGGATGTCAGTGCTGTGTGAAATACCAGCTTCAAGAGAATGAAGAAAATAATGAGGAGCATTTGGCTCTACTCCTGCCTCCACCCCCACCCCCACACACATACAAAAGTGTGTGAGAACTTTCCATTGTTTTTGAAAATTGAAAGGATTGTAAAGTACATCTCAGGGTGTTCCTTTGCCCCTGGGATATACATAGAGCCAAAACATTGAGATCTCTTTGGAGAAAAACTAGAAAAACAGAAAGAATAAATTCCAAAGGAAAGAAACAGGAAAATCCCAGAGTTACTTCATTACAAACTCTGACCTGTCATTATTGGGAAACCTACAATGCCATGCATAAAAATCTGTTTCCTGGATCAACCTAATAATGACATAAGAGTAGTTTAGCTTTCTAGTTAAACAGCTTTCACTTTTTTTTCATCATATTCTTTGTGTCTTGGTAATAATAAAAAGAGTTAGTTAACATTTATCTTTTCATTTTAAGTGTATGATAAGATACAGTTTGGAAAAAACATCTAAAACCCAAGCATAGAGAGCAGGGTCAGTTGAGGTTCAACTTCCTAAACTTTCCTCCTAACTAACTGGGTTGGCATATCCATTATCAATGAAAGAGGAAGGGGTATTTTTATAATAAACAATATATGGGGAAAATGGATACACATAGTCTTTTCCTCACCAAATTCTGAGGGATTATATTGTTATGTTTTTTGGAACTAGGCAATGGAAATAACCATTGTTATCACTTTGCTTTATTTATTTTTAATGTAATTGCAGCCTCATTTCACTTTTCTCTGATTTGAAATTTCCTAACTGCTAGAGCTCTGGCTTAAGTGCTAACACTATTAATTTGAATACAACAAAGGAACAAGACAAACAAATGAAGAAACAAAAACTCATAGACACAGACAATAGTTTAGTGGTTACCAGAGGGGAAGGGGGGAGGAGGGTGGTAGATGAGGGTAAATAGGGTCAAATACATGGTGATAGAAGGAGAACTGACTCTGGGTGGAGAACACACAACGTGATATATAGATGATGTATTACAGAATTGTACACTTGAAACCTATGTAAATTTACTAACAATTGTCACCCCAGTAAACCTTAATTGAAAAAAAAAAAACTGGGACAAGAAAGGTCTTGAGAAAACACTGGTAGATATTTTGAAGGAAAGTGAGGTTAAATTTCTTTATAAGACATTGTTTTGAACAAAGAATTTCACTTTCTTCTAAAGAATTTAAAATTGTTTTTCAATTATCCAAGTTACTAGATATCACTTACTAAATAATATTTCTGATTGTTTTATGAAGATGAGAGAAGTAAAAAGGTATATTTCATGAAAATCTAGAGTTGAAACGTATCCCTTCCTGATGACTAGGAATATTAATTAGTAATGTTTTAATATAAAATGAGTAGGTAACATAAAAATATTTACCTTGAGAACTGATATATCAAGTAAATGAAAGTCATTTTATTCAAAAAAACAAGTGGGAATTATTTCATACAAAATAGTACTGATTTTTATGTATCACCAACTAAAAGGATAAATATACTAACAAAAACATGTCCTTGTTGCATTCTAGAGATAACAATCTTCTAAGCTGTAGAGGATTGTTAAAGCCAGATGGCTAATATCAGGCTATGAAAACCTCACTTATTTAGACCCATTTTTGCCTCCTTGGAAGACCTGCTTAGGAGTCCTGCCCACACACTGATTCTAAGTCTAGAATAAAGAGGCACTTACCCAGATGGATGTGTGGGGTGATCTGTGCATGTGAGAAGAACCTGCACAGTTTAAAGGAAGGATGTCCAAATGTCCAAATTTATATCCCCAAATGTGATATGAATATTCATCTCCTACATGTGGATGACCCCAAACCCCTTTTGAGATAGAATACAAATATCTGCAAAGAGCTGGTTATTTTGCAAAAAAATCCATTTGCATTTGTGACTGAGGTACTGTGAAATCTACTCCTTGAGACCTCTAGAGCAACAAATGAGAAGTACATTAGGATGGACCAGTGTGGTGCTGACCAAAAGGATTTCTGGCAGCAAAGGAACCTCAGGATTCAAATTTAGAATAAAAATGAAAATCTTACATAATTTGACCTTGTGCAACTTTCAACTCTTTTTTCAATTAAGTTTAGTTTGAAGGGAACCAGGAGATAAGAGTTTCTGCATGTTCAACAGATTGAAAAATAGAATGTAAGATGCTTAGAAAAAATTAATTATTGTATGCCTAGCTAGGCTAAATGCAGACCAAGGACATGATTGCTTTAATGAAAAGTGCCATGAACCATCACGTGTCTATCAGGAGTGTAGGATAACCCAATCCATGAAAAGAGCAGTCCACTACCCAGACTTGCCCTTGCTGCCCCTGATCAGGAATATGGAAACTTTATCTGTGATTGCTAATCAGATGTACTGAGCAAAAGTAGAAAGTTATATGGGGGTGGTAACCACACATGCCTACAGCAAAATTCTATCCTCCAACAGCAACAGGTGGGCACCATCTCAGCAGCCAGCTATGTTTGGCTTTTTCCCAAGCAGAAATCTCTAAGCATGTAATTAAGCCATTAAATCACCTACTTATGCCTATATCTTCAAGTTTGAACAAATGTTCCTTTTCAGTCTCTATTTTTCACCAAAACAAATAGGGAGTGTGTCTTGGCCATGACAAAGATCTTACTTATTCTTATTTTAAGAGCACTAATTAAGGTTATTGCCTAATCAAGCATGCTTGAGATTACTGTCATGATAGAATATACACAGAGCTAAGTGTGTTCTAGACAAACAAAATTGTGATAATAATAGTAATAATGAGTTATGTATTGTCAACCAATGGTCATTGGCACCGATTTAATGCCAACAGAAATCCCTAGTTTGGGGTGCGGTGAAGAAGGAAACTATTCAGTGCAAACAGTTCAATTGTGATTCAGCACATCTGTGAGAACAGCATAGCTGTGGAACAGCTTAACAATGTTAGAGCTCAATTATGAAGCAGCACAGCTGTGGAACAGTACAGCTGTGAGGAGGCCCTTGGGCAAGGAACATCTGGCTGGACAATTCTGCTCTGGTCTGCTCCACCTGCTCAGTCTGATCCACTCTACTCTGTCCTGCACCCATCTGCTCTACTCTGCTCTGGTGAGACATCTTCAGTGTTTCTGCTCTAGCAAGGGTCTTCTGTGGAAAGGGAAAATGCATTCCCAAGCAAGAGGGGAGCTGGCTTATATAGAGAGAAGTCCCTTCCCCTAGTCCTTGATTGGTTCATCCTAATGGATTGGACAAGGGAGTCTCAATCCTATTGGTGGAAATACAATTCCAGGAACTCCTTTATAAGGGCTGGCTCAGATGGCAGGAACACAGTGCAGACAGGCAGTTCAGTGCAAGCTTCTCCCTGATGTGCAGTTTGCATGGCAGTCCCTATTTAGAAATGGCTCCTAGGCTCTGCTTTTAAATTTGAGTCTTTCTTAGCCGGTATCTTCTTTCTCAGGGTCCATGATATATATTATTTTACACTCCATTTTCCCTGAAGGAAAAATTTTTTTGATAAAATCTTAAGACAAATCAGTTCGAGTAGTAATTATTTTGTGCATTCTATTAACCTGAGTCTTTTACTGTACATTTTATTCTACTTTTCCTAATTTTTGTGTATTAACAAAGCAAAGCAAAGTTGTTAAAGACCTCTGTGTTGTAACATCTATATATTAAAATTCATGGGCCAGCCAAGTGGCTCCGTTGGTTAAGAGCGTGAGCTCTGAGCAACAGTGTCACCAGTTCAATTCCCATTTGGGCCAGTGAGCTGCTCCCAAGATGAGCTGCTGCTGAGCTGCTAACAGGTGGCAGGATGGCTAAGCTGGTGAGAGTACGTGTTCCTAACAAGGTTGCCAGTTCGACTCCCGCATGGGATGGTGGGCTACACCCACCCACAACTAAGATTGAACACATCACCTTGATCTGAGTGGCAGGGAGCTGCCAACAGGTGGCTGGATGGTGATTGGACTTGGAGTTGAGCTAGCTGCGCCCTCCACAACTAAGATTGAAGGACAACAACTTGGCTGTTCCACTTCCCTTCCCCAATTCCCCAATACTGTTCTCTTTCCCCAATTCCCCAATAAAATCTTTACAAAAAAAAAAATTCATGGAGTGCTGCATGAGTCCAAACAATTTGGAGAGAACTAAATAGGACCACTGGATTGTATTTTTTTCCTTTTTTTTGTTACTTTCACTATCCAGAGTTCTTTTATTTTAGTTCTTACTAGAACTTATTTTTAAATATTTTTGAAAAATATTTAATTTTTTACAATATTTTCAACTTAAACACTAATTAAACACTATTTACACTGAACACATTCTGATAGGTAATAATATCTCATTATAGTTTTAATTTGTAACCCTTGGTCATTTAAAAAGTGGATTGTTTATATTTTAGTTGTTGAGTTGTAGGATTTCTTTATATATCTTAGATATTAAACTGTCACCAGATATGTGAATTGCAAACATTTCCACCCATTCTGTGGGTTACCTTCTTGCTTTCTTTATTGTAGCTTTTTGATGCACAAAGACTTTTACTTCTAAATAAGCCCAATTTATTCTTTTATTTTTCATGACATCATTGCCAAATCCAAAGTCATGAATATTTGGAAGTGATTTCAGCATGATTGCAGCTTAAGACATCCTTACTTTTTGTCCCCCTTTATAAACAACTAAAATTTGGTATCTGTCCATGAACAAAAGTAGTGCTGTGGGAGGTGTGGGAGGTGTGGATTCAGCATCATATGTCCAGGGTTTTCAGGAGGAGTCTTGCCCACCTGTGCATTGGGTAATAGGAAGACAGATCTTGCTATGAGTTACAGGACCAGCAGGAGCCTGTGAACCAGCCCCAGCTCCTGGGGAAATCCTGAAGAGTGCTGACTTAGGCAGATGCCCATGAATGAGAGCCTTTGTAGAAATCCAGGATTCCTGGCAAAGAGATTCCAGCACTCTATAGAAAAAAGAAAGGAAGGAAGGAAGGAAGGAAGGAAGGAAGGAAGGAAGGAAGGAAGGAAGGAAGGAAGGAAGGAAGG
>NW_017731620.1:207347-223059 GCF_001890085.2 Hipposideros armiger | reverse complement strand
AGAAAGAAAGAAAGAAAGAAAGAAAGAAAGAAAGAAAGAAAGAAAGAAAGAGAGAAAGAAAGAAAGAAAGAAAAAAGAGTTGGGGACAGTGGAGAACAGAAGAGGAAGATTACCAGTGCTGCCCCTTGCCCAAGGAAACGAGTGTGGCACTGAACTAGCCAGCAGCAGCCTCTCCCACAGGGGAAAGGGAGAGTGGTGAGTGGGTCCCAGCTTCTTCACCTGTGCAGGGTGCTGGTGGAGAATCTACTTCTCTCCCACAGTGCCCAGCATGTTGATGTGGGACCTTCATAACTAGGAAAAGAGAGGAGATAACAAAAGAGAGACAAGAATATCAAAGGGCAGTAAAAGGACGTAGGTCCTGCTGATTGCATTCAGGACCCCAGCAGGAAGCTTACAAACTAACAGCTGGGAGAATCTCACCCTGGATTCCCTACCTGGCCCATGGACACCCTCAATACCCCAAAAGCTAAACCCATACCTCCCCCTACCCCTGCAGCCAGCTCCTTATGTGTGCTCTTGAGTGCAGTGGTGAGAGAAAGCTCTGGGAGACAAGGAATGCACTCAGAAAACAGAACATTGTCTGTGTTCAAGTGAGAGATCACAAACTTGAACTATATTTTCACCTTCTAAAAAGCAAGAGGTTTCCAGCATCCAGCCTAGTAAGTTGAAAAAACAAGAGAAGGCAAACAAGCTTACGAATTCTGCCACAGAAGAAGCAAGAAGTATGGAGCAGGTGTATCCATATAGGGTTGGAGAAATTCCTAGATATAACCAGGACCAACAAAAATACCTTCCACTTGAAGATAACCAGTACATATTGTAGGTATTGACTACCTCTTTAGATGCAAAAAACATCAAAGCAAAATTCCAAGGAACAAGAAGAAACAAAGAAAAATGTCATTACCAAAAGAACACAATAATCCCCTAGTAACCAAAACCAAAGACACAAAATTTTGCAATTTCCCTGATAAAAATTCAAAGTAGCTGTTCTGAGGAAACTCAATGAGCTACAAGAAAACACAGAAAGTTCAACAGAATCATGAAAATAACACATTAACAGAATGAGAAATTTAATACAGAGATAGTAATAATAAAAAAGACCTAAACAGAAATTCTGGAGCTGGAGAAGTCAATGAATGAAATGAAAAATGCAATAGAGAACATAAATAGCAGAACAGACCAAATAGAGGATAGAATCAGTGGTATAGAGGATAAGAACTCTGAAATAACCCAGTGAGAGGTGAACAAAGAAAAAGAATGAAAAAGAGCAAAGAAAGCATATGTGATCTATGGGACAACATCCAACAAACACATATCAGAGTCATTGGGATTCCACAAGAAAAAGAGAAGGATAAGAATGCAGAAATTTTATTTAAAGAAATAATAGCTGAGAACTTCTCAAACCTGGGAAGAGACATGGCCATCTAACTTTATGAACTAATAGATCATCCTATTATCTCAATTCAAAACAACCTTCTCCAAGGCACATTATAATGAAACTTTCAAAAATCAACGACAAAAAAAGAACCCTAAAAGCCACAAGAGAAAAAAGACTGTAGCCTACCAATGAACCCCCATCAAACTATGAGGGGATTTCTCAGCAGAAACCTCACGGGCCAGGAAAAGTGGAATGATATATTCAAAGTGTTGGAAAAAAATTACCAGACAAGTATATGTATGTGTCAAAGTTATCCTTCCAAAATAAAGAATAAATAAAGACATTCCCAGGCAAACAAAAGCTGAGGGACTTCATCAACATTAGACCTCCCTCACAAAAAAATGCTAAACTTATTTAGCTGAAATTAAGACACTAACTAGTAACATGAAAATATACAACACACTGGTAAAGGTAAATATACAGTCAGATTTTAAAACACTAATTCTGTAATATGATAGTGTATTGACCAATTAACTATAGTAGAAAGGTTAAAAGAAAAAGTATTAAAAATAAATATAGCCACTATAATTTTTTAATAAAAGCACAATACAAAAACAGGTAAAGTGTGATATCAAAAACATAAAAGGGGGGAATAAACTGGTAGAGTGTTTGTATGTGATCAAAGTTAAGCAGACATCAATTTAAAATGAAATGTTTGGGCCGGCCGAGTGGCATGTTGGTTAAGAACTGGCTTGGGACGCCAGAGGGCCCCGGTTCGGATCCCACATATGAGGGCCAGTGACGCTACCCTCTACAGCTAAGGTGCTGAACAACAGATCAACCTGGAGCTGGGTTGTCGTGAGTTGCCGGTGACGGCATAGGCTGCAGCCCCTGCTGCAGTGGGTTGCCATGGGCTACCGCGTGTAGCCAGCAGCCAGCGTGAGCGGCCGTCCAGAAGCCGGCGACTGATCTGCCTCGCCCGGGAAGAGCGCAATGATGGTGCCAACTTGAGCTAGTGAAGCAATGTCCTCCACAACTAGACTGAAGAACAAAAAGACAGCAACTTGTCTGTTCCCTTTCCCCCAATTCCCCAGCGCTGTTCCCATCCCCCCAATTCCCCAATAAAAATCTTAAAATAAAATAAAATAAAATGTTTAATCTATAAGATGTTTTATGTGACCCTAATGGTAGCCACAAAGCAAAAAGCTGTTGGATTTACAAAAATGAAAAGAAGGGAATCAGACCATACTACCACAAAGTATCACCGATTCACAAATGTAGGCAAAAACAGAAAAAAGGAACAATGGAACCAAAAAGCAGACAGAAAGTATTTAATAAGATGGCATTAGTAAGTCCTTACATATCAATAATTACTCTAATTGTAAATGGGTAGAATTCTTCAATCAAAAGGCACAGAGTGGCTGGATGGATTTAAAAAAGAAAAAAAAAAAGACCCAACCATATGATGCTTGCAAGAGACTCACTTCAGCTTTAAAGACACATAGTCTCAAAGTAAAGGGATTTTAAAAAAAGAGAGGGAGAGAGATTCCATGCATGTGGAAACCAAAAGAAAGCAGGAATAGCTATACTTACGTAGGTGAAAAAGAGGCCACATACTAAACCTAACAAGTTCAGGGGAAGGCTAACATGGTGGGTCTTACAAGTTCAGAGACCAAAAGTAACCACACAGGATGGTCTGAACATAAAAAGTGGGTCATAGTGGGTAGTCACGTCCTAGATCTGTAGCTTTCTTGACAAAGGTCAATCTTTACCTTAAGTGAGTCTGTTTATTGTCTTTTTGCATCTAAGATTACATACCTTTGAAATGTCAGAGTAATCTTTTCCAGACCCTCCCGGGCACAACCTCTCACCAGAGCATGAGACTATGGGACCCCTCATTGTTATCTGGTTTCCTACACACCATTCTATGCGCAGTAAATGTTAGCTATCCTGTACCCGCCAATGTAAAAGAAGTGCATCTGTGTCTCTCCATTTTATGTTTTATCCAATCCCACCTCCTTAATCTACCAACGGTTTTCATGTAACCCCCCTTATGTTTCCTCCTTTGATTCTAATGTATAAAAGAAATTGTAAAATTGCCATTTTCCAGAGCATTTTCTCAATCCATTGAGATTTTGCTTTCCAGCAATTGTCAGTTTGGCTCAGATAAACTCTTGCAAGACTTTTTCTTAGGCTGGATATTCTTTCATAGACATCCACTTGGTGTAGTTGGCAGGATTCCAAAGAAGCCCACCCAAGACCAGCCTGTGGACTTGGACCAGGTGCTAGGCACCAGCAGGGGGCCACTGAGCCTTACCAGTTCCCCACTTTGCATTGGGTGAACTTGAGTGCGTTATCTCTTGGAATTTAGGACCTTGCCTTTGCTTGTGGTAGAGGGTCTGATTTTATTTGAGCTGTTCTTAGAAAATCCTCGAGGGGGCACTAAAGGATAGGAGTTGAAATGGGCAGCTGGGCTGGTTTTAACTTTGGCTTTTCAATTGGAACTGAAAGGTTTTCAACAAAACCTTTTGCTGGATGAATGAGAGTCTGAACTCATTCAGCTCCAAAGATAAGGAGCATTTACTCCCTCCAGCTCAAGTTTCATGTATTCTTAGGTGACTAAGAATCTTCGTGGAGGTGTTTGAGGGTACCCCTCAAAATGTGCAGTGGCCCCATAAGGAATTCCAACACAGCTGTAATTAAATATTATGCGCACATAAAGGCTGGTTACCCAGCGGTTGTAATAGACAGACAGGGAGAGAAACTGAGGCACGTAAGAGGGTTGAAGCGACTTGGGAGGTGACAGCCCCTCGGCGCTCAATCCATAGGTAGCACACATCAACCCACTATACAATATCATTAGAAATTTGTTCAGACTCAGCAGATCTCAAAAGAAAACTTAAATTAACATGGGAATTCATGCCTATAAGGTTGATAAGCCCCAGGAACCCCAGGCTCCCATTAATAATCCTGCAGTTTTTATCTACAATTCGTACAGAACCTCAACTTGCAAGTACCTACAGAAATGGAAAATTTTAACAAAAAATGATATCATCTTGAAATGGCCAAAGCAGGGAACTTTTGACACCTCCAAATTGATTTTTCTGTGTGTTCAATTAGAAAAGGCCAGCTCCAAAATGAAACTGAATGAATGGGAAGCTTATGTTGACTGGAAATTAGAAACCTCTAGGAGGAGCACAAGTGAATTCTCTTCTCTACAGAAAGTTAATAAGAAAATGGAAACTGTCCCTGAACTAAAGAAGGCTTCTGAAGCTGACAAATGCCGGCATTCCATTGCTTCCCCTCTCTAGCTGTTCCCCCACGTCCTTTGCTTTCTGATCGTCCTTGTCCAGACTTGCTCTCCCCTCCCGTCTTCCCCCCCCTTCTGCCTTTCTATCTCCTCCACTACCACTCCCTACTGACCTAGGGGAAACTGAGAATAGAAATGCAGACCAAGATAGACCAGAAAAACCAGAAATTCTGGCAGCTCCCTTGGGGAAAAGCTGGTCTCATGCAGGGAAACGAGCAACTGTGTGTATGTTCCCTGGATGAGAACTAAATTAGGGAATCCAACTAAAGATTTCCCTGACCCTCTCAAGGGCCCTGGTGGCTTCACAAAAGAATTCAAATCAACTGTTGGAATATATGATCCTGGCTATTCTGACCTATTCCAATTAATACACCTACTGGTTTCTGAAAGGAAAGCAACAGAACAGCTGAATAAGGTTTTCTGGGAGGACTTTTTAAAACAGAGAGAGACAGACTAAGGAAAATGCATCTGGAATTAGCCTGCCAGCTTTGCCAAGCCATACTTGATATTTTTTTCCCTAGAAAATGAACTGGACCAAGATCCAGCGATGTAAAAGAAAGCCTGATGAAGCAGTGCTTGATTTCTTTAAACGTTTCAAAAAAACTTTCAAATAGTACTCAGTTCTGTCTCCAGGCAGTTCTACGGATCATCAAAATGATCATTACTAAATATGGCATTTTTGGAAGGACTAGATGAGGAGTTTGTAACTCTAAACATAAATTAAACTGGCTGACCATGTTTACTAATGAACTGGCAATTCTGGCTGATCAACTGTCTAAACCTATTCAAAAGAGAGGATAAGATAAAACTGCCAAAATCATGAACTTACAGCTCCAGCAATTAAGTAATCAGGTCAGGCCTCCTTCAAGGTCCCTTACTCAAGGGGAGAGAGGAGTCTGTTTTTATTGAAGAAAGTAAGGTCACCTTAAGAAGAATTGTAGAAAACTGAAATGGGATTTAGAAAAATAAATGAAACAGAAGGAAGCATAGGGCTGCTGAAGACTATGAGAGGACATTTCCTCTTCTTACTAATACTTTAGAAGAAATTGAAATTACCATAAAGGGGGAAATGACTAAGGCCTTTGTAGATACTGGGGCTACTTTGTCTGTTCTTAATCCTACCCAACTAAGTGGTCCTCTCCCTTGAAGTAAAGCTTCTGTTCAAATGGTAGGGACATCTAATCAACCGGTGTCTGTTTTGAAATCAGAATCTGTTCCCTTCCAAGGAGGAAATGTTAAGGGGCAACATATATTTTTACTGTTCAAATCTTCCCCAATTCACCTGAAGGAAGAGATTTTCTTGAAACTCATAATGCCCATATATCATTTTCCCAGGAGAGTAACATGTATTTAGAACTAAATGAATCAGATACTGAACCAACTGGGAAGGTAATGATTTTAAAGAAACCTCCACAAAGGAAAATCATTTTGAGGACTGACTGAATGTTTGTTATAGGACATTCCAATTTGGGCCCTTTCTTATAAGATATTGGCAAAGTTAAGTCAGCCACTCTTATTAAGATATAAATTGACAATACTTTGTTTCTACCTAATATTCACCAATATCCTTTAAGACATGATGCATTAGCAGGAATTAAATCCATTTTACAAGATTATTTAAATAGGGAGCTTATAATTCCTTGTATGGGCTCCTGTAATTCTCCTATCATTCCAGTAAAGAAGCCAAATGGAAAGGGATGGAGATTTGTTCAGGATCTCAGAGCAACAAATAAAATAGTCATTCCCAGACATCCTGTGGTTCCAAATCTACATGCCCTATTGTCAGCCATTCTCATGGACTGCCAATATTTTTCAGTAATAGATTTATGTGGTGCCTTTTTCAACATTCTTGCAGAAAAAGACAGTCAATATCTCTTTGCCTTCACCTGGGAAGATCGCCAGTTTACTTGGATGGTAGGTAATGCCCCAGGGGTATACGGAGAGACCAACCCATTTCTCTCAGATACTAAAGGCTGATTTACGTGATATTGATTTTCCCAGCGATTCCACTCTAATCCAATATGTGGATGATTTACTTTTATGCTCTAGGATATTACTAGACTCCCAAAAGGACACAATTTACTTATTACAACAGCTAGCTATAAAAGGACATAAAGTCTCAAAGGACAAACTTCAATTTGGTTTGCCCCAAGTAAAATGCCTTCGCCATCTCATATCTAAAGGTGGGCTACTACTGATTAACCCTGAGAGACTCAGAATAATCCTAACCTTTCCTCTTCTACAAACAAGAAAACAGCTTAAGGGGTTCCTGGGTCTGACTGGATACTGTCACAATTCGGTTCCAAATTTTTCATTAATGGCCCATCTTCTATATGTCTTATTAAAATCAGATCAACCTGATCCAATTCAATAGAATCCAGAAGGGAAACAAGCTATAAAAGCTCTAAAGAAAGAATTATCTAGAGTTCCCACTCTGGGACATCCTAATTATAAACTTCCTTTATTTCTTTTCATACATGAAAATAAAAGAAATGCTTTAGGAGTTTTAACTCAGAAACATGGAGACCATCATAGACCTACAGGATACAGTAAAACCTTGGTTTGCGAGCATAATTTGTTCTGGAAACATGCTTGTAACCCAAAGCACTTGTATGTCAAAGCGAATTTCCCCATAAAAAATAGTGGAAACTCAGATGATTTGTTCCACAACCTAAAAATATTCATATAAAAATGATTAAAATACTGTAATATAATACAAAATAATAAAGAAAATACAAAATATAAAGAAAAATAAACAAATTAACCTGCACTTACCTTTGAAAACCTTCGTGGCTGGTGTGTGGGAGACAAGAGAGAGGAGGGTTATTGTGTAGGACTACTGTCATTATCACTAACGGAATCACTGCTCTTTATTGACTCAATGGAATCTTTTTCTTTTCGTGCAACTTTAACAAGGAACCTATCCAATAACGCTTGCTTTTGCCTCCTTTCGAGGATTTTGTGGAAATGTGACATTGCATTGTCATTAAACAAATTCATCGCTCGCACTGCTACAGCCTTATTCGGGTGGTGCTTTTCTACAAAATTTTGCACTGTTTCCCACATTTTACACATCTCCCTAATCTCATTTGAAGTGAGGGATTCCTCCGCCTTTTTCTCCTCCTCCTCTGCAGACGAGATCTCCTCCATAACCTCTTGCTGTTGCTCGTGATGTAGGTCCATCAGTTCATCAGTGGTCAGCTCCTGGCCATGTTCCTCCACGAGCTCTTGAATGCCGTCCTCATTTACCTCCAGTCCCATGGTCTTCTCCAAGGACACAATTTCATCGACAACTGGCAGCTCCTGCTCATGAGCAAGCCCCTCTAAGTCATGTCCAAGAATGCAATCAGGCCACAGTTTTCTCCAAGCAGAATTGAGGGTTCTCTTGGTGATCCCATCCCAGGCTTTATCGATGATCTTGAGGCAGTTCACGATGTGGAAATAATTTTTCCAAAACTTTCGAAGGGTAAGGTTTATTTCTTCGGTCAACTCGAAGCAGTGCTGAAATAGTGCTTTGGTGTAAAGCTTTTTAAAGTTCAAAATGACCTGCTGATCCATGGGCTGGAAGATTTGAGTGGTGTTGGGAGGAAGAAACTTGACCTTAATGAGCTTGAATTCCTCCAGTAAGTCGTCCTCAAAGCCTGGAGGATGAGCAGGAGCATTACCCATAACCAGCAAGGCTCTGAGTGGCAGATTCTTTTCTAAAAGGCATTTCTTCACTGCAGGACCGAAGATCTCGTTGATCCACTCAACAAACAAGATACGAGTGACCCACACCTTGCTGTTGGACCTCCACATAACATTTAACTGACTATTCTGCTCCTTGCATTTCTTGAAGGCTCGTGGATTCTCAGAATGACACACGAGCAGGGGCTTGACTTTGAAATCCCCGCTTGCATTAGCACAAAACAAGAGGGTGAGACGGTCTTTCATGGGCTTGTGACCGGGCATTGCATTCTTTTCTGTAATGCAGGCCTTTTGGTATCTTTTCCCAAAAAAGCCCCATCTCATCACAGTTAAAAACTTGCTCTGGCAGGTAACACTTGGAAACCATGAGCTTCTGGAACTTGGTAGTGAATGCTTCAGCTGCTTTAGCGTCTGAACTCGCAGCCTCTCCGTGACTCACAACACTATGGATGCCACTTCTCCTCTTAAAGTTATCAAACCATCCCCTGCTTGCCTTGAAGCCTTCTTCGTTTCCTGTTGACGTACCTGGCAGTTTACTTACGAGGTCGGTGTACAAGGCCTTTGCCTTCTCACAGATAAAGTTCTCGGTCACAGTATCACCTGCTAGTTGCTTCTCGTTTATCCAAACCAGAAGCAACTTTTCTACATCTTCCAGAACACATGGCCATTGCTTTGATATTCTCGTGACTCCTTTTGCTGCATCTAGTCTCCTTATTTCTTCTTTAATATTGTGCAAATGATCTATGTGGACTTCTTATAAAATCTTGCAATTTCGACCACTTACATACCTCATTCGTACTTTTTAACTTCCACAGTAATCATCTCCTTTTTCTTACTGCCTTTCTTCTCAACCTTCTTCTGCATGGGGACCATTATATACACTTGCACGGATGTTGACTACAGTACAGTATTAATAAACTCTTATCATATACTGTATTTAATGTAACTAGCAATAAGGCAGCAGAGGAAAGGGTCTATATCTGCAGGCAGCCTGACCTAGAATGAAGCAAAGCATTCCTAAGCTTACTCTTGTATGGAAAAGCAAAGGACTGTCCATAGGTGCTTTGAAGTGACAAAAAATACACTAGTGCCAGTTGTAGGCACCTTCCAATGTTCTGAAAAATCACTGATTTCTGCCAAACACCACAGCCTGAGACCAAGCATCCAAGCATGGGAGACAATCACCCACAATCCTGCAGCAAGAAAGAGAGAAGAACCATTGTCTCAGTTGTGATCATGTGACATTCGGCATCACGTACTACTCACATTGCAAGACATCGCTTGTTTATCAAGTTAAAATTTATTAGAAATGTTTGCTCGTCTTGTGGAACACTCACAGAACAAGTTGCTCGCAATCCAAGGTTTTACTGTATTAGTCAGCAATTCAACTCAGTAGCCAAAGGGCTCCCTCCTTGCATGACAGCCATTTCTGCTATAGCTATGTTGTGCAAACAAACAGAAGAGATAGTTATAGGCTTTCCTTTAACTATGTATGTTCCTCATTCTGTTGAATCTTTGCTGAACTCCCAGCACACTCAACACTTCTGTCAGTTGACTGGCTCCTTATGAAGTACTCTTGCTTTCTGAGCCTGATACTCTTTTAACTCGATGTAACAGTCTTAACCCAGCAACTTTATTACCCTCTTTGCAGAATGAAGGCACCCACGATTGTGTTTTGCTTACTGATCACCTTATTGTTCCTAGAATGATTTATAGGAAACTCCTATTGATAATGCTGACTTAATTTGGTTCACAGATGGATCTTATCTCAAAGATAAACAGGGACACTATGGAGCTGGATATGCAGTAACTTCCATGGTGGACATAATTGAAAGTTCTTATTTACCTGAAATAAGATCTGCCCAGCAAGCCAAATTAGTGGCTCTAACTTGGGATTGTCAATTTGCCAAAGATCAAGTTGCCAATATTTACACTGAGAGTCACTATGCCTTTGGTGTAGCTCACAACTTTGGAATGTTACAGAAGTAGTGAGTTTTCTTAGCTTCCTCAGGGTAGCCCATAAAGAATTGAAAGCAGGTTGCAGAATTATTAGATGCCATACAGCAACTGAAACAATTGATAATTACCAAAATTCCAGAACATTCTAAAGCTGCCACCATGGAAGCAAAAGGAAATCATTTAGCTGACACTGCAGCTAGCCAAGCAGCATTAAACAGCCAAATTATCCAGACCTGAGAATTCTCCTTGCTTCCTGTTAAATCAATAAAAGTCTCTTTTAAGTTCCAACAGATATCCACAGAAGAAGAAAAGAAGATATGGCAATAAAAGGAAGAAACTTTGACCCAGGCAAACAGATAAGTCTTAGATACAATCAGAAGCCAATCTAACCTATAGGGGCTCAACTACCTATGCTTCAACATGTACATGAGCAAACACATTGGGGTCCTGAAAAGATGATTTTATAGAGCAAACAATATTACTGGAAACTTTCTTCCACTGTAGCTCATAAAGTGCATGGCAAATGTTTTATCTGAATCCGGGAAAGAATCCGGGAAAGCCACTCTATGGGTCCCAAGGACATTTCCCACTTCCTTTAGGCTCATTTGAGGTATGGCAATTGGATTTTATCCAACTGCTACCATCTCAGGGATACAAATATACATTAATTATAATTTGTTTGATTTCTCACTGAGTTGAGACCCTCTTTTGCAGGGGAGCAACAGCCTCAAGGATAGGTAAATTGTTATTGGAAAAAAATAATCCCCAACTGGGGAATTCCCTTTGAGTTACATAGTGACTGAGGGACTCATTTCACTGGGCAAATAATGTAATCAACCTGTAACATTTGGCCTATTCTTCAGCATTTTCATTGTGCTTATCACCCTCTGTCCTGTGGATTGGTGGAACATACCAATGGTACAATCAAAATTCCACTGGTCAAAATTTCAGAAGCTTTTAATCTCCCCTGGCCTATAGTGCTCCTCAACCTGAGATCTACTCTTTTTGGTAAACATAGCCTTTCTCCTTATGAAATAGTCACTGATCATCCTATGCACCTGGATGAAGAAGACTATGAACAAACCTTACTAAAAGGAGACATTCTACATTATTGTCAATGGCTTATTAACCATCTTAAAGGAATTGATAAATTAGTAACTGATTCATTTCAGAGTGCGCTCCTGAGAGATGAAGATTTCAAAGACCATGGCTTACAACAAGGAGATTTGGACTACTGGCAAAGGCATCAAATAAAAGACTCTCTTCAACTTTGTTGGAAGGGACCTAATCAGGTATTACTAACTAATCTACGTGCAGCCAGACTTAAAGGCGCTAACTCATGGATGCAAATTTCTCATTTAAAAAGGGTGCCTAACTGCGTCTGGACATCTACCCCTGTCTCTGACACTTAACTCCACCTATAGCAGATATAAAAAACTCTCCAACGATGAGAAGCCATGAACATTGAAGTAGACAGCTATCCAAAGACATCAACAAGTCCTATATGCCCACAAATTGGTGTTAAATTCAGGGGCATTTGTTTTAATCTTTTTTCCCCTGCTAATAATAATAGTTAAATTTTTTCTTTGAACTTCTCTCAAACCTTACTCTTATATCACCTAATTGTTAATGATCAATGCAGATATATAAAATGATGATTCTTACATTGTTATTATCTTTCTTATGGGTTCCTAATGGAAAAAATATCTGTCTCCTCAGACCCCTTCCCTTATTGGATATAAAAATTTTTAACTTGGGTACCTGCTAATCTTTCCTATCTACTAGACAATGATATTTTGATTATCAATTATGATGAAGTTAATGCCACACATTTGTCCTCTTTTACTATTAATATAACTTTTGGTACATTTTTTTCCTGTATATATCTATTATAGAGGACCATCTTGAGCAAATACCTTCAAGAACACTTCCCTGATAATTTCCCTGGTAAAATTATATATGGATCTAATTTAGATGAGCATTACGTAGCTATAGAAACGGATGATAAAAACTTAAGAAAAATACCCATGTATGTTGGGGAAAGGTTTACAGAAGCCTGCCCTATCTGTCATAGTATATCTTGTCCTCAGATTCATCAGCAATGCCCTTCTGGCTGGGTGCCTATAAAACAGGGGGGTGGGGGGAAATCAATGGGTCCCCATTTCAAAAACTATTTAGAATAATTGGTGGGTAGATATGCCTGTAACTAGCCCACCCTCCTTGCAACCTGGATGTTTGTGAGAAGCCCTATGGAATACTCAAACTCTAGGTCATTTGGGGATTATCTCTACTCATTTAACTATGGTATGGGAAACTCAACATTTTGGGTCCATTCACTGTACCGCAATTGCTCCCAGGCCTTCGCTACCCAATGGCAACAACATTTCTTCTGGATCCAACAAAATTGACCCTCTATAAGAAATAAAAGGAGAATACTTGGAAGATTAGGGGCTGGCCTTGGTATTCTGGGACAAGCTGAATTTGAAGTTAATGAAGAAGGTTATTCATTAGAAAAAGACTTTGTATCTAAAATAGGTCATATGGAGGAAATGTTATTTCAAAAAGAAAGAAAAGGATGGGAAGCAGCATGGAAAGTCAATGAGTACTTAGCTCAATGAATAGAAAAGACTTGACAGACTACAAAAGCTCATGAACAAACCCAACAGTGGGAATATGCCTGTACCCTAACTCAACAAGGCCTATTATCTATGCTAATGCAAATGGAATCTGACGTAGCTATGAAACAATGGCCAACTATAATGGGGGCAGAAGCCCAGGCTGGATACTTATGGGACTCTTATGATCCCCCTGGAGTTTGGAAAATTTTAGATGGAAAAATGTGATCTATGATATTTTATCTTAAAAACCCAGGAAACTTGGTTAAATCATAAATTAAAATTTTCAGTAGTTCAACTGGTTGGTATAGGGACCATCCTTGATAACACTAGAATACTTCCAGTGGGAACTAGTTGGGCCATATTAAAAAATAATAGCAAATGGGAACCCATCTCATTATCTGATTGTGAAAGTTGGAAAGGTGAATGGTTATGTTCCCAATGTATATGGAATGCTAAATTCATCCAATCCTGGCCTATCATATCTATCCTAACAAATAAAATATATGGTATAGGAGAAAAGGACATTTTTATTGGAAAGGATTAGAAAATTCTTCTGTTATACTGATTTCTATTGTAATGATACTAAGTTTACATTAAATGCTATAGGAATATGGTGTAATACTGAAATTATAGGCAAAATAACTTTGCCTGAGGTTAATGAAACCTATGATAATATTGATACTGAAAATCCAATGTATTGGGAAATTGAACTTAATCCTCTCCATGAAGTCATTTCAATGGAAACTAATCAGTCAGTTTAGAGAGTCTTCATTCTTCTGGCAACACTTATCATAAGATAGAAATGGCAGTAGACAAGGGAGGAAAACATATTATTCACTTAATTTAAAAAAATGCAATGATACACACAAAGGGTTATTTGTTTGGCTGGGACATTTGTTCCCCTCAGACTCATCCTTGTCTGGTATTGGACATTTTCTGTTCCTAATTAATGTTATTGGTTTAATGTTATTGCTCTTCTTCCTAGTATCTAAAGGTACTACTAGATGTAGAAAATCAAAACTTAAGACAAACAGCAAAAAAACTCAGATCATGATAGTTCAAAGATTAGAAATGATCCAAAATATTTTAAATGAAGGCATATAAGATCTGATTACCTCCCATTCACTCGCTTTTACTTTTTAAAAATTTGGCCTTGACAACATCTAAGGTTATGGTCTTCCTCCATCACCAATGGTCTACCATTCAGTAAGACAAATGCTGACACTAAGACTTTCTAGGAACGAGCCTTTCTAGCACTGTGGGACCACATTATCCAACCAAAAGGCTGGTCATCAATGCAACTTTTGAATTGTTTATGATGAAAGGGGAAACTGTGGGCAAAAAGGGGACACATACTAAACCTGACAAGCTCAGACCTTACAAACTCAGATACTTAAAGTAACCACGCAGAATGGTGGTTACTGAATATAAAAATTCCTAACTAAAAGCGAATAATGGTGGGTAGTCACATCCTAGTCCTGTAGCTTCCTTGACAAAGGTCAATCTTTACTTTAAGTGAGTCTGTTTATTGTCTTTTTGCATCTAAGGTTACATACCTTTAAAACATCAGAGTAATCTTTTCCAGACCCCTCAGGGCACAACCTCTCACCAGAGCATGAGGCTATGGGACCCCTCATTGTTATCTTGTTGCTTACACACCATTCTATGTGCTGTCAATGTTAACTATCCTGTACCCACCAATGTAAAAGAAGTGTGTATCTCTGTTTTACTTTTTATCCAACCCCAGAGACTTCCTCACTTTTTTTATCCCACCTCCCTAATCTACCACCAATGAATTTCATGTAACCCCTCTAACATCCCGTCTTCTGATTCTAATGTATAAAATAAGCTGTAAACTTGCCATTTCCCAGAACATTTTCACAGAACATTAAGATTTTGACTCCCAACAATTGTCATCAGTTTGACTCAAATTCTTTTTTTTAGGCTGGGCATTCTTTCATTGACAATTAGATCAAACAAAATGAACTTTGAAACAAAAGCTATAACAAGAGACAAAGAAGGACTTAGCAATTCAATTCTGGATATTTATCTAAAGAAGCCCAACACATTAATTCAAAAAGACATATGCATCCCCTTGTTCATGGCAGCATTATTTACAATAGCCGAGATATGGAAGCAACTTAATGTCTATTGATAGATGGTTAGATATAGAAGATACGGTAAATGGCTGGACAGTTAAGCTTGTGAACTCATCCTAGAAAAAGTGCTACATACCTCATTATTGAATATCACTGTGGTCACCTTCAAAGTACTCCCCTTGGGAAGCTATGCAGCCATGCCAGTGCCTAGTCCACCCATCAAAGCAATTTTGGAACTCTTTTCCTGGAATGGCCATCAAAGCAGTTGTCATATTACCCTTAATGTCCTGAATGTCATAAAAATGTCTTCCTTTCAGTATTTCCTTTATCTTTGGGTAAAGAAATAAGTCATTGGAGATTTGTTTACTGGCTAAAAACTCCCTCACAGACAGTGCTGTGTGAGCTGGTGCATTGTCGTAATGCAAGAGCCATGAGTTGTTGGGTGAAAAGTTCAGGTCGTTTAACTTTTTCATGCAGCCTTTTCAGCACTTCCAAATAGTCAACTTGATTAACTGTTTGTCCAGTTGGCACAATTTAATAATGAATAATCCCTCTGATATCAAAAAAGATTAGCAACATCATTGCAACAAGTTTGCAAACTTGATTGTCCGACCTCGTATACAATGGAATATTACTCAGTCATAGAAAAGTGTGAAATCTT
>NW_017731620.1:199052-204242 GCF_001890085.2 Hipposideros armiger | reverse complement strand
GACCTAAACTTATAAGGTTGATTACTGATGTGTCTTCTTTCTGAAGCATCTATACTTTCAGACTTTTTAGTATGACATTACTTAATTTGTCATATACTTTCCTCTTAAGGCAAAGAACGTGGTAGACCCCTAAAAATTATGCTTTTAATCCAGAAAGTCTCCTTTTTTTTTTTTTCTCCAACAGGGCAGATCCCTTGGGTCACTTCCAGGTTCGAACAGAGCAAAAGGTAGATAACAGTATATTCTGTAAGTGTGCACAGATATTTGTGTGCATTTTTCATAGTGAGCTTTGTATCCTGTATATTCTGGTTACCACTGCTGGGTAACAAATTACCCCAAAACTTAGTGGCTTACAATAACCATTGTACTATGCCCAATACTTTGGGGGTCAAGAATTCAGACAGAGCACAGTGGGAGCCATTTGTCTTTGCTCACCATGTCTGGGGCTTCAGCTGGGAAGACTCGATGGCTGGGGTGACTCAAATGCTGGGGGCTGGAATCATATGGATTCCATCTCCATTCACATGTCTTCCTGTTCATTCTGGCTATTGGCTAGGACCTCAGCTAGGGGTGTTGACCAGAACTCCTCTGTGTGACCTTTCCATATGACCTGGACTGTTTCACAGCATAGTGGTCTCAAGATAGTCAGACTTCTCACATGGTGAATCAGGGCCTTAAAGTTAGTGTCCTAGGGAGCAAGGCAGAACCTGAATTGCCCCTTCTGACTTAGCTTTGGAAGTCAGGTGATTTTAGTTTAGCCTCATTCTATTGGTTATAAGTCAATCACAGGCCTACTTCAGTTCAAAGAAAGGGGACAAAGGAGAGCGACATAAACAACATGGCAGAGTAGAAGACTCTTTTGTTTCTCCTTAAATTTAGAAGTCATACAACTATAACTCAACAAAGGATCTTCTGCTCAACACACAAACATCCCCACATTGGTACATCTGAAGGTGGACATATTTGAATGAGTACAGACAGCAGCATAGGGTAGGACAGGGAAAGTGGCCACAGATGCAGTTTGGCACCTACTGTGGCCCCAGAGAGCATGGTAGCAGTGGAGAAATCAAGCTGAAGCCCTCACAAGACAGCCTGGAGCATGGGAGGGGCAGAAGAAGTGTCATTTTCTAAGAAGGCTGCCTCTTCCCCCTTCTAACCATAGCAGAGCCCAATAGAGACAGCTGAGATGCCTTGAAGAGCAAAGTGCCACTGGCAGCCATTGTTGGCAAGGGGTGAGCCACAAACTTGCGAAATTGCCTTTCTCACTCCACCTGTCCCTGCAGAGTCCAGTGAGAAAGCAGCTGAGGTGCCTTAAACAATACACCAGTGTCAGCTGCCATTACTGGCAAGGGGGCAGAACCATTAAATCACAAACTTGCCTCCCCTGAACCACCCACCTGGAAGAGCCTAGTAGAGGCAGCTGAGACGCCTCCAACAACACAGTGCAGCCAACAGCCATTAGTAAGAAGAAGGCAGCAATGGGAGTTCGCACAATGGGTTCTACATCACGTTCCACATTTCCCACCATGGTGGTGGTGCCCTATAACTGCAGAAAGCTGGTCACAAAAGGGACAATCACCACCCCAGTAAGTACATGGCATTTTCCTCTACCGAAGTGATACTACTACATTGCACACACAGATGCAAATAGTGCAGGTAAGTAAGAGAAAACAAAAACTTCTGCTATATCACCATCTATTGCAAAGCAAAATAAAGAGTCTTACTTACAAACCTCCTGAACTGTGAAGAGCAGGACAGTATTTGAATTCTTTTGAGTTCATTACCTCAAATGAGCAGGCAGAGAACAATCCACCAAATAACCATGAAAAACCACGGTAACATGGGAGTACAAAAATAGAAAGAAAGAAAGAAGAAAGAAAGAAAGAAAGAAAGAAAGAAAGAAAGAAGAAAGAAAGAAAGAAAGAAAGAAAGAAAGAAAGAAAGAAGAAAGAAAGAAAGAAAGAAAGAAAGAAAGAAAGAAAGAAAGAAAGAAAGAAAGAAAAAGAAAGAGTATTCTTGAGGTCATTATGCTAAGCAAAATAAGTCAGATAGCCGACCGAGTGGCTCAGTTGGTTAAGAGCTCGCTCAAGAGTTTGAGCTCTGAGCAACAGCAGTTCAAGTCTGAGCAGCCTCTGAGCTGCCAACAGGTGGCAGGATGGCTCAGCTTAATAAAAAAAAAGAGTAAGAAAAAAGAAAATAAGTCAGATAGAAAAAGTCAAGAACCAAGTGACTTCACTCATATGTGGAATATAAAACTGAAAGCAACAAAGGATCAACATAAACAAATAAAGAAACAAAAACTCATAGACACAGAAAACAATTTAGTGGTTACCAGAGGGTAAGTGGGGAGAGGGGGTGATAGAAGAGAGTAAAGAGGGTCAAATAGATGGCAATGGAAGGAGAACTGACTCTGGGTGGTGAGCACACAGTGTGATATACAGATGATGGATTATAGAATAGATTATACACTTGAAATCTATGTAACTTTATTAACTATTGTCACCCCAATAAATTTAATTTAAAAAAATTCTTCAGAAACCAAACTCAAAGTCATGGAATACTGCAATTTAAATGACAGAGAATTTAAGACTGCAGTTATGAAGAAACTCAATGAGATACAAGGAAATTCAGAAAGGCAATTCAATAAACCCAGACACAAAATTAATAAACAAAAGGAGTACTTTACATAAGACATTGAAAATATAAAACGGGACCAAACAGAAATTCTGGAGCTGAAGAACTTAATGGAGTAAATGAAGAATGCATTAGAGAGCACTGGAAATAAAGAAGACCAGATGGAAGAGAGAATCAGTGAACTCACAGATAGAAAATTAGAAATGGCCCAGGAAGAAGAAGAGAGAGAACTAAGAGTTTAAAAAATGAAAGAACTCTATGAGAACAATATAACTCCATTAGAAAGAGCAACATACGGATAATGACTATACCAGAAGAAGGGAGGGAGAAAGGGACAGACAGCCTATTCAAAGATTTAATTAATGGGTACTTCCCAAACCATTGGAACCAACTGGACTTTCAAATGAATACAAGAAGCTAACAAACACCTATTTATCTAAACAAAAAACACCTTCTCCAAGACACATTACATTAAAACTGTCAAAAGTTAACAACATAGAAAGAATTCTCAAATCATCTGGGGAGAGAGGGGGAAGACTGCAAACTGCAGAAGTAACCTTATTTGATCATCATCAGATTTTTCAGTAGAAAGATTACAATGCAGAAGAGAGTGGAAAGAAATAGTCAAAATATTAAAAAAAAAAANCAAGAGGTCCTGAATATCCAAAGCAACCTGAAAAAAATACAACCAGAGGCATCACACTTCCTGATTTCAAACTATACTACCAAGCAAGAGAAATTTAAAATTTTCAACTGGCATAAAAATAGAAAGACCACAATTGCCACTAAATTTTAATGATGGTTATCTTCTCTGGTTGGATAACAACTTTTGTTCTCCCTTCTAATTTTCTGTATTTTTCACACTTCAGTAACAACATTTTAGTACTTCTAAGTATTAAGTAAATAACACTCTCCTTAAAAAAAGAAAGAAAGAAAGAAAGAAAGACCAATGGAACAGAATAAAAAACCCAGAAATAAACCCTTGCAAATATGGGCAACTAATATTTGACAACAGAGCCAAGAATACTCAATGGATAAAGGAGAATCTCTTCAGAAAATGGTATTAGGCAACTTGGGTAATCACATATAAAAAAAATAAAGTTGGATCCCATATCTTATACTACTCACAAAAAATGAACTTGAAATGGATTAAAGACTTACATTTAAGACCTGAAACTGTAAAGCTTCTAAAAGATAATATAAAGAAGAATCTCCTTGATATTGGTCTTTGCAACTTTTGCAAAAAACTGTTGGTTTTTGAAACCAAAAGCACAAACAGTGAAAGAAAATCAACAAGCAGGACTACATAAAATTAAAAAGCATCTCATAGCAAGAAACAATCAACAAAATGAAAAGGCAACCTAAATATTTGCAAACCTTACAACAGATATGGAGTTAATATCCAAACATAAAGAAGTCATACAACTCAATAAAAAAATCCAATTAAGAAATAGAGAAACTATGCAGACATTTTTCCAAAGAAGACATTCAAACGTCCAATAGGTACATTAAAATATGCTCACCATCACTAATCATCAGAGAAATGCAAATAAAACCCACAATGAGATATCACTTCACACCTGTTAGTATGGTTGTTATCAAGACAAGAGATAAAAAGTGTTGGCAATGGTGTGGGGAAAAGGGAACTCTTGTGCACTGTTGGTGGTAATGGAAATGGTGCATCCACTATGAAAAACAGTATGAAAGTTCCTCAAAAAATTAAAAATTGAGTTACCATATAATCCAGCAATCTTACTTTTGAATATATACCCAAAGGAAATGAAGACAGGATATTGAAGAGGTATTTGCAGTCCCATGTTTATTGAAACATTATTCACAGTAGCCAAGATATGGAAACAAGCTAAGTGTCCACTGATGGATGAATAAAGAAACAAATATATATATATATATAATATATATATATAAATAAATATTATAATATATAATATATAAATATTATGTATATAAATATATATCTATATCTATCTATATATATATATATATATATGTTTCCAGCATAGAAAGAAAGAAAAACCGTTATTTGTGACAACATGGATGGATCTTGACAGCAATATGCTAAGATAAGTCAGGCAGAATAAGATAAAAACTATATGATATCACATATGTGGAATCTAAAAATGCCAAACTTGTAGAAACGAAGTAGAATGGTGATTGCCAGATGATCAAGGGGTGTAAGAATTGGGAATATATTAGTCAAAGGATATAAACTTGCAACCAGGAGATGACTAAGTTTTGGTGATCAAATGTGCAACATAGAAATTGTAGTCAACATTACTGTATTATATGCATCAAAGTTGCTAAAAGATTAGATATTAAACATTCTCACTATGGAAACACAATCATAACTAGGTGGCATGATAGAAGTGCTAGCTAACTAGCTTAGTAATCATATTGCAATATATAAATTTATCAAATTAAAAAAACAGTGCCGGGGCCGACCGAGTGGCACGATGGTTAAGAACTGGCTTGGGACGCCAGAGGGCCCCAGTTTGGATCCCACATATGAGGGCCAGTGACACTGCCCTCCACAGCTAA
>NW_017731620.1:163053-191874 GCF_001890085.2 Hipposideros armiger | reverse complement strand
CTTCAGGAGACCCATCTCAGCTCCAAAGAGAAACATAGTCTCAAAAATAAAGGGTGGAAAATGATACTCCAAGCAAATGGCATCCAGAGAAATGTGGGTGTAACAGTACTTATATCAGAAAATATAGATTTCAAAACATAAAAGATAATAAGAGAAAAAGATGAATATTTTATAATGATAAAGTAGACAATCATGAAGACATAACACTTATCATTATATATTTACCCAATGTGAAGCACCAAACTGTACAAAGCACTTAATAACAGAGCTAAAGAGAGAAAATGAAAAAATACATTTATAGTAGGAGGCCTGAATACTCCACTGATAGCAATGGATAGATCACCCGGAAAGAATGTCAATAAAGGAAATATTGGCTTTAAAGGACACATTAGACCAAAATAATTTAATTGGTATTTATTGAACTTCCCAACCCCAAACTACGATATACACCTTCTCTAGTGCACATGGAACATTGCCAAGGATAGACCATACATTGGGGCACAAAAGTAGTCTCAATAACTCTTAAAAGAATCAATGCCTACCAAATATATTTTTTTTACCCCAACAGTAAGACACTGGAAATTAACTACAAGAAAAAAGTCTGAAAAACCACAAATATGTAGAGATTAGACAATGTGCTACTGAACAACTATTGGGTCAAAGAGAAAATAAAAGATACATAGAGACAAATGAAAATAACAATATGACATACCAAAATTTTGGGGATGCGGGAATGCAATACTAGGGGGTAAGTTTCTAGCATTACAGGCCTATCTAAAGAAACAAGAAAAATCTCAAATTAAAAAATCTAACATTTCACCTTAAATAACTAGAAAAAGAAAAGTAAACAAATCCCAAAATCAGTACAAGGAAGGGAGTAATAAAAATCAGAGCAGAAATAAATGAAATAGAAAACAAAGAAACAAAAGAAAATAATTAACAAAACAAAGAGCTGTTTTTTTTAAAAGATAAACAAAATTGACAAACCTTTGGTTAGGCTCACTAGGGAAAAAAGAGAATACTCAAATAAAATCATAAATGAAAAAGGAGACATTACAATGGACACCACAGAAATACAAAGGATTATAAAAGAATGAAAGGCTATATGACACCAAATTTGATAACCTAGAAGAAATGGACTCTTAGATGTATGTGTTAAATTAGCTGCCTGTCCCTGAGGCCAGCACTTTAATATGAACAGGTGAGCCTCCCTCACTTTAAGAGTAGGTGGGAACAGCTGCCTCTAAGCTGGACCCTGAAGTGAATGAGTCTGAGCACATGATCCCCTGGAGAGCTGTTTCTCAGATTGCTAGAGTCTTATGGGTCTTAAAAAGCAAGCCCTGTTGGTTTTAAAAATTAGATGTTTTAGGAGCTCATTTATCAAGTGCATGTCTTGAATGTTGGGGTACCTGGTGTGGAGTTTGAACCCGTTGGGGAAAACCTCCACATTTTGAGTTCCCTCCCAGTGTCAGTTGCTATATCGTCGGTTGGACCTATGGCAAGATTGTGTCCCAGCCTCTCTCACCCAATTTTATATGATTTTCTTCCTGTTTGCCTAATGTGTAGTCATCACTCAACCAGTATTTAGGGGTTTTTAATAAGAAAACTGTTCTGTACATACCCATAGACTCAGTGTATCTATGGGAGAAGGTGAGTTCAGGATCTTCTTACACTGCTATCTTGAAACAGAACCACACGCAAATTCTACATGCAAGTTAAATGTTCTTATATTTGCATTTCAAACTAGCATTATCCAATTAAGAATCCATGGTAAAGGCTGGCTGAGTGGCTCAGTTGGTTAAGAGTTGGCTTAAGAGTGCGAGCTCTGAGCAACAGGGCCGCCGGTACGATTCTCACATGGGCCAGTGATGCTGCACCCGAGCTGAGCTGTCGCTGAGCTTCCAACAGGTGGCAGGAAGGCTCAGCTGGTGTAACAATGGGATTGCCTGTTTGATGTAACTAAGACTGAATTCAACATCTTGAGCTGAGCTGCTGCTTGGATGGCTCAGTGGATAGAGCATGTGCTCTTAACAACAAGGCTGCTGGGTTTGACTCCTGCATGGGATGGTTGCTATGCTAAGATTAAACACAGCACCTTGAGCTTAGAGGCCACAAGCTGCCGACAGGCAGCCAGATGGCAACTGGTGCCCTCCATAACGAAGATTCAAGAACAACAACTTGGCTGGTCCCCTTCCCCAATTCCCCAACACTGTTCCTCTCCCCCAATTTTCCAATAAAATCTTGAAAAAAAATTCAATGGTAAAAATTCATTTAATTAATTGTTAATTTGACTTTATTTAGAGTGACATTAAATAGTAAATAAAAGTACCATAACAAGTAAGAGACCATAGAAGATAAATAGATTTGTATTTTAGTATTTTTAATGGAACTTTTTTCTGATATTAAAACAAGGGTCCTTCATTTTCATGTCATACTGAGCCCCACAAATTAAGAGGTCAGCTATGCTAAACACCAATCTCCAATACAAGGAACTGGGTTTCTTGGGGAAATGGCTGATTCAGAGACCTGGACAGAGATAATACACTATGATAATGGAGCATATTGTATCAGAAAGAAAAGAAATTATCAAAAACAAAAGGTGTACATGAACTAAGCTGAAAACTCTCCCAAAAGCCAAACCTGGAACTTCTTATTCAAAAAGCAGAATAAATAACTCAGGAGTAGATTATACCTCAAATATAAAATAAATATATGACTCCATGTTGATATAAGTAAATGGTTGAATAAATTTTTTTTTTAATGGAGAAGAGACAAGTCTTTCTTAGGGAGAAATTCAAAATAATATGTGTAGAGATACTCCTCTATCCAGGAGGTGGAGCTCACTCCTCTTCCTTCTGTGCTTAGGCTAAAATTAGTGACTCCATTCCAAAGCATGGAAAAGGGAAACCAAGTAACTTTATAATGAATAAACTTCAATGCTACTTTCACCAAATGATGAGAGTTAACATCACCAGTGATAGCATGTGGCTATCATGTAACCCCTGCTGTGATGTGATGAGAAGAGTGCTTCACCTATATCATATTCTTCCCAAAAATCTATAACCACAGTCTAATCACACACACACACACACACACACACACATACCAGAAAACCTAGACTAGGGGACATCCTACCAATTCTACAGTTCTACAGTATTCCTCCTGACTGTTAAGGTCATGAAAAACAGGAAAAGACTGAAAAACTGTTATAAACTAGAGGAGAGTGGGGAGACATGACAATGAAATGCAATGTGCTACCCTGGACTGGTTCCAAAAACAAAAAGAGGATGTTAATGGAAAAAATGGAGAAATCCAAATGAACTCTGAAGTTTAATTAATAGTATGTACCAATCTCAGCTTCTAAGTTACCATGGTAATGTAAAATGTTAAAAAAAAAAAGGGATGGGGGATGGATAAAGCACATATAAGAAATCCCTTATTGCCTTTGATAATTTTTTATAAACCTAAAATTATTATAAAGTATAACATGTATTTAAAAACTTGAAGAAATTCTCAATGATCAAATCTGAAATGATTCCAGAAACAAAATATGAACTAATAAACTAATATATAATACAATTATAATTATATTATAATCCATAGAATGAAAAAAAATCTCATCTATACTGATATAAATAATTTAATAAATTAATAAATGGGAGGACAGCTCTTTCTTACAGTAGAACTTCAATTAATTAATGTAGGAAGAAGTAAGGTAATGTAAAATCACCATTACACAAACATTATAGTAATAATTGTTGTAGGCAAAAACAACTGATGGATGCTAAAATTAGTAATACTACGAAAAGAAACAGGATATTTTCTAACCTTAAGAATGCTTCTCACAAGCTGCTTTTTAATTTACAGAGAGAAAAACAGTAGCTTTACAGTGGAAAAACCTGTTAGGTGAATCATTAACCATAGGGTAGAAGGCAATACCACCAGTAACAATATTAATATAACTATTAATATGATGCATCAAGAGGGCAAATCATCATTTTTGTGGGATTCTTGCCAAAATTACATAATCTGTATCTAATCATTAGAAACATCAGCCAAAGCCAAATTGAGGGCAATTCCATAAAATAACTGAAGATCATGCCTTTACAAGTGCCAAGACATAAAAGATAAAGAAAGACTGAGGAAATGTCACAGAGTAGACTAAGGAACAGACTAAGGAGACATGACAGCTAAATGCAATGTATGTTGGATTCTGGAATAGAAAAAAGACTTAGCTGGAAAAACTGATGAGTTTTGAATAAGGGCTATAGATTTTTAAATGGTGTTGTATCATTAATTTCTTGGTTTTGATAATTAAGCAATGGTTATGTGAGATGTTAACTTTAGGAGAAGCTGAGTGAACAATATGTGGGAACTCTATGCTGCATTTCTCAATTTTCTATATGTCAAAATAAAAAACTCTAAAAGGGCCAATATCTAACTTCAGGAGATGAAAATTACAATATTTGAAATTTAAAAACTACAGAACAGAATGGACATCAGATTAGACACTACATCAGTAAACATGTTCCAAAAGATATTGTGGGAGGAACTCTACAAAATAGAGTATACAAAGTAAAAAAGACTTTAAAAAGTTATCGAGAAACAGACTCTATTGTAGGCTCTAACAAAGGTTCAATTAGGGAGGCAAGAAAAAGAAGGCAGAAAAAATATTTAAAGAGATAATGGCTGAAATTTTTTCCAAATTTGATATTAACTGTAAAACCAAATATTTAACAACCTGAATTTACCCCAACAAAATTAACATGAAGAAAATCTACTTCAAGACACATCATAATCAAATTGTTGCAAATAAGTTATGAAACAAAAATCTTAAAAGAAACAATGGAAACAAAAGAATTACTTACACAGGAACAAAGATAAGAATGACAGTCAATTTTTATTAGAAACAATACAAGCCAGAAGACAATGAAGAGGCATTTTTAAAGTACTAAAAGAGAAAAATGAACCTGGAATCTACAACCAGGGAAAACATGCTGCAAATGGAAAAAGAGAGACTTCCAGCTTCTGATCCTACATAAGGACTTTGGAAGTCATCACTCCCATCTGCACAAGAAAAAAGCCACACAAATAAAAAATAACCAACTCTTCATAGATAAATTAGAGAAATGAGATCACAGGGTAAACCACTACCTCCAAAAGTGAAGAGACAGATAAGCAGCAAATCACAACCTATTGGAGCAGAAACTTCCTGGGAACCAATACCAGGGGAGGAAAACCTAATCTGTACTCGATCAATTGCTAGAAAGTCAGTGTGGACAGGTTTGAGAGTTAACAATTCCAGTGATACCCAGTCTTACAAGGCCCCCAGACTTTTGTGATTTTATCTTCAGGAGTCCCACCAGCTCTCACAGTGAAATCTGCAAAAAAATCCCACCAAGCTTCCAGCGGGGGTGGGGGTGGGGGGAAGTAGCCATTTTGAAGCACCCCAAAGCATTCTGTTCTTAACAAGTCCTGCCTTCAAGAGAAATGACTTCGCTACAGCCCAATTGACAGGTTTTACCGGAGACGAACTAGACAGGGAAAGGAAGTACCCAACTCTACCTTCTACAGGGGAGGGAGCCCCATTAGCTTTCCTGTTTCACCTAAGGGACAAAAAGCAAGCACACTGAGAAGCAATCTTGCGGGTCGCCGCCCAGGGGCACAGGCTTGTGAAGGGACTGAGAACTGATCACCCGACTATAGCAAGTTTTCCATTGCTTGACACCTACTACCTCAGCAACAGAGCTCCTGTATAACAAGGGGAATACAGTTTAAAGAACTGTGCACACAGACACTGTTTAAGACATTTCTGGGAGAGAGCCCTGGCAAGGGCCGCGCTGAGCGCTCTGGCCAGAAGGAGCTCGGGGCCACCAGGACGCGGTTCCCGGGGAGGTGGCCGGACCCCGGGGAAGTCCCGGCCGCGGGGCGGCGCCACCACCGCCGCCGCCGGGAAGCGGTGGCTGCGCCCTGCGCACACATGGCGGCGGCGGCGACGTGAGCGGCTCCGCGGACCTGGCGCGGAGCCTTGGCGGCGTCCGGGAGCCGCCAGAGTCGCGGCCGAACCTGCGGCGCGAGAGCCCTCGGGCCATGTGGCCGCCGCCGCTCTTGCCGCCTTGGTGGCCGATGGCCCCACCGCGCCCGGCCGACTCTCCCAGGCGCCTGCTCCTCAAAACCCGGAGGTCCGCCTGTGCAGTGCCAGGGTTCTGAGTCGGCAGCCGGTGTCCCTGAGCCATGACAAAAGGCCCGCGGTCTACCCGGTGCCCTTCCGATGCCCCAGTAAGGACTGGTCTGACATGGACGTAAGTGAACCATATGGAGGGGTGAATTGTACAGGGTCACCTGGACAGAGCAGCTTCCCCCCAGCCAACCTCCGGAAGGGTTTCCCACCGCATTTCAACGTCTCTTGCGTGTGGGAGCTGAGCCGGCGAACACGTTTCTGCCTGGGTGATAGGGCCTTGGTTCCAACGCTATTGGAGTGTTACCATCGGGCCTCCGGAAAACGTTTGGGTGACCCCAGAAGAAGGCTCCCTTATCATCATGTTCTCTCCTTCCTTTGATGTCAGTGCTTCCTCCTTGGCCACTTTTTTGTATTATGCCCATTACTGAGAAAAGGCTGGAATCCATCAGGTTAAAGGCCCCTTCAGGAGCAACTCCATTGTGTTGAAAGATTTAAAACTTAAGAGTATATACTGTTTACAAGTCAAGACACAACTATTTTGAAGATTATGAGACATCTCTAGACTCGGGCGTTTAAGCAACATAACTTGTCAAGCAAGACAGCAGATGCCTCTACCAAGCGTCAACAAATCACCCTGATTGCTGTGGAACCTTTTTGTTGCTGTCAGTGCTGGCAGGGGTGTGTCTCTCTCCTTCTGGTCCTGAAATAGAGGCCTGATTCAATACTGGTTTCACTCTCCACCAAGCATCCCTTTGCAAATAGAATATATTAGAGCATCTGGCTCAGTCTATCTTAGAGGCCCTGCTCAACGACAGTTCGCCAAAGGATGATGCCTGGGAATCTGTGTCCATTGTTTAATTTCCAGAGGAGAGAGAAGATGTTCTCCAGGTCTCTTTGATCCAAAGCACAGGTCCAGTTCACCAGCCCGTGGGAAGAGGATTTGGAGCCCATGAAGCTGCTGATGTTCCTGTCAGGACATCACACAGCCCAGGACTCCATATTCCTGTTCCAGAAAGGACTGGGGAGAAGTAGTGGGTCTCATGAGGAAGACAAGTTTATTTTTTTCTTCTTTTCCTCCAGCTTTATTATAAAAATATGTGAAACCATGAGTTATTTTTAGCACCAGCTCTTCAGTGGAGGTGGGCTCCTTCTAGATCAGGGGTCAGCAAACTTTTGAGATGGAAAAGCCAATCCTGTCCCTCACAACAATTTAAAAATTATTCAAGAGCCATAAAACAAATGAAATCACCATTATGTAAATAATATCCTTTAAAAATTTTATAAGTTAAACTAGGATAGTTTTATTTTCATTTTCAATTTTACTTCAAAGCCACATATATGTACCCAAACAGCCACATGTGGCTCACGAGCTGCGTTTGCCAACCCCTGTTCTATAATAGATCTTCAACTCTAATTCAATTCCCCCATGGCTTCTCTTTCACCATGTACAGCTTATTCTGACCTGGATCTGGTTTCTTTTTTAGCCACATAAGGCTGAAGATTCTGTTCTTCACATCTTCCACAGGTTTGAGCACAAGTGGGCATGTAGTAGGTGTTGAATAAATTTTTTTTTAAATAAGTTGTCTTTCTGGAGGCTGGGAATTTCAAGATCAAGGTTCCAACAGATTTAGTTCCTGGTAAGGGCCCACTTCCTGGTTTGCAAATGGCTATCTTCTTGCTGTGTCTTCACATGGTGGAGAGCTGTTTTCTTCTTCTTTTTTTTTAATAGGGGAATTGGTGGAGGGGAACAGTATTGGGGAATTGGGGAAGGGGACCTGCCAAGCTGTTGTTCTTCAATCTTAGTTGTGGAGGGCACCAGTCGCCATCTGGCTTCCCGTTGGCAGCTTGTGATCTCTAAGCTCAAGGTGCTGTGTTACAACCTTAGTTGCGGGTAGGTGTAGCCACCATCCCATGAGGGAGTCAAACCCGGCGAGTGCATGCTCTATCCACTGAGCCATCCGGTTGGCAGCTCAGCTCAAGGTGCTGAGTTCAGTCTTAGTTGCTGGTGGGCATAGCCCACCATCAAATGGGCAGTCTTGTTGTTAGGAGCACGTGCTCTCACCAGCTGAGCCATCCTGCCACCTGTTGGTAGCTCAGCGGCAGCTCAGCTCGGGCGCAGCATCATTAGCCTATGTGGGAATCGAACCAGGGGCCCCATTGATCAGAGTTCGTGTTCTTAAGCTTACTCTTAACCAACTGAGCCACTCAGTCGGTCCTGTTTTATTCTTTAAATTAAGAATTTTCTAATCATATGATTTTCTAGAATGATTATACAGAGATATCCCAGAAAAATTAAGGTTTCTCTTAAACACTAAAAAGGCATGTAACTATTTGCTAGCAAAATGGCTCTGGCATACCTCTGATATTCAGTTCATTGTTGGTTGGACTGGGCAGTGAGGAGACTGAGTCGTCTCCTTGACTCTGGCAAGTGAGCTATGGCCCCTTGGGTAGGCCACATAACCTGTCCCAGCCTGTTTCAACAAGGGACACTGAGTAGCCCTTTGCATCCAGTCTCCTGGCTTAAAATTAATTCTATAAACATTTTCCTAGTAATTTAAGGTTGTTGTTTGTTTCCAAGCTAAAAATAAAAGACTGTTAAATAAAAAAAAAATGTCTAGGGAAACCCAAAGACAACAGCAGAGAAAAAAAGAACAGCAGAAAAAAATTTAACCTCTATCACTCTACAGCTACAACAAATAGTAAATACAGCCTAACCTCCACTGAGATAAACATAAAACTTTACTCTAAAGGTTTGTTTATCTCAATTCTACTTACCAAGTAAGTCATGTCTGGCTTTCAACAATAATTACCAGAAATACTAAAACACAAAAACAGTTTGAAGGGATGTAGCAGGTTTCAGAACCAGATTCAGATATGGCAAATATGTTAGAAGTAGCACACTAGAAATTGAAAATAACTATCACTAATATGAACATAGATGACAGACGGGTAATGTAGTTAGAGAAATGGAAAGTCTAAGAAAGAATAAAAAGGAAATGCTATAAATAAAAAAACACTGGCACAGAAATGAAGAAAGCCTCTTGATGGGTTCAACAGACTGGACACAGCCAAGGAAAGAATCAGTGAGCTTGAAGAATGTCAATAAAAACTTCCAAAACCGAAATGCAAAGGGAAAAAATAATGAAAAGGATGAACACAACATCTAAGAACTGTGAGACAACAACAAAAGGTGTAATGTATGTGGGGGATACCAGAATGTAATGAGGATATGAGGAAAAGAAAGAAAAAGGAACTGAAGAAATATCTGAAGAAATAATGACGGAGATTTTCCCAAAATTAATGACAGACACCAAATCACAGATCGAGGAACCTCAGAGAACACTAAGGAGGATAAATAATAAGATATCTATACCCAGGCAAATTAAATTCAAACTACAGAATATTAGACAAAAGGAAATAAGAGAATCAAAATGAGTCATTACAAAAAAAAGTTCACACAAGAAAGACAGTAGGGACAAGGTACGAAAAAGTCAAAAGACATAAAAAATACAAATTAAAAAGACAAAAGAAAGTGCTTCCCTATCAGCATATTTACTTGTAAATAAAATAATTAAACTCCCAAATGAATTCACAGATTTACACAATGCATTGAAAACATGACCCAACAATATCCTGTCAGCAAGATATTCATTTTTGATCTAAGCACATACATACGAGTTCTGACCATTAAGCTCACAAACTCATCCTAGCAAAAGTGCTACATACCTCATTGCTGAATATCACTACGGTCACCTTCAAAGTACTCCCCTTGGGAAGCTATGCACTAACAACACACACTTCAGAGCAATTTTGGAACTTTTTCTGGAATGGGCATCAGAGCTGTCGTATTACCCTTGATGTCCTGAATGTCATCAAATTGTCTTCCTTTTAATATTTTCTTTATCTTCAGGTAAAGAAGGAAGTCATTGGGAGCCAGATCAGGTGAGTAAGAAGGGTGTTCTAATATGGTTATTTGTTTACTGGCTAAAAACTCCCTAACAGACTGTGCCGTGTTAGCTGGTGCATTGTTGTGTTGCAAGAGCCATGATTGTTGGCGAAAAGTTCAGGTAATTTTTAAGGGCCATGAAATATTGGAGAAAAGTTCAATTCAGTTTTGTCTAACCTTTTCACACATCCTTTACAGCACTTCCAAATAGTAAACTTGGCTTGTTATTTTACTGTTTTGTCTAGTTGATACACATTCATAGTAAAGAATCCCTCTGATATAAAAAAATGTTAGCAACATAGTTTTGACTCTTGATTTGGACTGGTCAAACTTTTATGGTTGTGGAGAATCAGCTGACTTCCATTGTGCATGTTGATGCTTTGTTTCACGGTCGTATTAGTACACCCAAATTTCATTACCAGTAATAACACAGCTCATAACATTGTCTTGCCTCTCCAAAAGGTCTTGGCAAGCTTCGACTCTTCTTTGCTTTTGTTCATCAGTGAGCTCCTTTGGGACCATTTTTGCACACACCTTTCTCATGCCAAGATTTTCAGGTAAGATTTGCCTAACTGTTTCTTTTTTTTTTTTTTTAAAGATTTTTATTGGGGAATTGTGGGGATGGGAACAGCGCTGGGGACTTGGGTGAAGGGGAACAGACAAGTTGCTGTCATTTTGTTCTTCAGTCTAGTTGTGGAGGACGTTGCTTCACTGGCCCAAGTTGGCACCATCATTGTGCTCTTCCCGGGCGAGGCAGATCAGTCGCCGGCTTCTGGATGGCCGCTCACTGCGGCTGCTGGCCGCTCACGCTGGCTGCTGGCTACACACGGTAGCCCATGGCAACCCACTGCCACCCACAGGAGCTGCAGCCTACGCCGTCGCCGGCGACTCATGGCAACCAAGCTCCAGGTTGAGTTGTTGTTCAGCATCTTAGCTGTAGAGGGCAGTGTCACTGGCCCTCATATGTGGGATCCAAACCGAGGCCCTCTGGTGTCCCAGGCCAGTTCTTAACCATCGCGCCACTCGGCCGGCCCTGCCTAACTGTTTCTATGTTGATGTTTACTTGGTCTGCTATGCTTGTCTGACAATTTTGACACACAATTCGATGAATTTTTACAATGTTTTCATCAGTTCTGCTCATTACTGGCCACCATTCATCAATGACACGTTCTCTCTCTCTCTCAGAAAAATATTTTATAATCCATTTGTACATTGCCATTTTCTTCTTGGCATTATCCCCATAAACTTGGACTATTATGTCCCTGATTTCACTTCCACTCTTGCCAAGTTTAACAAGAAATTTAATATTTGTTCATTGCTCTAATTTAAGCTCAGACATTCTCATGACAGCACACAAAAACACACAACAATAATGAACGCCACTCACCAAGACACCACCACACGTCAACACGAACATAGCTGAGATACTGATATACCAAGGTTATGAAACCTTACAGAGATGTTTGTACAGCGCTGCCAATGTAAGTGCACGGTGACAAGTTCACAAACTTAATTGTCAGGCCTTGTATAGCTACCATACAATATTGTATTAGTTGCAGGTGTATACCATAGTTATTCAACATTTATATACCTAAAAAAGTGATCACCATGATAAGTCCAGCAACCATCTGATACCGTAACATGTTATCTCAACATTATCGACTATATTTCCTATGCTGTACATGACTTATTTGTTTTATGCCAGGAAATTTGGACCTGTTTTTTCCCTTCACCATTTCCCTTTTTTTATTTTTTAATTACAGTTGACAGTTAATATTATTTTATATTAATTTCAGGTGTATGGCATAGTGGTTAGATGTTTATATAAATTAAGAAGTGATCCCCTGACTAGTATCCAACTAGAACTATACATATTCAATACCATATTATTGACTATATTCCCTATGCTTAAATGTACATCCCCTTGACTATTTTGTAACTATCAATTTGTACTTCTTAATCCCTTCACCTTTTTCACTCTGCCCCCAACCCCCTTCCCATCTATCACTCCAATAAATCTAGTACTCATGTGACACCATACATAGTTATTACAATATTATTGACTATATTCCTTATGCTATATCCTACATCCCCATGACTACTTTGTAACAACCAATTTGTACTTTTTAATCCCTTCCCTTTTTTCACCCACCCCTCCAATTTCCCTCCCATATGGCAACCATAAAAATGTTCTCTGGGGCTGGCCGAGTGGCGCGATGGTTGGGAACTGGCTTGGGACGCCAGAGAGCCCCTGTTCGGATCCCACATATGAGGGCCAGTGACACTGCCCTCTACTGCTAAGATGCTGAGCAGCAGCTCAACCTGGAGCTGGGCTGCCGTGAGTCGCAGGTGATGGCGTAGGCTGCAGCCCCTGCTGCAGTGGGTTGCCATGGGCTACCGTATGTAGCCAGCAGCCAGTGTGAGCGGCCAGCTGCCGCAGTGAGCAGCCGTCCAGAAGCCGGCGACGGATCTGCCTCGCCTGGGAAGAGTGTAATGATGGTGCCAACTTGGGCCAGTGAAGCGACGTCCTCCACAGCTAGACTGAAGAACAAAATGACAGCAACTTGTCTGTTGACCTTCCCCCAATTCCCCAGTACTGTTCCCATCCCCCCAATTCCCCAATTAAAAAAAAATCTTAAAAAAATGTTCTCTGTATCTATGAGTTTGTTTCTGTTTTGTTTGTTTATTTTATTTTTTAGATTCCACATATAAGTGAAATCACACTGCATCTGTCTTTCTCTGTCTGACATTCTCCACTCAGCACAATACCCTCTAAGTCCATCCATTCTGCTGCAGACGGCAAGAACCCATTCCCGTCCATGGCCAAGCAATATTCCATTGTATATATGTACCACCTCCTCTTTATCCATTCTTCCATTGACAGACACCCAGGCTGCCTCCACATCTTGGCCATTGTAAACAATGCTGCAATGAACATATGGATGCACACATCCTCTTGCAGCATTGTAGGTTTCTCCAGATAAATACCCAGAAGTGGGATTACTGGGTCCTGTTTTGTCTCTTGTTTTAAAGTCTATTTTGTCTGGTATAAGTATTGCTACTCTGGATTTTTTTTTCTCCATTTCCATATTCATGAAAGATCTTTTTCCATCTGTTTACTTTCAGTCTGTGTATGTCTTTCAGTATGAAGTGAGTCTCTTGTAGGCAGAATATATAAGGGTTTTCTTTTCTTATTTATTCAGCTCTCCTATGTCTTGATTGGAGCATTTAATCCATTTACATTGAAAGTTTGTTGATAGATATGTAGCTATTGCCATTTTATTATTCATATTTTTAATCTTTTTTTTTTCAGCTGTGCCATCCTCTATTGGCAGCTCAGTGGCAGCTCAGTTCGGGCCGGGAATCGAACCGGCGACCCTGTTTCTCAGAGCTTGCACTCTTGAGCGAGCTTTTAATCAACTGAGCCACTTGGCCGGCCCTCATATTTTTTATCTCTTTTTTTTCCATCTTAAAAAAGTATTTTTTATAGTACTGGTTTGGTGGTGATGAACTTGTTTAGTTTTTTCTTATCTGGGAAGCTCTTTATCTCTCCTTTGATTTTAAATGACAGACTTGCTGGGTAGAGTACTCTTGGTTGTAGGTCCTTGCTTTTCATCACTTTGAATGTTCCCTGTCAATGCCTTCTGGCCTGCAAAGTTTTTGTTGAGAAATCAGCTGACAGTCTTATGGGAGCTCCCTTGTAAGTTACTAGTTATCTTTCTCTTGCTGCTTTTAGGATTCTCTCTTTGGCATTTTAATTATAATGTGTCTTGGTGTGGGCCTGTTTGGGTCATCTTGTTTGAAACTCTCTGTGCTTCCTGCGCTTATATATCTATTTCCTTTTTCAGGTTAAATAATTTTTCAGTCACTGTTTCTTCAAATAGGTTCTCAATCCTTTGCTTTCTCTCTTCTCCTTCTGGACCCCTCTGATGTGAATGTTGTTACACTTGATGTTGTCCCTAAGGTCTCTTAAACTATCCTCATTTTTTAAATTTTTTTATTTTTGCTGTCCAATTGGGTGTTTTCTATTACCTTGCCTTTCAACTTGCTGATTCGACCTTCTGCTTTATGTAGTCTGCTGGTGATTCCTTCTAGTGTATTCTTCATTTCAGTTATTGTATTCTTACTTCTGACTGTTTTTTTAATGGTTTCTACATCCTTTTTTATGCTTGCTATCTCTTTGTTGCAGTTCTCACTCACTAAGTTCCTTGGGCATTTTTATAAATGTTGTTTTGAACTCTGTCTCTAGTATGTTGCTTGCCTTCATTTCACTTTGTTCTTTTCCTGGAGCTTTTTCCTATTCTTTCATTTGGAATGTTTCCTCATTTTGGCTGCCTTTCTGTGTTTCTTCCTATGTATTAGGTAGATCTGCTATGTCTCCCAGTTTTGGCCAGTGGCCTTATGTAGTAGATGTGCTGTGGGCCCTGGCACAGTCTTCCTAGTCACTTGCACTGGGAGCTCGAGGTATGTCCCTTGTGTGGGCCCTCCTGTTATTTTGGGTTGTTGGAAAAGTCATGATATATTTTTTTCTATGTTTTTCATTGCAAAAATGTGTCATGACTTTTTTCCAACAGCCCAATAATTGAGCCTTGATTGCTATTGGCACTTCACTGGGTGGGATTGACCCTCAAGCTGAGTAGATGTGGGGTTTTGCCATGCCCACAGCTTATGGGCTGCTGTGTGGGGGCTTACCCCAATGAGCAGGATTTTCCCAAAGGGGCTTGGGTGCCTATTGAGATGGCCCTCTGTGTATGCCCCTTGTGGGGCTAATTGGGTGGTGCTCTGCTGTGGTCAGCTCCAAGTATGTTGGTTCTGGGGCCTCTTGGGAAGGGCTCTGGTGCAGGCCAAGGTCATCCACTGCCTGTGACTGGCCAGGAACTACCTGGTAAGCAATACCAAATGATCCATGGTTGATCATTGCCTGTACTAAACTGGAGGCATGTGGGAGATGCCACACTGAGAACCAACGATGGCTGCCACCGGGACCAGGCCTGGGGTAGCTCCACAAAAAGCCAGGACACCCTGAGGCCTGCTGTCACCTGCCAGCTCCCTTAAGGTTCAACTGCTGATAAAGCCTTGAGTGATATGCAAGTTGGGTAAAGTGGGTTCTCAAGAAATCACCAGAGTGGGACAAGTGGTGTTCACAAGGTTAATGTAGATTCTGGTTTGGTGCCAGTGCTGAGCCTGGAGCTACTCAGCAAAAGTATCAGAGTACACCAAGGCCAGTTGCCACCCACTTGGGGCCCACAGAATTCCAATAGTTGTGCAAGAAAGTGTGCAATGCAGGCAGGGCTGGCTGCTGCCTGAGAAAGTGCCCTAATATTGGGTGAGTTGTGTGGAGCAGGGTCCAAGGGAGTCACCAGGGTGGAGTGAGGGGACCTCACCAGACCAATTCAGATTTGGCCATGAGTGTGGGGGGAGGGCTTGACACAAGAAAGATGATGCCTGCCTGCTGGCTATATGGGAGAAAGATTCCACACAGGGAAAATGGTGACTCTCCCTCCAGGCCTTGCCCTGAAGCCACACAACTCATTTTCTCCCCCTATGTCTCTGACACCTCCTGAGTCACTGTCCCTCCACTGGAGCCCAGAGTGAGTGCCTGTGAGCAAATGAGTCTGTGTGCAGACCCTTAAAGAGAACATCTGGGTTTGCTGCAGCCTTATGTCTAACCCAGATGGTCAGAATCCCCACTGTTTTCCACAGCCAGATGTTTTGGGGGCTCCTCTTCCCAGTACTAGCATTCTAGGCTGGAGAGGCTGGTGTGGGCCTGAGGTCTTTCACTCCTCTAGGGGGAACCTCTGCAGCTGAGATATTCCTCTCATTTTCAACCACCACATTGAGGTCTGGGGCCCACCTGTTGTCGCTGCCCCTCTTACCAGTCTCAACGTGGATTCTTTTTTATATCCTTAGTTATAAAAACTTCCTTCAGCTAGACTTCAGATGGTTCTTCAGGTTGATTGCTCTATAATTAAGTTGTAATTTTTTTTTAGCTGAGCCATCCTGCCACCTGTTGGCAGCTCAGCTCGGGCCAGGAATCGAACTGCTGTTGCTCAGAGCTCACACTCTTGAGTGAGCACTTAACCAACTGAGCCACTTGGCCAGCCCTAATTTAGTTGTAATTTTAATGTGTGCATGGGAGGAGGCAATCACAGTGTTTATCTACTCTTCCATGTTGGATCTCACTATAAAGTTTAATTTATTTAATCATTTAACTTAGCAGACTTTAAATATCTGAGTAATCAAAGGATTTTGGAAAACTATTTACTGAAAAGTTCACTCAGAAAACTGTACCCCATTTATCTCTAGTTAAATCATTTGTTTTTAACAATCACCTTTGATTACTCCCCAAAGATTTCATGTGACTTGCACAATTAACCATTATTTTTTTCTTGCTGACAGTTTTGTATCAGAGATAATAAGAGGTTTTTTTTTACTAATAAACCCAGCTAGTATGACAGTAGTATGTTTGCATTATGTTACAGTTCTGATACTCTAAAGACATGTCTGTTTTAATTAAATGAACAGCCTCAAGCTAGCTTTTATTTATTTTATTTACTTAATCCTAGATCCTGTGTACTTGAAGAGAAGTTGGATTAGTTCCCACTGTATTTCTTTAATTTACATAAGTGTTTGTTTGTTTTTAAGTAACTTGAATAGGGCTCCTTTACAACCTAATTTTGAGTTTGCAAATTAATACTGGCCATACCATCCAGAAGTAGATAAATACCATATCTATAACATACATATATAGACATACATAAACAGACAGAGACAGAGATCTCATAGCTTATATTTTGTAACCATTACGTTTTGTGTCTCAGGCACAAAACTTAAAAGAATAATTGGATCTAAATTATATTTCTAGATGATGGACCAAATTAAGGTTATTTGTTCAGATGGGTTAATTTTTTGCATGCTGTAAGAATTTCTTGAAAACTGTTTTTAAAGTTAATTCATCTTCTACAATTTTCTCAGTCAATCAAAGAATGCATTCCATTGTTTTTGAGAGTTTTGGGATCCTCTCTTTTAAGGGTGCCCCTTAAGGTGGACTTAGGTGCACAATAAAGTTGGAGCACTCAGAATGTAAAGAAAGTGGCCTCAGAAGGCCTGAATTTTAAAGGGGGTAGCTTTTCCTAGATGGGGATAGAAGATGGCACTGGAGAGAGAGCCTGAGCATAAGACGGCTGTCATACCCCTGGAGACAAAGAAGATGGAGGAGGCCTCAGAGGCCATTTTACTTCTTTCAATTGTTTGTTCAGCTTGGTTAATTTAGAGTCCTGCATACATTTGGAAGCCTCAAGGTACCATTTAGAATAGGTATATCATTCACTTTGTTTTATTTTAGAGCCATGATTTTCTAATTTAGTTTTGAGAAAACCAAGCTTTGGGAGGTAAAAGTTTCCCCATGATGGCCAATTTAGCTGTCGATCACCCTGGATAATCAGAAAAGGGCAGCTGACCAGTAGGGGAAAGCTTAGAACGAAGGTCCCCCACATGCACTCATCTGATGAAAGCATCCCTTTGAGTGCCCTTAGGGTGAGTGTCCTCATAAATCTTATGAACAGGGTCTGAAGAACCATATTAACCAAGTCCATGCCTTATGGATGAGATCTGAAGAGCTATATGGACGAAGCCTGAAGGGTCACTTTCTTGAGGCACTCCATGTAGACAGGTGGAGGCAGAAAAATCAAAACCCAAACCTCTGACTTAAAAAGAAAAGGAGACAGAAGCTGGCAGACAGAAAAGGAAAAACAACAACAACAAAAAAAAACAACAAAGAAAAAGAATGCTCAAATAAAATCCAGAGCCCTGACCAAGGAGGGAGGTTCAAATCCAGGAAGACTTATCACCAAAAGCAGGACCACCAGATGAAAAATAGAGCCTGAAAAAGAGAAGAGAATGTCCCTGACCTTGGCCAAGGTCCCTAAAGCATCCAGGCAACAAAGGTTGTAGGAACAGGCTGTTATTGAATTCGGACCCTGAAGCTGTTTCTGAGTACAGTTCTGTGGTTTGCTGTCTGAGGACTAGATGGTGGTACTGAAACACTGGATAAACACATTTCTTACTACTACATTCCTGCTTATATCTGGCAAATTAGTTAGATACATAAAACTCACTGAGAGTTGTACTAAAAATATATAGGCTGCTTATAAAACAAGTTGTAACGGTCTTTCTAAAAGGTCAATCAGCAAGCCAGTTTACAGATAGCCAATACTCCCTCTCCTCTAGAGAAAGCCGAGAGTACAGTTCTGGCGCCATCTCGTGTCTAACATTGAGACCAACACTTCTAAACAAGAACAAAATACATGGAGCAGAAGGATGAAGATGACATACTCTGGGAGGGGTGAGTAGTCAAGAGTTCCTGAAAAGTTCGGGAAGGAAGGGAGATGCAACTGGAGAAGTAGGCTGGGACCAGCTCCTTAAGGAGGCCTTTATCGCAGAGGCACGGAAGGGCTGTTAGCACTTAAATGACATGATCAGATGTGAGTTCTAGAACAATTCAGCTGTAGGCATGGACTAGGAGAGGCCAGGAGAAGGTATCAGATGCCTGTCAGGTCAGGGTATCCAACACTGTGCTTACTGCCTGAATTCTTGGGCCAGACCACTGCAACAGCCGCTTCCTACTAGAATCTAAGCAGGGAGTATTGGCTTACTTGTTCAGGGAAATATCTAGAACTATGCTTGGTACACAATAGTTTTTATTAAACATCAAAAGAGGCACATTTTACTATGTAAAAGACTACATGATATTACTGTCAAAATACAGATCCCCTCCCCCATCCATCCCCAAAGCGCCTTTTTGAGAATAAGGAATAAGCTCTGGGCTTCACACCACCCGGAGAAGCAGTCTCAGGCTCTGTATCTTACAGATGAAAACAAAGGGGCTCAGCGAGGTTGTCCTCCTCCCCATTTATAGGCCCTTGTAAGCGACAATTACAGCTCCGGAAAAACAGTCTTTCAAGTGACATTCCCCAGGTTCCCTCCCAGGTTAATGGGACCCAAGGAACCCCAAAGAAAGAGGTAACATCCAATCCCACTAGAAAATATGAAAAATCTATATCATCTCACAACGGGGAGGGCTTCAGAAAGGCTGCACACACCAGCGTCTTCTGCCTCATTCCATTATCTTAAATTTACAAATGGGGAAACTAGGGCCCCAAAGGAAAAGATTCTCTCTGAGGTTACTTTGCAGGCTCTGGAAACCATGGTGCCCTACTTTCCTGTTGGTTCTTGAATGGTGGGGTCCACAGGTGGTATGGGTTTTAAGAGCAGCCTCACCTCTACACACTCCCAGCACCTCCATTAGACCTCACCCTTTTGGCCTTTTTCCTGTCACCAACTCCTCAGCTGGCTGGACCAGCTCAGCCCAACAGCTTGGCTCCACTCGGCACCACTCAGCCCTGCTCGGCTCCACGTGGCCCCCATCGGCTCTAGATGCCCCATTTGGCCCAACTCCACCCACCTGCAAGGCCTCTTCCAGCCGGTGGAACGATGAGGAATCACACATTCACTTCTCCTCACCGGATGGAATCGTTTTCTGGTCCAGCCAAGCCTCAGGACCTTGGGTTGTGTCTGGCACAGCTTGGCTCCACCCGGCCTGCCTCGCTCCCTTCTTCAGTCACCTAAGAAGCACTTGTGTACCTGCCAACCCCTCAGCGACCACACCGTTACACAATAAACATTTAAAAAATATATTAGGCAACATCATTCCAGATATCTTTCTAGGCATATATATGGCAGGAGGCAAGAAGGAGAGAAGGTTGAGGGAAAGGGAGGGAGGGAGGATGAAAGGAAAAAAAGACCATTTTATAAAGTGGGATCATACTCTATATGCTAAATTTAAAAATATAGGGAGTTTATTTCTACTTAAATTTAACAAAAGAAAAAGAATTCAAGTGAAATAAAAGCAGTTCTAACTTTACCTATTGTTTTGTTACCACAACAGATATTTCCTCACCCCCAAGATTATGAGGTTGGGGTGATTTGTTTTCTTAAATTACATGTTACACTGTTAGCTCTATTTTTCCCTACTATGAAGTATAGGAAAAAAATAAGTTCCTCACATTCTCTTCCATGCCCACACCCAACATTCTGTTGTTGGGCTATTGTTTTTATAATGCAAAGGTCTATAATATTCACTGTGAATGAAAATGGGGTTTTATGGAAAGTAACCTCACAGGGTGATCTGATCATAAATTCCTAACTGGGCAGGTCACAGTGGGTACGTCTCAGGCATACACGAGGTCTGACAATTAAGTTCAAGAACTTGTTGCATCAATATTGCTAACCTTTTTTGACATCAGAGGGATTATTCATTATAAATTTGTACCAACTGGACAAATACTTAACCAAATTGACTATTTGAAAGTGCTGAAAAGGCTATGTGAAAAAGTTAGATGACCTGAACTTTTGCCAACAATTCATGGCTCTTGCATCACGACAATGCACCAGCTGACACGACACTGTCTGTGAGGGAGTTTTTAGCCAGTAAACAAATAGTTGCATTGGAACACCCTCCCTAATCACCTGATCTGGCCCCCAATGACTTCTTTCTTTACCTGAAGATAAAGGAAATACTGAAAGGAAGACAGTTGATGACATTCAGGACAAAGGGTACTATGATGACAGCTCTGATGGTCATTCCAGAAAAAGAGTTCCAAAATTGCTTTGAAGGGTGAACTAGGTGCTGGTGTTGGTGCATAGCTTCCCAAGGGGAGTACTTTGAAGGTGACCATAGTGATATTCAGCAATGAGGTGTGTAGCAGCTTTTCTAGGATGTGTTTGGAAACTTAATTGTCCGAGCTCTACTTTAGTGAAAGGTTTATGTCTGTGCCTTAAGAAAGCCCTGTCCAATGTTCTTGTGCATCTAAGTTAACACACCTTTGAAATGCCAGAATAATCCTCTTTTTCAGACCCTTCTGAGGCACAACCACTCTCAAGGAAGCAAATAGTCTTGTTAACTATCTTAGAATCCACTCCCACATTAGTTTTTCCTACCTTCATTTAATCTTCCTTAAATTCTCTCCTTAAGTTATAAAAGAAGTTGCAAACTGTCATTTCTAGGAAGGATTTTTCTCAGTCACTCGAGACCTTGCTTCCATGTGTATTCTCTGTTGGGTTCAAATACATTTTTATAAAAATTCTTTACAGATTTGGATGTTCTTAATTACCCTTCCCTTGGATGTTTAGTCCTAGTTCTGGGTTTATTTGAAATATTGTTCACCTCTAATCCTGTTACCTTGGCTTTTTCCTCTCTGAGTTTCTTTCTTTTTCTTTTTTTTTTTTAAGATTTTTATTGGGGAGTTTGGGGGATGGGAACAGTGCTGGGGAATTGGGGAAGGGGAACAGACAAGTTGCTGTCGTTTTGGTCTTCAGTCTAGTTGTGGAGGACGTTGCTTCACTGGCGCAAGTTGGCACCATTATTGCGCTCTTCCCAGGTGAGGCAGATCAGTCGCCGGCTTCTGGACGGTTGCTCACTGCAGCTGCTGGCCGCGCACGCTGGCTGCTGGCTACATACGGTAGCCCATGGCAACCCACTGCCCACAGGAGCTGCAGCCTACGCCATCGCCAGTGATTCACAGCAGCCCAGCTCCAGGTTGAGCTGTTGTTCAGCATCTTAGCTGTAGAGGGCGGTGTCACTGGCCCTCATATGTGGGATCTGAACTGGGGCCCTCTGGCGTCCCAAGCCAGTTCTTAACCATCGCGCCACTTGGCCGGCCCCTCTCTTGAGTTTCTTATTTAGATTTATCACTTGGTTGGCATAGCCCCACTTTATAAATGTGAACATGAGATTTGTTCAAAGAGACTTTGCCCATGGGATATCAGTACAAGAGTCAAGATTCTGATCTCTATTTGCCTGACTCCAGAGACAGTGTTCAGGAGCCATGAGCTTTTGGACTTGGAAGTTGGCATCTGGGGAAGGAGGGGGTCGCTCTCTCTTCTGGAACCTTCTGGGGAGGCCAGAGCAGCCTGGACAGAACACAGGGCTAACTCTGCCTCATGGGGTGAGTTTCGTGGCTGGGCAGGTTTCCTGTGGTGACTCTAACCCAGCCCTAGAGGTCTGAAGAGGGAATTAGTGACAGGCTGCTTGGTCCTTTTCTTGTAGATTTATCTGGAGCCTGAGGACTGTGGACAGAAGGTAGGATGATGACATCTGTTTTCCTTCTACTAGAAACAAAAATTCCCAGCCAGAGTCCTAAACCATGAGAAGTATTTTTCTTTCACTTGGTTGGGAAGAAAAAAGAAATCCCAGAGGTGGGCAGTCTCGGCTGCAATGGCAGCTCACCCATGCCGGCATGCCAGGATCCTCTATTTTTCATTCTGTCATCCCTTCTCAGAATGGTGACCAGAGAACAGGAAAGAAGGGGAAACCTAAGGGACTAAAACCCAGTGACTTCCACCTATGTCCCATGGGCCAAAGAGAGTCATGGCTACTCCTAGCTGCAAACAATGTTGGGAAATGTAGTTGTTTTAAGTTTGTCAAAAGACGGAGGCTTTATCTTCATGATAAGTGGTATTTCTTCATCAATTTTTAATCTACAAAATGGTAACAGTTACACTTGTTCATTTACAGGTATTTGTTCAAAGTGCCACTTGGGGTGCTCAGTATGTTCAAGGTACCTAATATCTATTACTCCTTTTAGTTCTCGTACAGCACTGAGAAATACGTATGATTATCCCATCTTATAGACAACTAAATGGAGGCTCTGAGAGGCTGATAATATAATTCAAGCCTCTGTAATTATATAACAGAGGCAGAATCCAAACCTGTGTTGGTCTATTCCAAAGCTTTAGCTTTTAACAGTGTTTCCACACCGGTGGTTTTTATCCCTCCCATGCCTGGGACCTCTCCCTCAGATTTCTGATTTCATTGGTTGGAGGTAAAGCCCAGGTATCAGTATACTTTTATTACCTTATTTAATCCTCACAACAACTGGAGTTGGAAGTATTTTTCTATTTAAAATCAGGGAAACTAAGATCCAAAGAAGTAGACCCACTTGCCCCAAATCAGACAGCAAGCCCACAATGGAGATGGGATGTATGTCCACATCTCTTTACCTGCTCCAAAGAGCTGTTCTTGGCTCCAGAAAAAGGTGGCTTCTGTACATTTAGGTGGAGGTGGGGCGGGGGGTATGCCGGCCAACCCTTTTGCCCCAGCCGCTAGCCCGGAAGCCTCCCTAGGAATGTGTGTGGCTGAGGAACAGAGCCCCATGTGGCAGCTGGGTGACTGGCCAGGTCATTGTAGGAGGTGCAGTGGAAGCCCAGCCTGCTGAGCACAGAGGTGTGGCTGGGCCAGCGTGGGGCCTGGATGTGGAGACACACTTTTCTCTCAGCACAACAAGTGTGGACTTCCTCCCCGCCAGATGAGCCCTGACTGATATGTCAAGCCCAGAATGGGTCACCCAAGGGCTGAAGAGCGGGCAGACAGGCAGGCTTCCAGGGCCTGTCCTGGAGGAAGTCACATGGTGAGGGGTCACAGGCCTGACCCAGGAATGGTGGAGGGAGGGAGATATTTCAGGCCCCAGAGGAAGGGCCCAGCCCATGAGATGAATCACCCGTGACAGAGTATCCTGAGGAAGACCTTGGGGGTAGAACTGTGATAAGCACCCTCCTCCCAAGGTGACTAGGAGCTCACGGTCAGCTGGCCAGTGATCAGCAAGTCCAAGTGTGGCTGGACCACTCAGATGTATCTAAGGACTCCCACTAGCTCCAGGTGCTTTCCAGAAGTGACTTTTCAGCGACCTTACAACATGATGAGCACCTCCACTTGAAAGCTAAGAAAACAGAGCCTTGCAGATAAATCACTTGCTCAAAGTCACATGGTCAGACATGGGATTTGAAATGGGAGTGTGCCTTTCTGTTGTAGACAGCTTTTCTCCCCAAAGCTGGGAGCTAAGACTGCTACCTCCCTCTCCTTCCACGTGCTCTCCGCATGGACATGAAGTCCCACACCTAAAACAACCAGGCTCTAGATTCATAATGCAAAATGGGCTTCAGGTCTCATGCGGGCTTCTGGATGAGTTGCCAGACTCATCCATCCTCTTCATTGTTTAAAGGATGGAGTCCAGGCCAGCCGAGTGGCTCAGTTGGTTAAGAGCTCGCTCAAGAGTTTGAGCTCTGAGCAACAGCAGTTCGAGTCCCGGCCTGAGCTGAGCAACCACTGAGCTGCCAACAGGCGGCAGGATGGCTCAGCTAAAAAAAAAAAAAAAAAGGATGGAGTCCAGAAAGGGCGAGAGGCTTACCCAGGGTCCCACAGTAAGTCTGGCAGAGGCCGGCTCAGCACGCCTCCTGCCTCCCGTCTCATGGGCCTGTGCACTGCACTATTATTTGGGGTTAAAAGTATTACTATGGAACATTTTCTGGATCTCAAGTGTGGTCCTGGACCATCAGCATGGCCTGGGGACTTGTTTGACATGCACATACTTAGGCCCACCCCAGATATACCATATCGGAGCCTGGGGGTGGGCAGTCCTGTGTGTTAACAAGCCCTCCAGTGGATTCTGATACCACCAAACCCCAAGTACACACACACACACACACACACACACACACACACACACACACACACACACTATAGTTATTTAATGTAAACTGGCCTCATCTTAACTCCAAGTTCAGTAAAAAAAATCCCATTCACCTGATGGACCATCCATTGATTCACAAGCCATTAGAGTGCACAGGTCCTTGAAAGTCAATGATGGTGTTTCTCACACTTAAGGAACATGCAGGCACCTTGAGAGGGGAGCTCTTTCTGTGCTACTCCCTGTGCAAAAAAGGACGCTTTGACTAATTTTTATTATACCGTTGCTTAAGTACGTACTACCATAAAACTAAGTTTAGGCCCTTATGCAATGCTAAAATCAGCGGGTTCTAGATTAAACAGACAACTACAATCAACCTTACAAAGTCTAACTTTTAAATGAATGATATTCACAGTATGGCAGAGAATGCTGATTTGCTGAAGCCAGTGGTAGCCTGACTGAGGCACCCTTTAAATTTGATACCACGAATAACCTGTGTCATGAGATGAATCAGCTTCCCACCCCTTTCCTCCATCCCAACACCTCTTAACCCTTCCTTCACACAGTGAAGGGGTTTTGATGCATCACCTGCATGTTCTCACCTTCTGCATTCTTCTCATTAGCTCTGAATCATGGAAGTGGCTTCAGCTGGCAGCCTCACGACTGCAAACACAAAGCCAAACTAAAGCCAGGAACTCAACTTGAAGGGAGCTCTGGGTTGTAAAGTCATCTTCTCAACAATCCAAAATATGTGGGTATCAGATACATGTTCAAATGAAACACAACAATTTAAAAATGTTCACTCTTGGGTCGGCCAAGTGGCTCAGTTGGTTAAGAGCTCGCTCTAGAGTGAGCTCTGCTCAACAGTGGTTCAATGCCTGGCCCTAGCAGAGCTGCCACTGAGCTGCCAACAGGTGGCAGGATGGCTCAGCTAAAAAAAAAAAAAAAAAAAAGTTCATTCTTGGGGCCGTGAGCCCGTCTCTGGGAAACTAAGGAGCTGCAGAAACCCCTTTTGCAGAGCTGCCATGCCTGGCCCCATTTCTGAGCTGGTAAAATCAAGGCCCACAGAAGGCAGGGCCTGCTCTTCCCTCCTCTGGTCCCTCTAATGTCACCAGTGGATTCTACACTGGTTTGAACTATGTCCCAACCACACTGGTTTGAACTATGTCCCAACCACACTGGTTTGAACTATGTCCCCAAATGCAAGGGGCTCCCCTAAAATGAAGTGAGCCACCCTTCCTGAGAGGGGTATATACACAGCTGGCCACCCTTCAGTGGGGAGGGCATGGAGAGTGTGTGGACACTAGGTGAGCCCTGGGGTAGTAGGGGTCCCCAAAGGACTCTGCTCAGTGAAGCTGGACGTGGTCAGCACCTGGGGAGCTGCTTATAAGTAGAGCAGCTACTCCCACCTCTGCCAGCAAGTCCTTTAAGATTCCTTCTGGTCCTAAAGGGCTGAATTCTAATATAAATATATATTATTCATCATCATCATCATCACCTTCTTCATCTTCATTATCATCATCACCACCAAATGGTTATTATATGCTGAGGACATGATGTAATGCCTGTCACTCTGCTAAATGCTTTATATATATGATTGCATGTAATCCATGTAGTAGCATTATTGCTATCATTTCCATTTTACAGGTGATGTAACTGAGGCTGAGAGAGGTTAATCACTTTCCTAAGATCACACAGTAAGTGGCTGAGCCAGGACTCAAGGCTGGCTGTGCTGCCCCAATACTCTCAACAGCATTTCACACCTGACTCTGCCCAGCTGGCCGTGTGTCGGGAACCTCTCATACCTGCTTTGGAATTTAGAACCCCCCCATCTATGGGACACACCCTTTGTGCTCCACTCTCTCTGCCTAAGTTTTCAAATAGGCCTTTTGGGTTTGCTGCCCAGCCTGGCAATCAACAGGGCTTTGGCAGCGGGAGTAAGAAGCTGCTTTTCCAGCCCTGATGCCCATGTTCCAACTCCTCCCGGTCAGGACACTTCAGCCATCCCTGTCCTGGCCTTCATGGGCTAAGCACTGAATCACTGGCCTGGAGTGAAAGGACCTCGTGCATAGCAGTGGGAGGGCTGGAGAAGAGGCCATGTGGATGAAATTGGCGTGGAGACCCCATTCTTGGCCAAGGAGGGGAGATGTGGGGAAAGACAAGAAGGGGGTGAATGCTGGACAGCCTCAAAAAGCAGAGGCTCCCCTTGCTTGGGAAAAGCCACATGGGACTGTGTCACTGCCCTTCTCAGATAAGCACCTTTTATTAAGCACTCACTATGTGTCAGACACTTGATGCTGGGCAAAGAACTTAACCTCTCAACACCTCACTTTTCTCATCTGGAAAATGAGGTTGTTATGAGGAGTAAATGAAATTAATTCAATTATTCATTTAGCCATCAATCATCTATTGAAGGCTGACTATGTTCCCGCCAGCATTCTAGGAAATGCAGCAGTGAAGTGGCAAATATCTCTACCTCATAGGACTACTAGTTCAGCAGGGAAAACAGATAAATATAAGTCAACAAATATATGTATCTGTAAAGTTACAGGGGGCAGCAATTCACGCTAGGAAGCCAAGTAAAGCCAAGTAAAGGGTAAGAGGTGTTCAGGTGCTGTGAAGAAACAGGAGGGATGCTCAGGACCTACTTGAACAAAATATGAGACCACTGGTCACACTACCTGGGAGAAGAGTGTTTTCAGGGAGTAAAGAAGCTAAGAGTGTCCATCAGGGAGCCTTACACATAGTAGGTGCTCAATTAATTGCGCATGCTCTCATAGTTCACAGAGAAGGCCATTTCCTTATTTTTACAGATGGACTGTTCCCCAGCTGGGAGGATGTGGCCTGCCATCCCTCCCTTCTTGTGCCACTTACTCCCATCCTGAGAGAGAACTTGGAGATCAACAGCCCCACCCCCAACCCCAGCAGGAGGTGGGTGAGGGTCTTCCTTGGGAGAGGCTGCACAGTTCCCACCAGCCTGACACAGCGGGAGGCTCCTTGAGTGGAGCCCAGTGCCAGTCACAAGGGGCTGAATGCTGGGCAGCCACAAAATAATGGAGGTTCACCTTGCTTAGGAAAAGCCACATGGGACTGTGTCACTGCCCTTCTCAGACAGGTGCTATGAGCAGCTTCCCACATCTATGGAATGAAGTCTACAGGTTTTTGCTACCAACTCCTGAACAGCTTCTGCAAACTTCTCTCCAACTCTTCCTCTTCCTAACTCTGCTCTCCATGAGCTGGTTACCCCGGGATCCTTTGAGCATCACCCTGGTGTCCCAGCCACAAGGGCTCCTCTGCAGGTGCTCATGTCAGGTGAGGTGGGCAGACCAACACACACAGTGTGATAGCTGTTGTGATGGGTCAGCATGGAGACTGTGGAGATGGATATTCCAGGCGGAGGAGTCAGCCAGGGATGGCTTCGGGAAGAACTGAACCTTAATGTGTGTTTTTGTTATTCAGTTCTCAGCACATACAGAAGCCTGCTCTGGCCACACTGGCCGAGACTCCTCACCAAGTCACTCTCTTTCAAAGCTGCTTAGGTGTGATGGTGAATAGGACACTGTGCCAGCCCCTGATCTCATGGAACTCCCCTTCCAGTGCAGGGAGACAGACAAGAAAGAAGCAATGGCACAGAAATAAGGCAGAGTTCCCTGTAGAGGCCAGTGCTCTGAAGGGTTTAAAATGGATGAAGGGAAAGAAGGCTGCTGGAGGTTATGCTACCTTAGATTGAGTGGCCTGGAAGGCAGCTCTGGGAAGTGACATTTCAGGGACTTTCTCAAAGCCATACAAAGTAGTGACAAAGCTGAGAGGAGAATGTCATTCTCTGGCTTCCACAGAGGAGACTCTGCCCATGCCCCATGTCCCCAGTGTTCCCTGATGCTGGAAAAGCCCACACTTTTCAGCTGCCTTCTCCAGAGGCAAATCACTGGGAGCCTGGCTCATGGGAATCTCCACTCCTCCCATCTGTTCCCAGCAGCTTCAAATACATACTTTAGTAATAAAAAGGTTTTTTTTCGATTTGTGTTGCTGAAGTTCTCTTAGAAGCACAAATTAAGAAAACTAAAGAAAACAAAAACAGGGCCGGCCGAGTGGCGCGATGGTTAAGAACTAGCTTGGGACGCCAGAGGACCCCGGTTCGTATCCCACATATGAGGGCCAGTGACACTGCCCTC
>NW_017731620.1:82544-162753 GCF_001890085.2 Hipposideros armiger | reverse complement strand
TCCTCCACAACTAGACTGAAGAACAAAACGACAGCAACTTGTCTGTTCCCCTTCCCCCAATTCCCCAGCACTGTTCCCATCCCCCCAATTCCCCAACAAAAATCTTAAAAAAAAAAACCTCTCTAACCCCAGCCCCAGCCCCAGAAATCCATTAATGGAAACTGTTTTAAAAAGGGATGTCCTTTTCTGATGGGTGGTGACAGCAAGTGGTGGCTGTAGCCTCTCCATTAATATTACAAATATGTACACAGCACTCACGATTTTCCAGGTAGCGTTCTAAGCACTTTACGTATAGCATCTTAAACCTCACAACCCGAGTGGTAGAAACTGTTCTCATCACCAGTTTATACAGGAGAGAACTGGAGCAAGGAAACATTTAAGAAACTTTCCTAAAGTCACAGAAGTAACAAACAGTGGGGCTGGAATCTGAATCCTTTTACAGTACTCATTTACAGCAGTGCCTGATAACTAGCCGGGCTCAATGCATGTTGTAAGTTATTATTAATGGAGTCCTTGGGACCTAAGCCGCTTCTCCTGTATTCAGCAGAGGGAGCCAAAGCCCTCGGCCTCCTGGGCCAGTGCACAGGCTCGCTCCTAAGACTGAAGCAGAATAGCACCTGCTGAGGACACAGGGCTTTCTCTTGCCTTGGTCCAGGCTCCCAAGAGAGAGTCAAACGGGGAGGAAGACTGGGTTAGCATGGCTCTGTGAAAGAAGAACTTACTGCAGTGCACCCCACTGAGTCATGAAACACTTATTCACACCTGGTCCCTGTCTTGGAACAAATCGGACAGTTCTACCATGGAGAAGCTCTCAGTTGAGTGAGAGATGAAGTGACCTGAAAATTATTAGCCCCAGAGATAGCCCAAAACTTTAAAAAATCAACCTGTCCTGAGCTCTTAAGTGGCAGAGCTGGGATTCAGACCCAGGCATATTGGACTTCAAAGTCTATGGTTTTTTTTATCAAGCTACGGTCCTTAGTCGATGCTCAGTGCTGGGATACAGAGATGCAGGAGACAGGGTCCTGTTGGACGGGAGCTCACGTTGTACAGGATGAAGGAGAGGCGTGAATTCAGACACCGTTTGGGTGGGAAGGGCTTTGCCAGGATCAGCTCAGAGGCGTGGAGTACAAAGGAAGAAATGTATTAAAAATGGGCTTTCCTTAAAGGAGGGGGTGTGTCTGTTGTGATTTCTGCTGCATCCCGTACCCAGCACAAGGTCTGGCTCACCTTAATCTTCAGGAAAGTTTTGATAAGTGTATGAATGAGGAAGAGATAAGTACCTAGCACAGAAGCAAGATGAGTGAAGGAAGTGTTTTCAGATGAGTTCCTATTTGGGTGGACCTTGAAGGATGAGTTAGGAGTTTGTCAGGTGGAAAAAAGGGTGAAAGGCACTCCAGTCATATGCAAAGGAATAACAAGATGGAACAAAAAGTCTCTCACTGACTCTGGGCAGTGAACACACAATGCTATATATACACAATAATTATAGAATTGTACACTTGAAACCTATGTAATTTTGTTGACCATTATCATCCCAATAAATTTTAATAAAAAAAGGTAAAAAAAAAGTCTCAAGATTTTTTTAAAAATCACAACTCACAACACACACACAAATATATATATATATATATATGTATATATATATATATATGATATATACATACACACGCAATTAGAATTTTATTATGTATATGCCCTCTATTATTTTCTGCTCTATTTCCATTTTGTAAATGTTAGTGACAATTTGTTGTGATATGGGCACAGGGCATTTGGGGAAAGTGGAGGCTGGATGGGGAATTTGGAGCCAGAATGTAAAAACCTTTGAAAGTTAGGGTGGTGATTTGGGCCCTTGTCAGTCTTTGCCTCCCTTGCAGGGTCAGACCCTGCAAACTCTTGGCTCCTTCTGTAGCTTTATCAGTAACTTTCCTGCAGCTCTAGCTAGTCTTCTTCAGGTGTCTCTAGCAGGTCCTTTTCCCCACCTGGTTCTTTAAATCATGTTGAATTCCTGGGGCTCTGCCTTGGGGTCCTCCCACTAGGCCTCCCATAGCATCCCATCCATGCCTGGGTTTGAAAGAGTGCCACTTGTAGCTGTGGAGATCCGTCACCTCGAATGCCCACATCCTTTCTCCTGAGTGGGCACTTCAGCTGCCCGCACACACTTCAGCTGCCCCTCCAGTGACCTACAGATACCTCAGACTTGGCACCTCTGAAACCAAGTTCATTAACATCTGACTGGCTCCTCCCCCTTCCCATCTCCATGTCGTCCTCACCAGCCATAGTGTCTCCCAGGACAGAGTCCTGCCCTTGAGGCCTCTCCTCTGTCTATTCTGCTTTCAAATCCAGCTACTTCTGTCCCTGCCACTGCCACTACCCTTGGCCGGGCTGGGCCTTTTCTCCCCGGATGACTGTTTAACCTCATGCCCTCGTCTCCTGCCCCCTTCTACTGATTCCCCATAACAGCTGCCACGAACCTTCTGAAACACAGATTGGATCGTGTGACACTTCTGCTTCCCTTTATGATAAAGCCCAAATGTATTAATATTCCCTAAATATATCCTCGGGCTCCCTGTTGAGCTCCTTCTCTGCAAATTTCTTCCACCTCCACTGCCTCTGACACTCTGCTCTCCAGGCCCTTCAGACCTCCATGGACCCTGCTTCCTCTAGCTTCAAACCTCTACCTGGTTAACACCAGCTCATTCCTTTGGATCATAGTTTAGGCACACCTCCTCCAGGAAACATTCCCTGATCCACCCAACACTGGCTTGGGAGCCCTTCCCTCTGTGTTCCCATAGTCCACTGTGCACCCCCCAGCTCAATGCCTAACACCTTTTCTATTGCAGTGGCCCAACTCTCTCTTCTATATTAGAAAACCAGCATAATTGAAGGGTTCAGGGCAGATGTCAAAGCCAAAACTCTAGGTTAAAGTCCCTGCTCTGCCATGGACTGGCTGTGGGAGATTGGGACTTTATTTAATCCCTTCATGATTTGCTTTCCCCATACTGTAAAATGATGATAATTATGCTGAAATAATAACCTTAACAAGAAGAGCGGCACCTACCTCCTAGTACTGTTAGAGCATTAAATGAGTTAATATGCTAAAGTTCTTAATGACAGTGCCTGGCACATGGTAAGTACTATCTATGTGTTTGGTAATTAAATCAGCCCTCAAACTAGTTACTCCAGGGGAGCAGACACTGAACTTATTTGATCCACTGCTCTGTTCCCAGCACCTTCCCCAACGTCCGGGTCACGAATGTGACATGAATGAGTCTTTGGTCTAAGAGAATGATGATACATATAGAAAAGAAAGTATGCGCTTGAGCACTGCTTTGCAGGTAAACTGCTGAGGGCTTGGTGCTGACTGCATCAGGGTGAGTCGGGGGTGGGGGGAGGAAGAGTACAGGAGGAACAGCATGACCAAGACTTTTCCTCCCAAACCTTCGGCTGTATCAATTCACCCCCACCCCATCATTCAGTGACACCTCCATCCATTCAAGGATGACAGCTAGCATGAGTCATTATTTCTTTCTCTCCTCTCTCTCTCCCCCTCCACCTCTCCATCGGGTCATTCCAAGTTCTGTCAGTGCTGTTTGTGCCCCAGGCCCAGAGTCCTCCATCTTTTCTGCACCCACTTCCACTTTAGTTGTTTCTGTTATGACTGCTGTGTAACAAGTAACCCCCAAACATAGTGGCATAAAACAACCATTTTATTATACTCACAGTTATGAGGCCCAGTAATTTAGATGGGGCACATAAGGACGACTACAAAAACCACTGTCTACAGTGCTTCAGCTGGGAAGGCTTGAAGGCAGGGATGCCTGGATGGTTGGGGGCTGGGACCATCTGGAGGCCCCTTCACCCACATATCTGGCACCTGGGTCCAGGTAACTCCAATTCTAAACTCAACTGGGACTGTGGACTAGAATACTTCCATGTGACCTCCACATAGTCCTGAGCTTCCTCACAGCACGGCAGCCTCCAGACTCCTTCCAACATGGCTCTGGGCTCCAACAGGAGTGTTCCAGCCAAGGCGGAAGTTGTATTTATTGCCTCTTATGACATAGCTTTGGAAGTCTTGCAGTCACACTACGGTCACACCTTATTGGTTGAAGCCCTCACAAACCAACCCAGAATCAAGCAGGAAGAGCACAGAGAACCTACCTCTGGAAGTATGTCAGATAATTTTGTGACCAGGTTTTAAAACTGCCACCTGAACTGAAATCACCAATGTCTCGTACCTGGACTGGTGGGTGGTCTGCTTTCTGGTCTGCCTGGCTCCACTTTGCCCAGCGCTACTTTTCCATTAGTGGATTATTCACTGGGCAGCCAAGGGGAGCTTCGGAACACCCAATTCCCATGAAGCATTCTTCCTTCCTATCCCTCCAATGTCTTCCCACCAAACATTCCACTGAAATCTAAGCTCCTTGACATGCCCACACAGCTCTTTGGGATCTGTGTATCTATCTTCTTCCTCCCACCTCCACGGCCTTCCTTCTTTTTCTTGAGCACAGACCCATGTCCCTTTGTGGGGCTCATGCCCACCTCCTTTTCACTGCTGCCCTTCCTGAAATGTCAGGGCCCCAAATCCTGTGTCCCTCTGCTGGAATGCCACTTCCTTGAAATAAACCCTCCAGCAACCATTGTTGTCTCGTCAATAACTCTTTTATTATCTTCCCTTGCTCCTGGGATGTCTGAAATTATGTATTTGTTTATTTCTGATCTGTCTCCCTCACAAGCTCCAAGAGAGAAAGAAGAACACTTGTCTTTCTTGTTCCTTGTTGTATTCATGGTTCCCCACCATGGTGCCCCACACAGACATTTGTGGAATATGAATGAATGCATGAACAGTAGGTAGTTTTCAGGCAACTAGTACATGGTTTAAAACAGCAATTCTGAAGAACAGACAGGCTTGGCCTGGGAGGGTGGGGGTGGCATACTAGAGTCAGGCACACCTTGTTTCCAATCTAGCTCTGCCGCTCACTAGCTGATGACTTTGGGAAAACACCTTCGCGTCCCCAAACCTCAGTTTCTTCAACTAAAACTTGAGTCCAATAGCTCCTAAGTCACTGGACTGGGGTGTATGTCATAGAAAGGGTTCGACACCTCTAGTTAGCCAGGGCGCTGTCACTGGGAGTGAGGCTGAGCTGCACCACCCGCTGAGCCCGCCAGGTGTCGCCGCGAGCGCGCGCGGAGTGGTCGGCTGCACCCTGCGCTCTCGGGTGGCTCCGCAACTCTTTAAGTCTTGGAGCCTTGCGGGGAATCCAGGCCTAGCCTTACTCCGACTGTCCGCTAGGAGCGGGATTCGAGGCTACCCCACCTGGGCAACCACCTGCTATCCCCCATCGATTAGACAGGAGTGCGGGAGGAATATCCTGAGCCAGTTATCCCTGCTCTGCCAGTAGCCCTAAGGAAGAGGGGCGCCCTCCCCCAAGCGGGTCTCGAAAGCCCGGGAAAGGCGAAACCGGGGTACGACCTAACACCCCTCCGCCAGCTCCAGGCCCTCGGCCACTCGAAGGGGATGCGAAAGCAAGGCCAGGGCTCAACGGTTCTCGGCCGAGCCCTGATCCCCCTCAACGTGAGGGCAGTTCTTGGGAGACCACTCGCCTCGAAACTTGCGCGTTAGCGACGGGTGGGGACTCCCACGTCCCCTCACTCGGTTCCGCGCCCCGGAGCCGGGAGGGGGCGCCGCGGGAGCGCGTGGGGCAAGGCGCGAGCGCGCGCCGGGAGCAGGCAGCCGGGTCCCGCGGGCGCGGGGGCGCGGGGGCGCGGGGCGGTCGCTCCGGGGAGGCGGGCGGGGGAGGGACAGGAGAAAGGAGAGAGGGAGGGGCGGGGGAGGGTGGCTGCAGCGCCCCCGCACTCCCCGCACCTCGCACATTTGCACCGGCAGCTATCGCGCAGCCCGGCGTCGCCCCGCGAGGCTCTCGCTCCTCCCTCCCTCCTCCCGCTCCGTGGCTCCCGCGCTCCTGGCGAGGCTCAGGCACCTAGCGCGCGGACGGGCGCACAGACAGACGGCCCTGGGGACGCCTCAGCCCGCGCCTCCCGGGCGGGCTATGTTTATTGCCCTACCGGGGCCGGCCCGCGGGATCAGCACAGCTCGGCCCGCGACCCCGGCGGCCAGCGGGGACTATGAACCGGAAAGCGCGGCGCTGCCTAGGCCACCTCTTTCTCAGCCTGGGCATGGTCTACCTCCGGATCGGGTAAGGGCCGCTCGCAGCCCCTGCACGCGTGCCCCGGCAAAGTTGGCGTGGCCCGGGGAAAGATTGTGCCGTTCGCGAGCCGCCGTAGGCCACCAACTTCCGTGGCCCCTTCAGAGAGGCCGGGTGGGCGCGATGCGGGAGCGGTGGGCGCACAAAGGCTCCTCGCAGGCGGGCATCCCAGGGCCGCGCACAGCTCGAGAAGCATGGGCAAGTGGACCGGCCATCCTGAGGACATAGGAGTCTGGAAGCCCCCAGAACCAGAGACAGCCAGTGGGGACGCTCTAGCTTGGGGGACTCAGAACAGGGCTAGCTGCTGCAAAGGGTCAGCTAATCCCAGGGACCCTTCAGTTCCAGCAGGAAAACCGAGCCCGGAGCCAGAACCTCAGCTGCTCCCAAGGAGCTCAGTCCCCAGAGCCTGAGAGGAACTATGAACACAGAGGCGCGGGCACAGCAGCTTCTAGAGAGACAGGGCAGTCCCTGGGTGGCAGGCGGGGCCGGTCCGTGCAACAGGGCACAGGTACCCAGAAGGAGGGACATTCGCTGGCAGAAAGCACAAACCGCTCCTCAAAAAGCACAACCGTTCCTCAGAGCCCTGGCACCACTAAGGACCCTCAGACTCCCAGAGCCCTTTCCTAGGCCAAGGGGACAGCGCCTACCAGCCGCGACAAATACACACAAAGGTAGGACGAGAGCTAGCTTGAGACACCCAGGGAGACAAGCTCGCAGAGCCAGTACCCGAGAGAGGCGGGACACCACGCCCCCCTAAAACTGGGCACCGGAGTCCGCTGACTCCGGACAGAGCAGCCCTCACCGCTTAAGCACGGCATTTCTACGGAGGTGGGGCCTGGGGCAGTTCTCTGGCTGGAAAGTGGGAGGGGGTGACTCGGGACGCGTCGTGGAGTTGCATTTGCACCACCCTTTGTACTTAGGAGATAATGCGTGTGAACCACGGAGGGGTGGGGGTGAGGGGGTTTTAGGGATTGATAGAGATTCTGGCACTAATGGGGCACCTTGGCAGGTTGCACACAACCTGCTCCCCCACCCCCAGCAGGGAACCTCCCCACCTCTCTGCTTGGGGAGGGGGCGGGCTGCTGGAGCTGAGGCGAGAGGGTGTGTGTGGCAGGTCCTTTGTGTTTTCTCACTACCATTCCGTCCTTTTGCCTACCCCGCGTCTCTAGAGCGGGGATTTCGCACGTTGACCCCCATAGCAGCAAGCAGGTGCGCACAGAGCGAACTAGGAGGCCTGCCAGCCCGACAGCGAGCCGAGAGGCAACCGCAGGCGATGAGGCGGCTGCGGGGCTCGCGCGTTGTCTGCCTGCCTGCCTGCCGGTGTGTTTTAAGTGTTATTGATTCATCCGCGTCAGGGTGGCTTTTCTTTTTTTCCTCCGGCTTTAATCTTCACCTTGGCTCGCGCCCCCTCCGCCCTGCGCACATCCAGCATCCAGGAAGCCTGTCGGGCGGATTGGCGCTGGCCGCTTGCGGCTTTATCTCCTTTTTAATTAGAAACGGGGCGGAGGGACCCGGGAGAGGAGAGAAAGGGAAAACAACAGAAAATAACCTTCTCTTGCAGCCCCGCCCGCCCGACCTCCCGCCGGCGCCAAGACCTCATTGCCCCCGCGGAGGCCCAGCTGCCCAGGCGGGAGGGAGTCAGGGAGGGCGCCGGCCTGCAACCCAGTGGCTGCCCTTTGGGGCGGGACGAGGTCCAGGTAGGGAGGAGTTACAGGGTGATTGGGGCCAGGCCTTAATGCTCCCTGGGCCTCAGGTTGTCCATCTGTAAAATGGACATGAGGGGTCAAGTCCCTAAGAGGCCTTCTAGTTCTTCAGATGTGACTGGTTCCTCCATGCTCAGGACCGGTGTCAGAGCATTTGTGGCATTCTGATTTTATTTGGGTAGTTCAAGTGACTCAAGCAACTAGCACCTTGTCACAATCAGATCCAATTACTATTATTATTATTATTATTATTATTATTATTATTTCAACAGCAGTGCCTTCTAAGCACTTTCCATGTTTTAACACGTTTAATTTTCATAGCAAGTCTATGAGGTGAGGACTAATTATCAATATCCTCATTTTAGCTGCGGGAAAAACTGAAGTACAAAGAGGGATGTAACTTGCCCAAGGTCACACAGCTAGTTGGTGAAGGAAACTTAGTTGGCACCCTAGGCCTGACTTATTAGATGCTAGACTATTGCTCCTATAAAGTTTTTACCCTACTATATCATTATACTCTCTGCTGGTGTAGGAATTTCCTGGTGGTCAGCTAGGTGTTCAAAAGTTCCTCTTGACTTGTGACCAGAACCTCCACTTGACTTAATCTTTCTATGCCTCTGTTCCTCAAACATTTCAAACATTCTAGCTCTGTGATAGATTCCTTTTTTAATGGCTGAGATGAATGACCGATAGCTCTCCCGAGGCTCCTGTTTCAAACCCATCACCTGCTAACCTCCATGTCTCAATCTCTGTGAGCCTCAGTTTTCAGATATGTGAAATGGGTATGGTGAATCTTGCCCAACAGGGCTGGTTAGAAAGGTCTCATGGGCTGTTGCTACAGGACCCGCTGTACTGCCTTGACACATAGTAGGGAGGCTGTAGAAGTTCACTGATGGCAATGCATATGTGGGGAACAGGTGCTCACTCTAAGTGACATTTTTGAAACTCTACAATCCATTCAACCAGTAGCCATTTAGTGAACCTGTAAACAGCCTCTCTGCCCTCAGAGAGCTCATAGTCTAATGAGAAAGGATATAAGCAAGTGAGCACACAAATTAAAGACAAAACATACAGTAAGACATTTCAGAGGACTGCGAGTAATCAAGAGTATTAAGTACACAAAACAGATTGTGAGGGAAAGTTAGGAGGGGTGGGGTGGGGAGACAGGTGGCCCTTGAAGTCGCATGAATGATGACAAGAAGCCAGGCATGTGAAGCTTGTATCTCCTAGGCCAGTTGTGTCCAGAGGGGGTGAGAGAGCTTCCAGGAAGAGGGACAAGCAAAAGCAAAGGGCCTGAGGCAGGAAGAGGACTGATGTGAGGCAGGAACAGAGTGAAAGAGGCCAGGAACTGTCACTTCTGCTCTTGGAAAGGCATAGGATCACCTCATCCCTGGTGCTGTTGATACAGGGGAACCTAGCTTTAAAAAAAATCCCAATTCCAGAATAACTTCCCAGACCTGAGCCCGGGATGGATAGCATGAGGCACACAGCCCAGTGGTTGGCTGTGGTCCTGAATAAGTGAAAGCTCTTATTATTAGAACCAGAGTGAGACATCTGGGGTTTGGTCTTCTCTTTCAAAGTACTCTTGATGGCCGTTAAAGGATTACAGTAAGTCCCCAACTTAAGAACATTTGAGTTGCGAACTTTCACAGATAAGAACGGACCTCGCATTACAAACATTCGTAGATGTGAACAAATCGTGGAAGTTGCTCACGTGTCTGTCGGACATTGTCACAGTTGTGCTGCTGAGTGCTTACTGTACAGTGCGATAGTGTACAGTAGTACAGTGCTCAATCAGAGCCCAGGATGTCCGGAAGCAAGAGGAAAAGCAGTGGTGATGTGAAGGGGACTGATAGGAAGCGCAAAGACTCACTTTGTCGGACTTACGAACGAATCTGACTTACAAACGTTCTCCCGGAACAGAACTCGTTCGTAAGTCCGGGGACTTACTGTATACAAAAGGAAGCTCCAGACGACTGGGCCATCTTTGTGTAAAGGAACGACTACCTGCATCACCCGGGTTACTGTGGGAGCCTGTTTGGGGTTATCTGGGTATTAGAAGATGGCCCCACCCTCAGGCCAGACACCTTGGAGTCTCACTGGTGCCTGTCTTTCTCTTGTACCTCCCCCATCTCTACCCTCAGCTCCACCCTGTCCATCAGCAAGTTTGGTCTGCTCCATCTGCAGCTACCCTATCACTGCCACCAAGGCCAAGCCACCACCACCTCTTGCCTGCCTGCCTTCCCTGTTCCTGCCGTGGCATCCCAGAGTCCTCTCCCACGGGGCTGGAGAATGGGGTCCTGTCAGTAGCGTGCTTACAGCCCTTCAGTGCTTTCTGACCACCGGAGACAATTCCAGCCCTGAGCCATCTCCTGTCCCCAGATGTCCTCCTTCCCAGGCTCTGGGTTCTGTTTCAGCTTCTGTGGGCTCTTTCTGTTCCTTGGCAACTCCAAGCTTGTTCCCTTCCCAGGGCTTTGTATTTTCTGTTCCCTCTGCCCAGAATACTCTGCCCCGGAACCTTTCCACTACTGTCTCATGGTAGGCCAGGTCTCTGCTTCACTGTCACTTCCTCAGGGAGGCCCTCCTTGACCACCCCAGCTAAAGTGGCCCCTCTCCTTCCCTCCCAAACCCACGGTGAGTTGCCATCACAGCAGCCTTGTTTACTCTTTTCATAGTGTGCATAGCTGTCCGAAACGGCCTGTTGTATTCCTCTTTGACATGTGCATTGTCTCCCCGCTAGCCTTCCTCACCTGCTAGCCTCCACGTCTCAATCTTCGTGAGCCTCGGTTTTCAGATATGTAAAATGGGTATGGCGAGTCCTGCCCAACAGGGCTGTTTAGCTCCTCCAGCTTAGTGCTTTTCAACTGATAGGTGTCCAGTGTGTGTCTACGCAGTGAGTGACCCTCTCCAGAGTAGTCGTGAGTGTCCGCTAGGCAAGTCGTGTCCAGAGAGGGATGCACATGCTCCATTGGTATGCAGGGAGAGAATACTTCGAACTTCTATCCACAATTTCTCTTTAAAGACTTTTTTTGGGGTAATCAGTCGTACATACATACGAGAGCGTGTATATAACATGTGCGAACAGTTGTTTTTTAATGGACATCTGTGCACCCACCGCCTTTCTGAGGCAACTACTTAATGAAACTTTGTAGTTTCCCTTGGTTGCCTTTGTGGTTTTACCACATAGAGATGATTCCAAATAATACTGGGTTTCATTTTGCATGATTTTAAACTTCATCTCAATTGAATCCTACTATCACTACAAAGGCAACTTGCTTAGTCCACTCAACATTTATGTTTGTGACAAACATCATCTTTTTTCGTATCTTAAAAGGAAATACAGTATATACAATTAATATTGTATATACACACTGCACAAATACCAATGTGAGGTCACAAATGAATAGACAGGGGTCGGGGATGCTGTATCAAAAAGTTGGGAGACCCCTTCTAGGAGATGCCCGGTGAGGTGGCCAGGGCCGCATATCCGGGGGGCCTGGAGGCTGTGCCCCCAGCTGGCTGGCCTAATGCTCGGTCTCTCTTGTCCCCTGCTCCAGTGGCTTCTCCTCCGTGGTAGCTCTGGGTGCGAGCATCATCTGTAACAAGATCCCAGGCCTGGCTCCCAGACAGCGGGCGATCTGCCAGAGCCGGCCCGACGCCATCATCGCCATAGGAGAAGGCTCGCAAATGGGCCTCGACGAGTGTCAGTTTCAGTTCCGCAATGGCCGCTGGAACTGCTCAGCACTGGGGGAGCGCACCGTCTTCGGGAAGGAGCTCAAAGTGGGTATGTGCTCACCCAGACACCGCAAAAAGGGTCTAACAGGCTAAGGGGAAACCAGAATACCCTGGGAGGCCTCTGGGACCTCCTCACTTGCCCCATGCTGGAATGCCCTCCAATATGGGAACCTGAAGGTGCCATGACTTGAATGCAGATCTCCTGATGAAGGTCATCTCTCTGGTTTGAATCCAGACCATGCCAGTGGTTTATGGCAAAGTTGGAAACCAGTGGCCAAAATGTTAAGTAGCTGATACAGCACTTATGTTGTGTTTACAATTGAATCTCCAAATTTAAAATTAGCTGTTTCACTTAACAATATGAATTTCTGGCTTCTTTTGGAAAATTGGCTCACACATGTACCCACATAATTATAATGGGCTGGAGCTGAGAACATAGCTTGCATTAGGTGGAGCCTGGGCAGCCCTTTCACTGCCACAGTCCCCACCACTCCCTATTACCCACCTTATATCCACTCTTATATGACTTGCCTGGCTACCATGGGCTTTTGAATTTGCGACACCTATTTTGTGGGAATTGTGTGTTGCTCAGACATACAAGCACACACATATACAGACATGCACAAAGTGTCGGGCCACACACTTGGTTTTCAAAGCAATTGTGAGAAAAACCTGGTGGAAAGGGGTTGGTCACTGGGAGGCCCTGATCAGTGTGAGGAAGGCCAGGTTGTGTGTCTTGCCTGTGTGCATCTGGGCTGGGGGGCCAGGCACTCTGCAGGCTTGCTTTGAGCTGTGAACTTCCCTTAAAGTCAGATCAGCCTCAGGTTTCTTTAGGCTGGAGTGGTTCACCTGGCTTGCTCACCTGTTCAAAGGGCACCTCTGAGTTCTCTCTCTTTCCTCAGCCCCAACATCAGCAAATCTAATGGTTATTGAAAAGATCCACCTAAAACCCAGCCACTGCTCTGTGTCCTCACTTCCACCCCGTTGGATCACATATATGGGTCCCCCATCACCCTGCTGTCTCCTGGCCCTCCTGCAGACTCTCCGGCAGGCAGGGTCATCCTTTGTAAATGAAAATCAGATCATATCGTTTCACTGCTTGAAACCCCAAGTGTGGATCGGGCATTGCAGACGTCTGCCCCCATCTGCCCCCATCTTCCCCTTCCCCCTTGTCCACGCAGCCTCATCCTGTTTCCCAAACACAGCATGATGGGTCCTGCTCTGGGGCTGCAGCACCATGAGTTCCTTCTGCCTCAGGTCCTTTCCCACACCCCATACTCCTGAGCCTCTGTGCATGTGGCTCCCTCCCAGCATCTAGATCTCCCAGAGCCTCCCCTGCTCACCTGTTTGAAGTCTCCTGTAGCCACGAAGCCCTATGCCCTCAGCCAAGCACTTGGCACTGTGTGCATCTGTCCCTCACCTGCAGAGAGTGCCAGCTCTGTGGGGGCCAGGGTTCTTCTGCCACATTCACCCCTGAATGTTTTCTTCCCCCTTCTTGGAAGGAAGAACAACCTCCTCTTGGTCTTGCAGCAGGTCTTGTTTTCTCACCATCTTCTGCAGCTGCCTTCTTACACCTGAGGGGACTGCAGAACAGGACCCGGGTTCCGGTGAGGTTGGCAGGGGGCGTGGTGGCCTCCTCCTGCAGGGCTCCTCTCCACAAGCACACTCTTTCTGACATCTTTTTCTTCTCCCTCTTTCCGACATCAGGGCTTGCTTTTCAGGTTGAGAACCAAGGCCTAGAGAGAGAAGGGACTGTCCCAGCTCATACCTGGAGGTGGCATCAACACTGGGACTCCCATTTAGGTCACTGAAATCCCCATCTTGTGAGCCTTCCCTTGTCATCACTTCTGGTTTTTTCCACCTTCTCTTTCTCACACCCCGCTCCCCGTTCCTGAGGGCCAGGCCTGGGCTCTGCAATTATTTCCATGATGAGGAAACAGGCTCAGAAGGGACCTTCCCAAAGTCAACAGAAGTGAGTGGCAGGGTCTCCCAGGACGGGGCTGATCCCAGCACAGCTTGCAGTCTTGGGACAGCCAGCCCATTAGTGGCACCATGGCAGTGCCTGCTGGGGTGCAGTGGAAGGCGATGGTGCGGGGCCTCTGCTGTCCAGCTCTCTTCTTCCTCTAGGCCGGCCAGTGCTGTAGAGCTGAGAGATCCACAGCAGGCTGAGGTGGGGGAATGCTGCCAGGGTGCACTGTCAGTATATGTGGGGAAGAGCCGAGGCCTGAGAGAAGGAGCATTCTTCAAGAGGAGGGCTTGGGGAGACAGGATGGCCTCAGGGGATTCGAACAAAGAGAGGAACCCAAGAAAACCCATGGGACAGTGACACCGGGACCTGGAAGAGAAGGGGAGGCAGTGTGATCAATCTGAGCAGTCTGCGTTTCTAGGTGGTGGGAGCAAGTGGAGAATTTTGAGCACAGGCGTGACTGCCAAAGTAAGGTCACATTTTATGAAAGAGCCACTATTCAATGACTTTGGCCCACAAAAATGACAACATGATATGATTCAACCTAATAGGAATTCTGGAATATTCATTAAAGTGTGGGTACAGAATTCATTCGTTCATTGTTATTCATTGATTCACTCATGCATTCACCAAATATTTATTGTGTGCCCACTGTGGCTGGAGGCGGCTGCTGCAACCTGTGTGGTCAGGGAAGACCTTTGGATTGATGAGAGAGGCGAGCCACAGGTATGCCTGCTGGAAAAGCATGCCAGACAAAGGGAATGGCATGTGCAAAGGCCTTGAGGCAGGAACATGTTTGGTGGTTCGAGGAATAGTAAGGAGGCTGCAGTAGCTGGAGTACAGCAAAAGAAGGGAAAGAGGAAGGCTCAGAGGTCAGAGAAGGAGCCAGGAGCTGGACACTGCAACGTCTGTGAGGCCAAGTCAGGGACATGGATTTTCCTTCAGTGAATGGAAAACAAGGGAGTGACAGAATCCAGCTTCAGGTTTAGCAGCATTGTTCTGGCTGCTGAGAATGGAGTGAACTGAGGAGGGGCAAAGGTGGAAGTTAAGAGTCTGGTATAGTCTTCCAAGCAGGAGGTGACATTGACTGTGGACATATGAATGGAGATCTGCTTTGGAAGTGAGCTGCCAGGATGGAGGGAGACAAAGACCTGAAGGCCACTTAGGAAGGAGTTACTCTTCTAAGGTGGTGGTAGTGGGAGCAGAGGAAGATGAGGTCAAGATGAGACCTGCACCTCTACAAGTCTGAGAAGTCACTTCCCTTCTGAGCCTTGGCTTCTTTGTGTAAACAGGTATCCTGCTCAAGGACACCAAGAAGCAAGTCTCAAATGTAGACTTTCTGGGCTCTTCATCATTGCTCTCTCTCCATGGGGTTGCTTCTTTGTGGGAATGACCAGCCAACACGGGCTGTCTTGTAGGGGTGAGGGATCAGGAGTGTAGTCATTGACTTTGGGAGCTCTGGCCATTACACTCGGACAGCAGGACACATCATTTGCCTTTGAAGAGGCTTCCCAGAAACTCCACTCCATGCTTCTGTTTATATCTCATTGCCTAGAACTTAGTCACATGACCACACCTAGCTGCAAGGGAAGCTAGGAAATATAGTCTTTTATTCAGAGCAGTTATGAGACCAGCTAAGGATCAGTGACTGAGGAGGAAGAGAAGCATTGGCATTGGGGTGGGCTGCTAGCCCCTGGCATTGGTTCTTTATCCCATGGGGAGACCTGAATACTCACCTTCCACCACTTCCTCAACTTCTACTCCAGTCCCCCACTCTGCCTGTGTTTTGTGGCTCTGTCTCCCCTTCTGAGTGTTCCAGATTTTATTGCATAGATCCGAGGAGAGGGCCGTGGGCAAGGCCCTCTTAGATGCTAGAAACCGAAGCCCAGTTAAAGCCACCTCAGAAGAAAAGCCTTTCTATGGCAGCACCTTCAGAAGGCTCACTCTGATTGGATCAGCTAACAGGGCTTGACTTTTGGTTGTCTGTCCATCCCAAACCAATCATGGTGGCCAAGGGCAACAGTGCTTTTGTTGGCCAAACCTGGGAGCCCCACCCAGACCACTTCTCATGGGAGAGGGACTGCTCACGAGTCTATTAGTCAGCTCTGGCTGTTGTAATAAAGTACCACAGGCTGGGCAGCTTAGACACAGATGTTTATTTTCTCACAGTTCTGGAGGCTGCAAGTCCAAGATCAAGGTGCTGGCAGGTTTGGTTTCTTCTGAGGCTTCTTTCCTTGGCTTGCAGGTGGCCGCCTTCTTACTGTGTCCTCACAAGGTCTTTCCTCTGTGCGCATGCCTTTAACATCTCTGAGCCCTAATCTCTCCTTATAAGGACACCAGTCAGGCTGGTTAGGGTCACGCTAATAGTCTCATTTTAACTTAATCACCTCCAAATATAGTCACATTCTAAGTTACATATGAATTGTGGGGAGAGGGGGGATACAACTCGATCCCTAACAATGAGCAACCAATTGCAGACTGGGGAAGGCATACGGGGTGTGGTGGGTGCTCAGAGGTGAGACTCCAAGGTGGGAGGAGTGGACTGGACAGTGAACATGGCTCTTGACCTGGGCTTTGAAGTGTGGGAAGATTTCGTTGGTCAATGAATGGGTTCCCAGGCAGAGGGAACAACGGTACAAAGACATGGACATTTGATGACTAAGGGGATGGTGAACAGGAGCCTGCAGCCTTACGGGGCAGGGGGTGAGTAGCCTCAGGTAAGATGACAGGCTGGCTCTTCAAGGGTCTTAAAATGCCAGGGATTATTTGGACGTGATGTGTGACCCACATCAGCTCTGTCAAACTGCTACACACTGTGGCCCTTGGGGGCTTAAGAAGGCATTCAACCCCCTCCAGGTTTTTCCTTTTCTGAAATAATACAATGACCCTCCCTTGACTCTACCACCCAACACAACAACGAGAACAAGGATGGGTAGTTTACACCCACTCTTGTGAGGATCCCTTGTGCCCCCCTTGCTTCTCTCTCCCAAGCCACACTTCCTCTCTCCTGAATGTTGAGGTTCCTGTTCCTTGCTTGTTTATGTCGAATTTATCATATAAATATACTCCCCAGAAGTCAAATATTTGTATTTAATTTTATAAAGAAAAGCATCACACTATATGCAATCTTTTGCAGTTTACTTTTTCACTCACTAGTAATAAAACTTATTTATGATTCTTGTAGCTGTTGCTGATTCATTTTAGCTGTGGTAAGTAGATGCCAGTCTATGCATCCATGTTTTGGGTTGTGGGTGTCCACCTTGTCTCTAACATTCACTGTCACTGACAGTGCCACCACAGGCCTGGTGCACTTCTCCTGGCTCCCATGTGCATGCATTTATTTTGGGTGTATACAGAGGAGTGGAATTGCTGGTCACAGGGTATGAATCTCAACCTGATTGCCAAGCGCCACTCCCACCAGCAAGCAGTATTGATACACAGCCTCTCCAGTACTTGGGATAGCCCAGGCTTCTTCATTTTTGCCTCTGGGATGGCTGTGAAGTGCTTTCTCTCTGTCATCTTGGTTTGCACTTCCTTGAGAAGCGATGCAGTGGAAATCTCTTTCTACGTTGACTGGCTGTGCATGTTTACTCTTATGTGAGTTGCCTATTCATGCTTTTGCTCATTTTTCCATGGGGTTATGTGTTCGCCCTCAGTTTTGGCCATCGTGATGATATCGTGTCCTGGAGCAGGGAGCAGAGTGAGGGAGGCTGGGTCGTGAGGGGCTTCACTCCCCTGTCCCTCATATTTTCATTGAGGGCCAGTAGGGGCCAGTGGCTGAGGTAGCCCTCCCTCATATATCACCTCGTTTGGTCTTGTCCACCCCCAAAAAGAGGCCTGTCTGCCTCCATCTCAGGCTCAGGGGAAGGCGGAGGCTGACCAAAGTCACATGGCTGTTTTGTGGCAGGACTGAGATCAGTAGTAGTTCACTGTTGCTGAGAGATTCTTCTGTTTGGGTGAGCCTGTCAGGTTTGACATTCTTAAGACTGCCGTGAACTTGAGAACCTTGTCTTGTTGCTGAGTTGTGGGGCAGCCAAGCGAGCACTGGCATCAAAGTCACAGAGCCAGGTTTCCATCCCTGCCCCACCCCTGGTGACTCTGAGCAGCTACTGCACCTTTCTGAGTTCAGTCTGGTCATCTGCAGAATGGGGGAGTCACACAGTCCACCGTGCCAGGTAGCAGCAGCGTTCTGCAAGATATAAGGCCTTGGTGCCAGATGATGTCCCTCTGCCCCTCCCAGGAGGCCTGCATGCTCATCTCAGATGAAGATGAACTTTAGGAATTGGAGATGCATGCTCTAGATTTTTTTCTTGTTACAACAGAATGGGGAGATGTAGAGTAGAATGGGGAGAAGCTATTGGTTCGATTACTAATCTAAGCTCCTCTTTTGGACTCTACCTATAAAATCTATCACCATCTGTCCACTTCTCATCACCTACACCATCACGGCCTGGTTCAAACCTCCATCTTTAGAAAGTTGTTGCCCAGACAACTACATCAGCCTCCTAATGCACCCCTGCCTCCCAACCCACACAGCCATCCAGCATAGCATCTTCTCTGTGTTGCTCTGATCGTGGCAGCCCCTGTGTAAAACCCTGCCGAGGTTTCCTATTGCTCTGGGAATAAAATACTGAGAGGCTCCCTGGTCCCTTACAGGCCTCAGTGACCTACGTCCCGACTCCACCTCCACCCCAGCTTCCCTGGCCTTCCGATGCTCAAGCGTTCAAGTCTCTCCCACCTTGGGGCCTTTCCCCTGGCTGTTCCCTCTCTTTCTGTTCTTCCCTTCTGGGCTCCCATGTCACCCCACCCTGGAGAAGCCTTCATGACTCCGGCATAGTGCAGACTGCCCATCCCTATTCACCCTTCACCTTGTGGTGCTTTCTTCGTGTGACTTTACTACTCCAGGGCCTATTCTCGATTTATTTGCTCATAGTGCTGTGTAACGGTTCAGCCCTGAAGCCACCTGCTCGGTTTTTTTCTCAGCCAAGGACTTTGACCAAATGGCAATAATATCTGTGCCTATCTCATCGATGTGGGAGGGGATTACTTATTCTCTGTGAGACACTCAGAGCCATGCCTGGCACACAGCACATGCACCACAAATCATAGTTGTGTTGTTGTTATCTTCTGTCTCTCGGGCCAGAAGTCAGCTCCATGAGGAAGCAGTGCCTGACACATGAGGGCATGGTCACCACAGGCTCAGTGGATGTGATGACAGGCCCCTAGTCAAATTCCTTCTGGAACAGGAGGGAAGAGCAGAAGGGTGACAGGGAGAAGCTGCTAATGGCAGGTAGCCTGCCTGTGCCAGCACTATGCAGTCTCCGCTCAATGCTTCTCCTCCAGACGCCTTCCTTGGCCATATGGCCTGAGATTGCCTCCTGGCAGGTCCCTCTGTGCTGCGGTCTGTACATACTTGCCACTTTCAGAAGTGACTTTGCTTACTTTTGTAATGGTGTGTACAACAGCAGTCTTCTTCCTCGCCATGGGAAAGTCCTTGGAGCCCAGGCCTGTCAATCATGTTCTCCCGAGATCCCCAGCACCGGACACACAGTAGGTGCTCAAGAAACACATGGAGAATTGCACACCTCCCAGGCAGGCCAGCTCTTCTCTGCCCAATGTGCCAACTGTTGTTCTGAGCCTGCGAGGGCAAGGCCCAAGTCTTGTTTACCTTTTGACTCCCAGGTCTGGGTGGCACTTCATACACAGGAAGTGCTCTGTTCTCTCTGTTGTATGAGCAAATGCTTTTTCTTTCTGACTCAAAATTCAAAATTGAACATTAGTTCCTGTGCATTTTCGTGTTCGTCCATTTTTGCCCAGCATTCTGTTAGCTCTCTGCATTGGCTTCATAAGGGATAAAAAATGTTGACTAAGTCAAGGCCTAGGGACAATCTGTCCCCCACGGCATGACTTAGAGGACCTGTCCCCAGGGTCTGTTCAGCAGAAGGCTAGTCTCCACTCCCGCCTCATCCCCACCAGCTTCTCTGGGGAAAAGTGGGGTTTGAGGGTTCCTGGGATGATAAATTTTAGAACTCAGAACACTGTACTCTGTGTTCAAGAGAGCCAGAGTCCCCACACAAATATTACAGGTTCTCACAAGGAAGTCCTACAGACAAGAGAGCAGCTTGAGCAGGCTTCCCCTGGAGGGTCCACTGTTCTCTCGCCTTGGACTCAGCCATCTTTTGGTGGAGCTGCTCTTCAGAGGCACCCACATCGAGAAGCACTGCCCTGGAGACCCTCACAGGTTGACCGTGCACATAACAATGAGTTTTGTGCTAACCAGGAATCCTCCAAAGTACTTTCACTCATGCCCAAGTCCAGCATCTTCCCCCAAGGGCACAGCAGAGGCTCGTCAGAGCTTCTGACATTGATGTGGATGGTGAGATGTAATTCTAGTCAACATTACCCTTGAAAGTCCCTTAAATCAGCCACAAAATTCAGAATACCTGGTTTTCTATGCCAGTACAGACAGACGTTATACATGTGGACTCACGTATATAATGATATATAGTAATGCACAATATAGAATGAGGAGTACATATCCAAAATATACATATAGTATTTTTTGAGTTCTTTTCTTTCTTTTTTAGATTCCACATATAAGTGAGATCATACAATATTTGTCTTTCTCTGTCTGACTTAGTGTAATGTCCTCAAGGTCCATCCATGTTGTAGAAGATGGCAGGATTTCATTCTTTTTTATGGCCGAGTACTATTCCATTGCACATATATATCAAAATTTCTTTATCCATCATTCTTCAATGGACACTTAGGTTGTTTTCATGTCTTGGCTACTGTAAATAATGCCCCACTGAACATAGGGGTACATATCTCTTTGAGATAGTGATTTTGTTTTCTCAGATAAATATCCAGAGGTGGAATTACTGAATCGTATGGGAGTTCTATTTTAATTTTTGAGGACTCCCTATACTCTTTTCCATAGTAGCTGTACCAATTTACATTCCCACATATACAGTATTTTAATCTATTTTTCCTTGGTGCATTTTCTTGAAATCATATACATTAAATGTTCATGGGATCACACACTATGTCCTCCATCCCATGTGTCCACCCATTTATTCATTTCTCTGTCCCACAAATATTTACTAGAATCTTCTGAGTGGCAAACAGCTGATGAATCAGCCACAGGCTCTGCCCTCAAGGAACTCACCAACAGGGACAGACAGTCAAGTCAGGGCTGAAATGTGCCCCAGGATCTGGTAGAGTTGGAGAAGCCGTGGGTGGATGAGCAGATGGACTGTAGCATGGACGGCACCTGCAGGGGTCACCTGAGGTGGGCTGACCACAACCTGGGAGAGGAAGGGTGTGGAGGGACGAGTAGCCAAGAACAGCCATCAGGTGTGATCCAGCAGGGAGACAGGGATTCAGAGATCCAGGCACCCTGGACTGCAGGGTGTGGGGTAGGGAAGGCAGAAAGAGGCTGCAGAGAGACGTGGGCAGTCAGTCCCCAGGGCTTCATGTTCCAGATTCACAGGTTGCCTGGGAGGGGAACTGTCAGAGAGTTTCTCACCTGTCTCAAGGGAGAGTCAGGACGTGGGAAGATAATCAAATTCTTAGCACATATAGAAATCTATGTCTCCAGTATTATTGTCAACAAAGAAATGGTGATTTCCTGATGTGTGCTCCTGGGGACAGCTGCATTCTTTTCCAAATACTCATGACCTCCTGTTTGGTACTTCCCTGCCGGAATTTTTCCAGGGATGGGCACAGATGACCTAGGATTCAGGCTCTGGGGCCCACCCTGCCCTGCCTACAGGCTGGGTAACTTTGGTGCATTTCTGAGCTTCTGCTCCTGGCACATTGTCAGCACTTCTCCTGAGCAATCACTTCAGCAGCTCCCCTCTCTTTCCCTGGGGTGACCAGCTGGCCTAGGAGCCCCCATCTGGGAATCTGTGTGCCTCGTACAAATGGCAGAGCACCCCTGTGGGGCTGTGAGAGTAGATGAAACAAACGCACAGCTCGGTCTCGTGAGCTAATGACTTCTTGGGGGGATGTGTTGGAAGACCTTTCCAATGAGAGGGATCAGGTGCAAGGGGTGGCCAGCTCCACTTTCTCTCTGCCATTTCCTAACAAGACACCATCTAGCCTGAGCAAAGACATTTTCTTTCCCTGTTCTTGTCTAGAACACAGCTAACAAAAAACTTTTTGTCTCATTTGCATTTTTTTTAAAGATTTTTATTGGGGAATTGGGGAGATGGGAACAGTGATGGAGAATTGGGGGAAGGGGAACAGACAAGTTGCTGTCATTTTGTTCTTCAGTCTAGTTGTGGAGGACGTTGCTTCACTGGCCCAAGTTGGCACCATCATTGCGCTCTTCCCAGGCGAGGCGGATCAGTCGCCAGCTTCTGGACGGCTGCTCACTGCGGCTGCTGGCCGCTCACGCTGGCTGCTGGCTGCTCACGCTGGCTGCTGGCTACACACAGTAGCCCGTGGCAACCCACTGCCACAGGGGCTGCAGCCCACGCCGTCGCCAGCAACTCACGGGCAGCCCAGATCCAGGTTGAGCTGTTGTTCAGCATCTTAGCTGTGGAGGGCAGTGTCACTGGCCCTCATATGTGGGATCCGAACCGGGGCCCTCTGGCGTCCCAAGCCAGTTCTTTAACCATCGTGCCACTGGGCCAGGCCTCATTTGCATTTTTTGCAAATCTCAGTTCATCCCGAGTTTTAGCTCTCCTGACACTATTTTTGAGATGAGTCTTTTGTTGTAATATTTTCTTTCTAGCTTTCTTATGGTAGACAAATACACACACACACACACACACACACACACAGACACGCTTTCACACCCACCATCATTCATTCATTCAACTGTTGAGGCTTCCCAGATAAATAATCCAGGTCACCACAACATAGTGGGAAGAGACTGATAATTCAATTCAACACAAAGTAAGGATAACTAAAGTGCCGGCCTACAAGCAGAGGAAGGGACTATCAGGAAGACACCTCGGAGAGCACACTGGAGCTGCGTCTTGGTGGGTGCGGGTAACCAATAATGCATCTACTCAGAGCTACTGCTCATTGATCCCCTACCGGGTGTTGTCTGGGCCTGTCATGTGCCTTGGTTGATTTAATCCTCCTAACAACCTTTGGAGGCAGGCATTTTATTATTCCCATTTTACAAATGAGGAAACTGAGGCCTTGGAAGGTGAATTAATTCACTCAAGGTCCTGCCACTGGGGTGGAGCCAGGATGTGAACCCAAGTTTATCGGCATCCAGGACCCTGCTTCGAAACCACTGGGCTACACTGCCTGTTACTACATACACACACACACACACACACACACACACACGCGCGCGCACACACACACACATACATGCTTTCACACCTACCATCATTCATTCATTCATTCATTCATTCAACTGTTGAGGCTTCCCAGATTAATAATCCAGGTCACCACAACATAGTGGGAAGAGACTGATAATTCAATTCAACACAAAATAAGGATGGAAGAAGAAGGCGTTTCCAGCCTGAGGGAGCACAGTGTGCAAAGGTATGGAGGCTGGAGGGAGCAGGTGCTGGCCCTGGATGGGTGGTCAGCAGTGCGCTCCACCCAGCTTGGTAGAAAGAGAGATCCTTGGATGGAACTGAGACGAGAGAAAGATAGAGGCTGGGGTCTGCACAGGTCCCTCCCAGGTCCTATCTCTGTGGGCCTGCTACCTTAGGCTCAGCGCAGACACCTACTCTCTGCTCCCTCCATTCTTCCGTTTGTTCATCGAGAGGCCCCCTGGTTCCCCTGGATGACGACAGCCCAGCGTGGCATTCTAAGCCCAGGAGGGCTGTGAACTGCCATGCTACAAGGCTGGCAAAAGCAGCCTTTTTCCATCTGTATATTTTCCAAATCATCATATATTTCAGCTTGTGTCACTGCAGATTGCTCACTCTCTGACCCATTGGCTTTAAATAGATAAAGAAAAAAAATACAATGCACTTTGTGGTTTCCAGTAAGATACCATAAATACACCCAGATAATATTCCGGTGCAAACGATTTACAGTGGCTGCATGGGGCGGTGGAATGGAATCTTTCGGGCAGGCTTGGACACCAGTGTATTTCCTCTATGCCCACTGGGATCATTATACAGCTGGAATGTGTGGAGGGCGTCAGCCAGACTCCCCATTTTCATCTCAGTGATAACACCATGCTTTACTGGGCACCTTCTAGAAGCCTGGGCTCTTTACGCATGAGGTTTCATTGAATCTTCATGGCAACTTGCAGGTGTCCTCCTGCTGGTTCCTATTTTACAGATGGGGAGGCTGAAGCTCGGGGAAGGCAGTCCTTGCTCTGGGTCACCAGCGGAATAAGGAGCAGAGAGGAGGGACTAACATGCTCCATTTTATCCAAGTTCTGAGCTAAAGCCACCTGGGCTTCTGGATGGAAATTTTACTTGGAGATATGGGTACACTGAGAGCTAAGGAGGATGTGGCAGAGGTGAGGGCAGGGATTCCATGCTGGAGACCCTGCTTCAAATCTCCCTGGTCCCTCTGAGTCACTGGAGACCTTGGGCAAATCTCCTGGCTTCTGTGAACCTGTCATTCCAGGAAGAACCATGGGCTCCATGTCTGTGGCTCTGGGAGTTCATTCTCTGATTCCAGGGATATTTGGTGGGGGTTAGTAGGACCTGCCACTGCCCTCTATAGCTTCAGCTCCCCATTTCCCCTGGATCACCTGCTCCTACCACCTGCTACACTATGTCAGGGCCATCGTACAGGCTGCCCCTGAGCTTAGAGACCTCTCTCCCCGCACAGACAGCCTCAAGACTGGCTCATCTCATTCAAAAGCTATACCCCAGATGTCCCCTGCTCTTGTCACTGGCCTGTTCTATGTTCTATGTTCTGCCACTGAGTGATTTGATCTCACTATCTGTCCCCCACAAAGGAAAGGCAATGTCTAAGTCCCTCCTGTCAGTTTCTCCAGCCACCAGCATAGTGTCTGGCACATAGTAGGTGCTTAAGAAATATCTGTAGGGTGAAGGAAGAGGGCACATGACTCCGTCAAGGAGGCCAAGGGGAGGGCTGGGTTTCATGGCGGTTCTTCCTCTGCTTGTGAGCAGGGGGAGAGGTGAATGGTCAGGGCAGAGGTGGGGTGAGCCTGCTCCTGGAGGGTGCATGGTCAGCAATGGCCAAGCCCAGCGTCTGCTGCTCACTGGTCCCACGTGGATGACCCAGGAAGGAGCCTGGGCTGGGGTCAGTAGGACTGGAGTGGGTATCATGACCCTGAGGCAGAGAGTAGCTCAGATGCTGGAGTCGGGCTAACCAGGTTTGAACCCTTGGCAGGTTACATCATCTCTCTAGGCTTCCATTTCCACATCTATAAAATGGACATAATAATAGTCCACACCTCATAAGATTGTTGCAGGATTGAGTTGATCTATACTGAGTGCTGAGAACAGAGCCTGGCAAATAGTAAGCAAATTTATGACTTGGCTATGCTTATTGTGAACTAGGTGCCATTGGGCATATCATCTCACTCCCTCCATTTCTGCAGCAATTGAACAGACATCTTAGAACCACCTTTACAGATATCTTGTCAGAGACAAATGAGATGGCATTCAGGAAATCACCCAACTGGAGAGGCATTCCCAGGCTAAAGGAGGAGTCCTTTTGAAGCATTGAACATGACCAGGGTCTGGGGCAGTTCCCTTGAGTTGTTGACAGCATGTGACTTTGAGTTTGCATCCTGACTGCCAGGGCAAGCCACCTCTCAGAGCTTCTGTTTCCCCACTGATACAAAGAGGAGTTCTTAGTCACTGTGGTGGGTGAAGGAGGCATGGATGGTTGGAATTCAGCGTGGCCTCCCACTCTGAGAGTCCAAGATTTTAATATTATGGGATCCTTTTCTACCTTCTTTCTGCTATCAAACCCTGTTCTCAGCTTAGCAGGCATAGCTCATCTGAGTTAAATGGGTCTTATACATTATTTATTGATAAGTCTTAACTGATTACAACTGAGTGGCATCCCTTGACAGAAATAAAGGTGTTTTGATAAGAGTTGATGCCTTCGCCAAAGGAACAGTGAGCTTTCAGACCCAGCAAGGAGCCAGGAAGGGAGATGGGGTAGGACTGAGGGAGAGCACTGCCTGACTTGGGCCTAGAATCCCAGTTCTGGCCGGCTTCTAGGTGGGTGGCCTCAGTGATCACATTACTTCTCAGGGCTTCGGTTTTCTCGCCTGTCAAATTGTGAAGAATGGTGTCTACCCAATGGGGCTGTTGTAAAATGCCACACAGATAGCCAAATGTGGGTATGGTTCATTGTAGTGCTCAACAAAGGTGACTTTCTTTCCACGCTTCTCCCCACTCAAAAACAAAACCAAAACCCCAAATGTCTGCCCAACTCTGTGCTGACCCCCTAGGGGAAGTCATGCCGAGTGGACTGGAGTTCATCACTGCTTGGCACCCACCTCTCAGAGCCTCTCTGACCTCAGCTGACTGTTCTCTTTAGGACAGGTGAGTGTACTTTCCAAAGCGCCAGCACAGAAGCACTCAATAAAAGTCACATGGTTCTTGGGCACTGTTGGGAGCTTGCATTCATTCATTCATTCATTCAACAAATATTTACTGAGTGCCTACTACTTGTCAGGCCCTGGGGGCACAATAAGGAACATGACAAAGTGCTTGCCTTCAAGGCAATTATTTTCTAGAGGGGTAATGGAGGTGGTAGGTGTGAAGGGTAGAGCAGATGATAAACAAATAAGTCGAACACAGCAGGAAAGCTATGGTGAAAACTATAGCAAGGGGCAGTCTCTTTCCCAACAGTGCCTGTAATTTCATCAGTTTTAATCATTGTAGTACTACTGTTTATTTAAGCACTAGTTTGTGACAGGTGATATCGACTTCTTTCTATAAGGCAGAGAATATTAACAGACATGGAAACGGAGGTTCAGAGAGGTTATGTGACTTGCTCTGGTAGGGTTGAAATTCAACTCAGGTCTGCTCATTCATTCATCCCTCACACATTATTGGGGGTTGCCAACAAAGGGAGCAAGACAGACGTGGTCCCTGTCAGCTTGTGAACCCATTTGGGGGCGGGGCATACAGATGTTGGATCAGCCCCATACACTTGCCTCTGCATGAGGCTGTCTTGCTCTCCAAGGTATCATGGAACATGAGGAGGTGACAAGGGACACAGCAGTAATAATAATAAAAAAACAACAATGGCTGGCATTAACTGAACATTCACTACATAACAGGCACTGGGCCTGGCACCTTCCCCTCATTCTGTGATCCAGTCCACTCAGTCCCAGTCCTGTGATGTATAGTTGCTGCTATTTCCATTTCACAGAGGGAACAACAGAGTCTTACAGAGGCTAACAGGCCTCCTGAGATTAGTTACACAGCCACCCTGACGCCCAGGGCTGTTTCCTCAGTGGTCAGCATAGGGTGGGAGGAGGTGGGACTGGATAGTGCCAGCCTAATATTGGTGGGCAAGGTGAATGTCAAGGTCAGCAGCAGGGGTCAACAGTGACCCTTTATGATCCGGAAGCATTAGACTTTAGCAGCCAGTACCTGGGTCCCTGGGAGCTCTGAAGCCAAGAATGACTACACCTCAATGTTTCTCGGGCTCTAAGCCACTGCCTTCACTTCTCAGGGGCAGTAGGTGCTGAAGTGAGGGCCAGCTAGGCAGGGAGGGGAAAGCCATGCCCATGATGAGACTGCACTCTGGTGTGGAGGTTCATCTCAAACTCAGGAGAGTTAAATGTGTTGGGGTACAGCTGCCTTTTTCTCATCTCAGGGAATCTGATGGAGGCTTGCGTGGGAACAGAATCCATCATCATCATGTTTAGTTAGTTGTCTGTCCTTCATCATCTGCATAATCATGAGGCTCAGAGAGACCGCAGGGACTGTCACCGCTTGGTGGTAGAGCAGCTGCACACAAAATTACCAGGGAGGATGTTGGGCGGCAGCTCCTACCCTACCTCTGGCCCCACCCACAGGGAGGAGCCTGGGAGAAAGGCAAGTCTCAGATGATAAGCCAGGCCCCTCCCCTCTCAATTTGCATACTCCATTCTTGGTCTGATTAAGGGACTCGGTCTCCTTTCTTGGAGTCATTTAATCCCTGGGGACAGTTCTTGGTCTGTATGGGGTGTCCTGAGGCTGAGTCTGCAGCTCAGCTCTGCAGCCTACCATTTGGGTGCTTTCTCTTGGCCTCAAATGTAAATGAAGATAAATGAAGACTTGTACTCCTTACCTCACAGCTCTCTTATAAGGAACTGTTACTACTATCATCAATAGAAATTGTAATAAATTTAGTATTTGGGGCCACTTTCTCATGCCAGTCTCTGTGCTAAATGCTTTACCTTTGTTAATTTTTTTCTAGGCCTAAATAAAGTCGGTGGTTAGCATCTCTATTTTATAGTGGAGGAACTGGAACACAGAGAGGTTAGTGACTCAGCCAAGGTCACACAGCTAGAAAGTGGTAGAACAACATTTCCCCACCACCCACCCTGTTCCCTTCATACTCTCCATCTGATTATTCTTTCCTCTGATGTCCATGAGGGTCTAATCTCACTGTTGGCTGGCTCCTCTAGTATATTATTATCTGTGCACTTGATACTCTGTAGCAGTTTGAGCTGGTGCCCGGGGTAGTGGTTATCTTTGCTCCTCCGGGGGGTTTCGGGAAATCATTGGCCTGGGACCAATCTTCCCCCTTAGCTTGGGAGACTTCGGAACATGCAGGGGAATACATTTAAGCCTTAAATCTGTGCAGAGGCAAGAATGAGGCTCGAGTTCCCAGGAGATCCTGGTTGCCTACCCCTCACTCTCTCAGCTCCTGTTCTGGCTAAATCAGACCCACTTACTTGTTGTCCAGCTTTGTTGGGGTGGGGGGATTTTTCCAGTCTACCCTGTCCCTGGGAGTCTATCCATCAAGTGCTCTTTTCAAATGTCCTGCCTCAGTGGGACTTGAGGCCTGTTCTCTTGCCCTTGTGACCTCTATTCCAAAGCTCCCTCCTTTGCAGAGCCCAGCGACATGAGAGGGCCACATCCCACCCCTGCCTGCCCTGCTGGTGGTCAGTTCTGTCTTCAACACGTGACCCCAACACATTCCCTGCCTTCCTGTGAGCCCAGCGAAGCACTGATGGGTCTTATGCATAACTTCTTAATTTCACATAATGAAAGCATCGTCAGGCATCCAGCCTGCCAAATTGCCAGACTGGAAGTCAAGCCTTTGTGCACATCCCCCTGTAGCTACCCCCATCGATGTGGCTCTGTCAGGCACATGTCACACACATACGGTTTCCAATACCAATACAATAATGTGTGCAGAGTCAGGAACCTGGTAGATGTATGATGAAGCTGGCATTGGAGCCCTTGTGCTAACTGGGACATCATGAATATCACAGCAATGTGGGCCCGGCACACAGAAGTGATGCAGTCCAGCAGATGGACAGGACTGTGTGTCTGCTTGTGGAGAGTGAGAATCGTGATTGGGGGGAGAAGGCACAGGTTTTTTGTGTCTTAACAGCCCAGGTGAAGGAGGCCACGAGGTAGATGATGGGTGGCTGGGAAAAGGGTGTGTCTGAGTGTGGGTCAGAGTGACCAGGGGCTCGAAGTAACTTGGAGGTGGCCTCAGCCACCTCCTCCCCTATTGCATAAGCTATCGCCATTCCAATATCCTGAAACACTTCTCCCCACCCCTTCACACCTGGTCAGCTCCTCTTCATCACTGTGCTCTAAGCCCAGGGGCCTTTTCCTTTGGTGGTCTTCCCTGCATCCTACCCAACCCTGGCACTGAGAATGGAACTTGCTGACCTCCCACCCCGGGCTCACACTGCACACAGGGCTTCTCACAGAGTGCCTTGGTTCACCTTCATCCTGTACAGTAGATGTTGCTCGCAAACCCATTTTTAAGGTATAGAGACTGAGGCCCAAAGAGGCTAAAAATGTTGATGGCAGCTCTCCTGCAGCCTGGCTACTTGGGACCCTTTTACCCCAGGACCATCTGGCAGGGCCATCTTCAAATAGATGGAAAGACCTGTGGGAAAATGACTTCCCAGCAGCTCCCCAGACCGTCCACTGAACCTTCTTGTTGATGTACCTGCCCCTTTCCTCCATGGCCTTGAGCAGACAGACCTCTCTCCCTTTCCCCAGCCTCTGCCTTCTATGTTGGACCAAGGCCTGAGGATGCAGGCATGGAGGGGGCCAGGTCTTAGCTGCCTGTGGAGATGCTCACAGTCTAGTGAGAGGACCACAAAGAATAGGAGGAGATGGACCTATAAATGGCAGGTGACACACAGCAGAAATAATAGGGGTCAATAGAGAACAAGAGCTACTATGACACGCAGGTGCCAGGAACCAGGCAGAGCTGAGAGTGGTAATTTTTGTTTAACTTCTAATTTTTTTATTTTGAACATTTAATAAGAAAAACATTCAACCACATTTTAAAGTTAAGATGGATTAATTTACAATAAAATAATCAATTAAAAGTATCAGCCATTTTATTTAAGGCCAAGGAGGCCAATAGTTCCCATTTAAACAGAATTCCAAAACATATTTTAACCTATATTTGATGGCACAGAAATATGAAAGTCATACAATGTTCACTGAGACCTTCCTTTCCCTAGAGTAGAATTCATGCATTTGCTCCTTAGGTCAGGATTCAGGCTTTAAAATAACAGGAGTTCTTTGAAATATACCTACAACTTCTTTGATAACAAGAACACTTTTAAAACAATTCTTATAGGACTCTGTCATCGCCATGAGAAAAGTACTATTGCAAAGTTCCCATTTTATAGCTGAGCACACTAGAGGTGTTCATGAAATGCTGCTGAATGGCTTGTTCCAGATGCTGTGAGCACTGTGCACTTGTACAGTTTACACTGCTATGCTAAGTGTGGAGGGGAGGCCAGCCAGTCCACGTGCCTTTCTCCTCTGGTGCCCAGTCAACCTACTAAGGGTAGGTAGTGACTGGAGGCTGAGGGGGAGTGTGCACGACAGGAATGCTCAGGCATTGTCACCACTCCAAGACGGAGCTTTCTTGGAGGTGAGGAATGGGTGCTCAGTGGATCTTTGTGGAGCTGTTACAGTGAGTTCAGCTTCCCTTCTTATCTGGGCCCTGCCTTCTCCCAGCATGCCCTGGACTTGACCCCTGTCCTTGCTCTCTTTCTTGCAGGGAGCCGGGAGGCTGCCTTCACCTATGCCATCATTGCTGCCGGGGTGGCCCATGCCATCACAGCTGCCTGTACCCAGGGCAACCTGAGTGACTGTGGCTGCGACAAGGAGAAGCAAGGCCAGTACCACCGGGACGAGGGCTGGAAGTGGGGTGGCTGCTCTGCTGACATCCGTTATGGCATCAGCTTCGCCAAAATCTTTGTGGACGCCCGGGAGATCAAGCAGAATGCCCGGACGCTCATGAACTTACACAACAACGAAGCCGGCCGAAAGGTAGGCAGCCAGGGCGGGGTCGGCGGCTCCCACAGAAATGCGTCCAACCGCTTGTTCCTCGGGGCTGCTGTGCGGGGTCCCTTGTGATGGTCCACGGGGCTCCGCCTTCTGCCTCATTCTGCTTGACTCTGTCATCAGTTTGCTCCTCCTCAGGATCTGTGTGTGGCATGAAGCTCGTCAGCTACTAGAGAGGTGGAATAACTGAATCCCTGTTAAAACAAATTGGACGTAACTCAGCAAGATGCATGTGGAGAGGGACGCATGTGAACTCTTATCCTTGGGTCCACAAAATCAGCTGTACAAAACTCTGATTGAAGGCAGGGGTTGAGGTGACTTCAGTAGGAATCACCCCTGTGGGGCAGGGCCACTAACATGTCACTTGGTCACCTCAACCAAAATCTGGAGCTCAAAATAAAGGAGGTGACCATCCCCTCTTTATTGCCTCCTCAGATCCTCCTGGATTCTGGGCTCGGCTTAGAAGAGATCAGGGGTGTTCCAGGATGTTTCTAGTAGAGATGGCTGGGATCGAAAAGGGGCTGGACACCCCATCCCATAAGAAGTTGGCTGTCCCAAGGCAAGGAGAAAGATGGTCTGCAGGTCTGGAGTACGGAGTAAGGGCCCATGGGGGTGGGGTGGGCGTATCACACACAGAGGCAGGTCCTGTCAGGGTGAGGACAAGCCTCGGCCCTGAGGTATGGAGTGTTTGTTACCCAGAAAGGAATGAGCTCTTTATCCCGGGAAGGATTTGGGCAGTGGCAGCCTGACCAGGCATTTCAGGGGACCCAAGTCAGCATTGCCTGGCTTAGGCAGTGCCCTGCGCTGTGGCCTGGGGTTGGAAGTGGGCTCTGAAGTACTTTTGAAAGCTGAGGTGCTCACAATCCACCCTGGAGCCCCCGGGCCCAGGATATGCTGGCGTGGAAAAGCTTTGATGTTGGTTTGGAGGTCCGTAGAGAATTATGGGCCAGAGCAGATGGAGAGGAAAGGCTGTCCTGGGGAAGGGAGACGGGGGGAGCAGACCACTGCAGTGACAGGATTTGTGCCGACTTCACCGGGGACAACAGATGTGGGTGCCCAGCGGGATCTAGGAAACTACGTACAGGGCTCAGGCGACCCAAGAAATGCAGACCCCATCTACAGGGACCCATTGTGGCTATGCAGGAATGGCAGCCCATGGTGGCCAGACCCTCTCTGGACTTGGACTTTTATGTACAATCACTGCATTTTTAAGTGTTGGCATTTAAAACCGATAGTCACCAGTAACTCTTAAAAATATAAAAAAGGCGGAAAAGGCTCAAACACATAAAGCTACTGGTTAAGTGTGAACTAAGTGGCCTCATTCAGGTGACAGATGTACAGATCTGTTCTGCTAGAGCATATTCATGGACCAGGCAGTCTTCTAGCTCTGGATGTATCAGCTTACTTAACTCTCAAGGCATCCCTAAGAACAGCAGCAGTATTATCCCCACTTTACAGGTGAAGAAATTGAGGCACAGAGTGGTTAAGTAATATGCTGAGAGTCCCACAGCTAATAAGCAGTGCCAGAGTTCAAAGCCAGCTCATCTGGCTCTCAAGTTGACAGTCTTTGCACACCACGTGCTGTGGGGGCATGGTGGTCAGAGGGCTGCCTGAGGGCTGGCAGTGGACTGCCTGGGTTCAGATCCCAGCCGTGTCACTCATCCCGTCCCAGGAAGGAAGCAGAGCTGTCAGGAGTGTCCTCTGGGCTGAGGTGAGGAGGGGAGACAAGGCAAGAGAGCACTTACCACGGGTCCTGGCACACAGTTAGCTTTCAGCACAGGGTGGGTGTGATTACAAGTTGTGCAAACATGTGTCAGGCAGGAGGGAGTCTGTCTGGTAAGTGGTGTTGGGGGGTAGACTGCACACCCTGCAGATGAATGGGAGGGGACAAGCTGGCACTCCCGCCAGCCCTCACGCACACCTCCCTCCCTCTTCCACTCCAGCCTCTGGCCACATCCTGTGTGTCAGAGCTTCCCAGGTGGCCACGGTGAGTCACACCACAGAGGCGCTCACCTGGCCTGCCCCAGGATGACGTCCAGGGGTAAATTGCAAGGCCCTGCCTGGCCCTGCCTGTTCAGTCCTGTGACTGGGACCTCCTGCCTGCAGCCAGCACATCCCTCTAGCTGTTCATTCCTCCTTGTTTCTGTGGTCAGATCACTCCTTAGGGCACAGGGCACACAGGTCACAGCCTCCCTCCTGCCCTTGAAGCTCGCATTCCCTGGGGGCAGACAGGAGAAAGACAACTGGTTTCCCTCTTCCAACCAGTTTCCTCATCTGTGGCTTCCTGGTTGGGCCACTGGGAGAACTAAAGAAGCGAATTGCTGATATGGGGTAAGAATGATTTAGTGCATATCAAGTGGGAGAGGGTTTAATAAGCCACACAGCTCCAGAGGGCATGAGAGCTGTGATTGCTGTTCAGGACAGCTCTTGGGTGGTGCAGACATAGGAAGCTGTCAGATGTCATATGACCAACCTCAGGGGGGCTTCCTGGAGAAGGTGGACTCCACAAGATGAGTGAGCTTTGGCTAGGTAGAGAAGAGAGGTGAAGGCAACCCAGCTCTGGTGTGGGGAGGTAGCGGGGACTTGGGGCAAGTTCAGGGGCCCAGAATGGCTGACCTGTGGATCCCTGATGGGGTAACCGCAGCCAGGAAGCCTGCATGGGCACCAGCCAGGCTGCGTGAAAGCCTCGCTTTCTCCCCACCAATCTTTCTGTGGCTGCTGTTCAGGTTTCAGCTGAGATGTCCCTTCCTCAAACAAGCTTCCCTCTCAATCCCTTCATAGCCTTTTCTTGGATGTTACCTTGTTCCTGGGCTTTCTATCCACCCCCAGACCATAAACTTGAGTGGGACAGAGGCCCCGTGTGTCTCATTCACAGCCGCACCCCCAGGCTGGCACAGACTCCATCTATATACGTATGTACAGAGTGAATGGCTGAGCACCTTAAGGTCATTGGGGAGCCCCTGATGGTTCTGGAAGAGGGAAGGGGCAGGAGTCACAGACACAGACCCCGGGGAGGTAGAGGGAGGCTGCTTGGAACAGCATTTCAACCTGGCACTATGTATTTTCCAGAGCCAAGAGGTGGAATTTGGACTCCCCAGTGTATACAAGGAAAGTCCTGACCACCGACCAGTCGACCCCTTCATGGTGTGGGGCTGCAAATGGAGGTCCAGTGACAGTCTTGACCGGCCCTTGGGCACCCAGGGCAGTGGCCACACTGCTTAACCAGAGCATAGCAGGAAGGTGGTCTCCCAGCCTAGCCCTGGAGTAGCCAGACCCTCACTCTCTGCCACAGGGCACCCCAAGGGCCCAGACACATATCCAAGTGGTCAGGAGCAAGGACAGCCACCTGGGCTGGGATAAATGAGGCTTAGTGTAGAGCTCTGAGTTCCATCCCCACTTGGGCCTCAGTTTCCCCATCTGTCAAAGGGTGCTATGGCACTTGATTCATTCTGGATCCTCAGGTACTGGTCCGGGCCAGGTGAGGGCACACACCGGAGATGCCCCAGGATCTTGCTGTGTGCCATTTATTCTAAGGCATGGGGCCTTCCCTTTGGTAGGCTTCTGTGGGCCCCACACACGCAGAGCAGAGGTGGGGAACCAGCAGGAGAGAAACGGCCAGCCCGCAGCCGCTCCTGGCTGAGTGTCTTGGAAAGGATCACAGATGTGTTTATCACTGGCTCCCTCACTCCTGCTGTGAAGAGACAAGACTCAACCTGACCACAGGCTCTGGGGCTTGTTGGCAGCTGGTGTGGGGAAAGGAGGAGGCAGGGGAAGTCAGGGAGGGGTGCGTGTCCCAAGGGGCAGAGGTGGTGGCAGGCCCAACTGGGGACCCAGGGCAGCCCGCTGACTCATCGGGCAGAATAAATGCCGCGGGAGCACCCTGCCCTCACTGGGTCTGCAGTTTGGGTCCAAGTCCCGGGCAGGGCCAGGTGCACCCTGTGGATATGGGCTGCAGGACGAGGAGGTGGGGCACCCTCACTAGCTGGCTGGGCTTTCCGTCCCCTCATTGTCTCATGCAACTCTGTGGTCTGTGGGCTCAAATCAATGACCAGGTGAGAAGATAGAAATTACAGTCTTTCCCTATTGGAATTTTAGGTCCATAATTTTTTGGATCAAAATCGCAGACTATTCAGGCTTGGATTGTAGAATATTAGGTTCACATCCTCACACATGGGGTTTGGAATCATAGAACCTTTAGTTGGGAGGGAGAGAGGTGTCAGAAGTGTTGGGTCAAAATCCTCAGATGGTAGGATCTTTGTGTCTTTGAGTGACTTCTTTTTAATCTTTTGGGCAGTGAGGAGATGAACTAACCATGAGTCTTGCCCTCAAGATAGTCAGTCTAGTGAAAGGGTCAGATAAGAGGAGCAAAAATTATAATTCAAGGCTCACACCATGAGGGAAATGCTACACAGAAGGCTGAGAAAGGAGCCCAGAGGACGGAGTGGTTTCCTCTTGAAGAAGCCTGGAGACTTCTTAGGGGAAAAGAAGGGACCGTTAACAGGGCTTTGAAGGATGAGTAGGAGTCCTCCAGGTGGACAAGGCAGGTGGGAAGAAGGAGGGCAGTTCAGGCAGAAGTCACAGAATGTATAAAAGCATGAAGTCGGGCTTTGGGTGGGGTGGGGCTCCGTGTGTCTGGGGAGAGAGGAGTAATGGGCCATAAGTCTGCAGAGGGGGCTGAGGCCAAACTCTGGGCTTTGAATGCTGGGCCAAGGAACGGACTTTCTTCTTATGCGAAGGTTCCTGAGGACGCTTTGGCTGGGGACTGCAGTGGGCAGGTTTCTGGTCCTCTCTGGGACAGAGCGGAGAGCTGAGTGAAGGGGTACAGGGAGGCAAAGCCAGCAGGGGCCTTGGGGTGGACGGGAAAACAGCTGTTTAGGGAGCAGAATGGACAGGACCATCCTTGGGTTGCATTTGGGGTGGATGGGTGGATGCCACCTGTCGCTGGGGTTAGGAACTGGGGCTGGGGGAAACTGATCTGGGGAGAGCTGATTGAGTTACCTTGGGATGAGGCGGTGGGAGACCCTGCGGACAGCAGGTGGGGAGGCCTGGGGACCACTGGAGAGAGGTCTTGGCGGAGCCACATCCTGGCAGCCACCAGCAAGAGGTGGTAACAGAAGCCCTGGCGTTTGGTAGCGTTGTCCAGCAGTTGGATTCAAGTGGGAAAGTCAAAGAGCTGTGGGGACGTGAGCACTGGGGCAGGAGGGCCATGGAAGCGGATCAGTCATGGGGGTGGGAGGAGAGCCAGGAGTGGGCCCTTTGGATGCATTCCTGGGCGTGTAAGACACCCCCTGTGGGGTGCACAGGAGCCCAGACTGTGCTTTGAGCTTCTGCTATGTCCTAGCTCTGGAACCCCAGCGAAGGAACTAGCCTTTCGGAGCCTCCGTGCTGATATCACCAGGCCTGTGCTGTGAAGGCCTTGCTGTACGCTGGGAGGAAAGGGTGCAGGGAGCTCTGGAGGCCTCCGGGGAGGGAGGGGCCCTCAGCCATCCCTTCCTGGGTGTGTGGTGACTGAGCTTAAGAGAGGCAGCCCTGGGGATGGGGGCCCAGCTGGGACAGGGCTGGCCCCAGCTGGAATGTGCTGCTCGCTCCCAGGGAGCTGAGCTCAGGGGGATGGAATTCCACCTGAGTGAGAAGTCGCCTCCCAGGCCCTGCCCAGCCTCCTGCTCACGGAGGATGCCGGTCTTGTCCCTTCCTGCCCTGCCCCGTCTGGTCTGGGTGCTCCTTGGAGCTGGATTACCACTCTGCCCTGGCTACAGGCAGGCCTGTGAGTCAGGGGACACCAGGGACCCGGCTAGGCCGCTGGGGTGGGGCCCAGATAAGGCTGCTCAGCTATGCTTCTCTTCACTGTCCTGAGGGCCACTTGCATATTTGACCAGATAGAGTGGTCAGTGGTGGTACGTCGAGGGCCTGGGGAGTCAGGCCCTGCCTGGCCTGAAGCCCGCTGACCAGACTGGGCTGTGAAGAGGCCTCCTCAGGCCACTGTGCCCTCCATTCCTGCCCCAGATCCAGGTGCAGATGTGTGTTCTCACTTTCCCAGATGGAAAGACTTTTAGCCAGAACTTGAGAGATTTGGACCAGGGGGATTCTTGGGCGAATCTCGTCCATTTAAGGCATTGGCTTCTTCCAACATGGAAGAAACCAATGCCTACCATGGAAGGGTGTTCTCAGAAGGGTCTTCCAGCTCTGACATGTGGGAGGAAGACATAGGGTACTTAGGACCAACGGATGCCAACCTGTCTGCAGCCACACACTCCTGGAGTCCACCAAGCTTGTTCCTGCCTCAGGGCCTTTGCACATGCTGTTTCCCTTGTCAGGAATGCTCTTCCCTCAAATCTTTGCATAGCAAATTCCTTCTATTCTTTCAGGTTTCTGCTTAGCTGTCCCCTTCTCAGGGAGGCCCTCCCTGACTCCCCTACCCTGTATCCACTTCATCTCTCTCTGCATACTATCCTGCTTTATTTTCTATGTGACGCTTATCACCCTGTGAGATTATCTTATTTACACAGCTCTTTATGTGCTTGTTGCCTGTCTTTTCCCACTACAATGTCAGCACCACGAGGGTAGGGACGACCTGAGTTAACAGCAGCTTCCCCCTATGCCTAGAACAGTGCCTGGCATATTTGTCGAGTGAATGAATGAAATGATAAATGCCTGCTCTTACCTTGGGGAATTTCTCAGGAGTACAGTTGCCAGATCTAAAAAAACAAAACAAAACGAAACAGTAGTTCTAGTTAAATTTGTATTTGAGATCAAATGAATAGTTTTTAGTATGTATGAATATATTACAAATGTTGTGTGGGACATACTTATACTAAAAAATTATTTGTTGCTTATCTCAAATTCAAATTTTACTGGGTTTCTTGTATTTGTTGAGATACTGTAGCTTGACATGTAGTTATAAGAATATGGAAATATCCTGTGTACCCTTTGCTCAGCTTCCCCAGCAACTTGTAAAATTCTAGTGTAATATCACAGCCAGGATGCTGATACAGTCAAGACACAAGACATTTCTGCCACAAGGACACCAGTGCTACCCTTATAGAGCCATATCGACTTCCCTCCCTCACCCCTCTCCTAATCCCTGGCAGCCAACTAATCTGTTGTCCATTTCTATTATTTTATCATTTCAAGAATGTCATATAAATGAAACCATACAGTCTGTAAGCTTTGGGGATTGGCTTTTATCCCTTAGCACACTTCCCTAGAGATTCATTCATGTTGCTGTGTGTGTCACTAGTTCCTTCCTTCTTATTACTGGGTGGTGCTCTATGTATGGATGGACCACACAGTTCGTTTAACCATTCACCTATTGAAGGACACCTGGGTATGTCCAGTGTTTGCCATCACATATAAAGCTGCTATGATCATTTGTGTACAGGTTTTTATGTGAACATAAAGTTTCTGGTATTGTTCTCTGGGATAAATGCCTAAAAGTGCAAATTCTGGATCATATGATAATTGTGTATTTAGCTTTGTAAGAAAGGGCTTAACTATTTTCCAGAGTGGCTGTGCCATTTTACATTTCCACCAGCGATGTAGGCGTAATCCAGTTTCTCTTCATCCTCACCAGCATTTGGTGCTGTCACTGATTTTTATTTTTGCCATTCTGATAGGTGTGTGTGGTATTTCACTGTGGTTTTCAGTAGCATTTCCCTAAAGGCTAATGATGCTGAACGTTTATCCATGTGCTTATTTGCCATCTGTGTATCTTCTTCAGTACAATGTCAGTTAATGTCTTATGCCCATTCTCTAACTAGACTATGTACGTATTGTTGAGTTTTGAGATGTCTTTATATGTTCTAGATGTTAGTCTTTTGTCATACATAGGGTTTGCAAATTTTTTTCCCCCCTGTCTAGAACTTGTCTTTTCATCCTCTTCATGGGGGTTTTTGCAGAGCAAAAGTCTTTAACTTTGATAAGGCCCAGTTTATCAACTCTTTCTTTTTTGAGAAGTGCTGTTGGTATTGCCCAAAAACTTTTTGCTCAGCCCTAGGTCCCAAAGATTTTTCCCCATACTTTTAAAAAAATTTTATTGTTTTGCATTTTACATTTAAATCCGTGATCTGTTTTTAAATTAATTAATTAACTAACTATAAATCAACAAAGGTTTATATCTTTCAAAATTTTACTTATTAAAATTTATTTATTTTTAATTGTAGTAAAATATACACAACATAAAACTTACCCTTTTAACATTTTTAAGTGCACAGTTAAGTGACATTAAGTTCACTCTTACTATTGTGCAACCATCACCACCATCCATTTCCAGAACTGTTTTATCTTCCCCAACTGGAACTCCATACCCATCAAACACTAACTCCCCACTCCCCCTCCCCTCCAGCCTCTGGCACCCACCATTCCACCTTTTGTCTCTATGAACTTGACTACTCTAGGGCCCTCATATGAGTCTCATATAAGTGGAATTATATGGTATTTGTCCTTTTGTGACTGCCTTATTTCACTTAGCATAATGTCCTCAATGTTCCATGATCTATTTTGAGTTAACTTTTGGAGAAAGTGCACATTTGAGGTCAAGGTTTATTTTTTGTGTGTCTCATTATGTTATGTCTTGTTACTGAGCAGTCTGGCACCTCTCTTCAGGCCTACAGCCATGTGGAGGAGAATGGCCTCTGGACAGTACCGAAGAGAACTGTAGAATAGTTTTAGAACCTTCCTTGGGCCCATTTAATAGATGAGAGACTGACACCAGACATGGAGGCCCCTTGGCAAGACCACATGCACCCAGAGAGTGGAGGAGCAGGGTTCAAAGCCAGGGCCCAGTTCCCAGCCAGGCCTCCTTCCTGCTCTCTGTGGCTGGCCAAGGCGGTGGTGCTGGCCTGAATGAGGGGCTGATGTGGGGTCTGGGAGGTCCATCAGGAACAACCCACTGGGATGACTAGGCCAGGGTAAGCGTGACAAAAGCAAAAAGCCAGGACAGGTCCAGAGTAGAAGCCGCCGAGGAGGCAGCAGCAGAGGGGAGCTGGCCCAGGCCCAGGTGGAGAACGCCCACAAGGCCTGAGGTTTTTCCAGTTTCCTCTGATGACACAGCAAAGGCAGGGCCCAGCCAGGTCCAGTCAGTGATGCCACACTGATATCAGTGGATAGTGCCCAGGAAGGGAGGGGACGAGATAGGGTGTCCACGGTGGTAGGGAGCAGAGACAGGGCAGGAACAGCCCTTCCCATGGAGAAGAGAAACATCTGTGAGCCCCCAGCATCATGGAGCCTGGTCCTCAGTATCTTATTTTGCTCTGGATGGGCTCCTAAGACCACTTCCCCATCCCAACCTTGGATGGGCCCGGGCGGCCTGGGGCAGGCCCAAAGGAGGCTCACCCTGGGGTGTGGTAGCCTCAGTCGCTGAACAGCTGGGTGAGGGCAGAGGGAGCAGACAGGACTAGGACCCAGGAACTAGAGGAATGTGGAAAAGATGCAAGTTTTAGCTCTAGTGAGAGAGAACTTGCTATCAGAAAGTGAGATAAGCTGGAGGGCAGATATGTGTTTGCTGGGAGAATACAGACATGCTTCTAATATTAGCACTTGAAATGCATGTACTAATTTAATCCCACAACAGTCCTACAAACTTAGTATTCTCTGTTCTCTCCGTTTTGCAAATGGAAAAATGGAGAAACAGAGAGGTTAAGAGAAACTTACTCAAGGGCCACACAGCTGGCAGGTGCCACCGTGGATCTGAACCCAAGCAGTCTGGCTCCAGACTCAGTTCTTAACCACTGAACTGTCTTCCTAGGGATTCCTGGACTTGGGTGAGTTTATCCGCACCACCAGTTCTGACATACTGTAATTCTAAGATATCATCCTAAGATTCTCAGATCCACTGTTTTGGGGGAACTTGGAGACTGCAATCCTCAGCCCCCCAAAGGCCCTGATATCTAGTGGTTTGGGGATTGTGGATTACTCAGGCACTGTGAGCTTGTCCCACTCTGGTCACTATGGTCAGTCCTTAGGCCACTCTCATCTGCCTGGGAGAGGACACTTCCGGGCCAGAAGGGAACTGGGCTGTGTGGAGAGGAGAATTCTGCATGCTGCCCCTCCCCAGCTGGAAGGGGACCTGGGCTGTTACCGGGAGTGAAGGGGGCTTCAAGGTGGGACTGGGTGAGGAATTGCCCAGATTAGGGCATGCTCAGGAGTGCCCGTGCCTGTGCAGAGACCTGGAGCACCTCCTGTTTTAACGGAGTTTCGGGGCATGCTTGACAAGGTGAAGGCGCCTGGGGTGCCACATCCTCTTCCCCTGCGGAACCCTCCTGGGCGTTTCCCAGAGCTCAGCGTGGGTGCTCTCCGTGGAGTGGGGCACTTTTACCTGTGCTGTCCAGTATAGTCGACACGGGCCACCGGTGGCTATTTAAATTAATGACAAATACATAAGATTCCGCATTCAGGTCCTCAGTTCATGTGTTGGTGGCTCATGGCTACCATATTAGGCAGCTCTATCATCGCAGGAAGGTCTGTTGGACAGCGCCCGCCGGCTTAGAGCGCAGTGGGCACAGACTTCAGTGTTTAGTAAGGGGGCCCGGGAAGGGCTAGGCTGTGGTAGAGCCAATCATTTCACCTCTTTGTCTTCGCCCCTCCCGCCAGCCCGTGAGAGGCGTCTCAAATAGTGGCCATCTGATTTCTCGTGGAAGGAATTCCCAGTGTGGCTGCTCTCCCTTCAGCAGGGGGCTCATTTGAAACCAAACTGAGGTGGGGAGGGGGCGTGTGGGGAGGCCCTGGCAGGCCTCCCAAGTGAGGTGAAGCCGAGGGGGCTCGGTTACACCACGGTGAGACCAAGTCAAAAGGCGCCCACAAGGACAATTGCCGCCTTTGTCCTCGGGAGGGGGACTGGGACTCCTGGGTGTTATCAAATCTGCTAGGATGAGGGGATGGGAAGCCAAGCGGCGGTGAGGAAGGCAGGCGAGGGGCGGGGCAGGAACGGCCCTACGGCCCTAGAGGGAGGGAGGGAGGAATGGGGCGTGGCCGGGAATGCGAAGGAAGTGGGCGGAGCAGGCTGCTGTCACTTTCCCTAATTCTGAACACTTGCGTGTCCTTTGTGCTGTTAATCCAGGTTCTCTTCTGTTCTGAGGAAGGACTCCTTGCCTGACAAAAGAGCTTCTTTTAATTGTCTCCTGGCACTGTGCATTTGAGATGCAAATAATAGTCACAGCTCACAGTGGTGAACACTTGCCTGTCCCAGTACTCTGCCTACAGGGGTTAATCCATTTCATTGGCCCAACAGCCTTGGGGGTCCTTGTGAACTCCATTACGCACGCAGATGGGCCGTTGAGGTCCAGGCAGTGATGAGATGTCCCAGGCTCCTGAGCAATCCCCGTTGCTGCGGAATACGGGTTCATCTGACCTCAGGGTCCCCCAAAGATATTGGGAGAGGGGGTCAAGCACTGGGCTAGTGGGGTGTGGGCAGTGTGAGACCAGCACTCAGCTGCTCTGTGTGCCCCTCAAGACCTGACACAAGTGCCCGCCTCATTCCCAGTGCTCTCCATAAATGATCTCACAGGGAAGGCCCTATCGTTGTTACTCCCACTTTACAGATGAGGAAAACTGAGGCACAGAGCAGTTAAGTAGTGTACTCAGGTGGCCCAGGTAGAAAGTATCGGAGCAGGATTCCCTTGCAGCCATCTTGCCTCCGCCACCCATGCTCTATGCAGCCTCTTCTTAGCCCTCAATAGCACAATGGCATGTGTGCACACGTGAGTGTGCATGCGTGTGTATTTGGGAGAGGTCTGGAAGAATAAGTAGTATTTTGAAACAATAATGATTCTAACAACAATATTTGTGAAACACTTTATAATTTACAAAACCTTCCTTTAAACTTTTATGGCCTAGTCTCACAACTCTACTTCAAATGAATGGTGGTGTAACTAGACCCATTTTGCAGGCATGGCACCTGAGGCTCTGGCTGGGTGCTGCTCAGTCTGCAGAGAGGTGGTTCTGTAGGGACTGTTCTCTCCTGGGCTTTGAGAGCCCTGGGTGTGGAGACAGCTCAAGGAGCTCCTAGCCACATTGAGCTCTTGACTCATGAATAGATGCTGGGCTTGTGTTCCTTTCGGGGAGATGGGAATGCCATGGCTGTGGAAAGAGTTGTAATACAAAAACCCAGCATTGCAAGTTGTTTGCTGCATAACCTTGGTTAGTCTTCCTACTCCAAGCCTCAGTTCCCTCTTTGGGGAAAAAGGCAATGACAATTTGTACCTCTCAGAGCTATTGTGCAGATTGAATGAAGTAATAATATCCATGAAGTGCTGAGTCCCATGCTTTCTTGCATGATGCGTGCTCAGAAAACAGTAGCTACTATTATTAATATTGTTATTATTATATTAGTAGTGGTAGTAATTTTAAAGCCATGTGAGGTTTAATCACTATATTCTATTCCTAAAGATCTTTCTAGGTCTAAAACTCCATTTTCTTCATGTACCTGCCACAAAACTTGCTAGAAGGACTTGGGGAGGAGATATTCAAGAGGTCATTGAGATTTTCACTTTACTGAACAGAGGGGGTCACGAGAGGACCAAGCCATTGTGATCCCATGTTGGTTGTTCCCTCTTCAAGACAGGTGAGATCCATCTGGGTATCTCAGTCATGTCTGAGCAGCCACCTCCGGAGAGGGCCCTGCTCTTGTTCTTTGCAGCTCCATACCACAGCTACCGAAGTACATGCCACATTCTGGGACATGCAAAGTTGTCCTTAAAATCCAGTCTCAAGCCTGGTGTATCCAGCTGCCCCCTCCTGCTTTCTGCTGTCTCAAACCTCACTCCTGATCTTTTTCTATGAATGCACTCCTGCCTTCATCTTACCCTCCCAGTTCACCCCCTGGGGCCCAGTTCATGAAATAGCGGCTCTATCTGTCCAGTTGTCTAGGCCAAAAACCTTGGCTTTGTTCTTGACTCCTTCTATCACATCCCACATCAACCATGTTGGTTCTACCTACAATGTCTATCCAGAAACTTCCCCATCTAACAACCTGCACTCCTGACCCCTGGTCCAAGCCACCATCATCTCCTACCTGAAGTAATGCAATAGCCTTCTAACTTGTCTCCTTACTTCCACATTAGCACCCTGCAGTCTTTTCAAATGTAAGTTAATCATCCTCCCTCCACCCATAACCTCACAATGGCTCCAAAGTCACTCGGAGTAGAAACTGAAGTCTTCACAATGCACAACAAGGTCCTTCATGAATTATGACCCTCTGACCTCATTTCCTTCTACTTCCCCTTTGCTCACTCTGTTCCACCTATTCTGTGCCACTACACTGTTCCTCAAACACACTGGACACATCCCTACCTCAGGGCCTTTGCACTTGCTGTTCCCTTTGCATGGAGTACTCACCCTCCAGACATTCACCTTCTCACCTCTTCAAATCTTTGCTCAAATATCACCTTCTTAAGGATGCCTTTTCTCACCACCCTATTTGAAATTGCCAGCCCTTCCCCACCTGCTTCACCACTTCCTGGCCCCTTCCATGTTTCCTTTTTCAATGGCACTAATGACCACCTGACATAAATATTGGTGGTTGGCCAAATGATCCCAGTGTGGCTGGGAAAGTTAAAGTGTTTGCTGTAGGAGGCCTCCTGTGTGAACAGCAGGCTCAGGCAGAAGCTTTCTTCTCACCTTTTAAACTCAGAAATCTGCCTTCAATATTTGTTCCTATGGGCCAGCTTTAAATGCGGGTTTTATTTTTAAGCACTTATGTGGCTCTTGTCTTACTCCAGGCGCTATTATATGTACTTTATATGTATATATTAACTCATAAAATTCTCATAAGAACACAGTTAAGTAAGTACTATTATCTCCCTGTTGCAAATGAGGACACTTTTGCTCAGAGAGGGTCACTGACTCACCCAAGGTCACACTACAGTAAGTAGAGCCTGAATCAGAATCAGACAGTCTGGCTCCAGAGCCTATAATCTTGCTATATATAGTTCCTCTCTTTTGGGCATTTATTCACTCACTCATTCATTAAATATTTATAACATACCTTCTTTGTGTCAGGTGCTAGTTTTTAGAGACCAACAGATGACTGAAAAATGATCCCTGCCACCAGGGAGCTCACAGTGTAGTAGTAAATGCAGAACAAGAAAATAAGGGAAAGAAAAAATATATTCATTCAGCAAACATTCACTAACATCTACGAAGTGTCAGCCCTGTTTTTTCGGCACTGGAAATCAGAGATAAAGAAGAAACAGGATAGGGCCGGCTGAGTGGCATGTTGGTTAAGAGCTGGCTTGGGACGCCAGAGGGCCCCGGTTCGGATCCCATATATGAGGGCCAGTGACACTGCCCTCTACAGCTAAGATGCTGAACAACAGCTCAACCTGGAGCTGGGCTGCCGTGAGTCGCCAGCGAACGTGTAGCTGCAGCCCCTGCTGCGTTGCCATGGGCTACTGTGTGTGGCCAGCAACCAGCGTAGCCGCCCTGAGCGGCCATCCAGAAGCCAGCGACTGATCTGCTTCGCCCCGGGGAAGAGCGCAATGATGGTGCCAACTTGGGCCAGTGAAGCAACATCCTCTACAACTAGACTGAAGAACAAAAGGGCAGCAACTTGTCTGTTCCCCTTCCCCCAATTCCCCAGCACTGTTCCCATCCCCCAATTCCCCAATAAAAATCTTAAAAAAAAAAAGAAACAGGACAAAAGATCTAACCATCTGTGGGGGCTGGTTTAGATGGGTAGATGGTGGATGGGTGGGTGGATGAATGGATGGATGAATGGATGGATGGATGGATGGATGGATGGATGGATGGACGGATGGATGGATATTTGGAAGGAAGGAGAATAGATAGATAAACAGATAGTATTTAGAAGAATGGTTGCATGAATTGTTATATGGATGAACAGATGAAGTGATGGAGAGATGGATGAATAGATAGTTATTTGGACAGATGGATGGTTGAATGGATAGGTGAAAAGCTGAGCTCATTGCTGGTAAGTTGGATGTTTTCCCAGTGAGATCACCAGACCAGCTGAAAGAAAGGGATGGAAATCCATGCATTCATTCATTCAGTAAATGTTTATTAAGCACCAATGTATGTGTCTGGGACTGTTGAAGGCTCTAGGACTGGATAGTACTTGCCTTTATGGAGCTGAAATTCCAGAGGGAAAGCAGAGGACAAACAAATAATCAAATGTATCTACTGTCAGAGAGTAATAAATGCTATGATGAAAAATTAAAGCAGAGGGAGAAGGCAGAGATGACAGGAGGGGGAAATTTATATCAGGTGGTCAGGAAAACTCTCTGAGAAGGTGAATTCTGAACAGGAAGTAAGGGAGCTGCCTGGGGAATAGCATTTGAGACAGAGGGAAGAGCAAATACAAGAGCCTAGGGCAAAGAGGCTCGGTGAGCAGAGGGAGAGAGGAGATGAGGTAACAGGTGGGTGTGTTTGGGGGGGAGGTGGGAGTCTGGAAGAGGAGACAGATGATTTCCTGGACCTTGCGAGGAGTGTGGCTTTGGTTGTGTCCTGGAAAGCCTGTGGTGGACTTTGAACTTGGGCTGATTTGTGTTTGGAAAGGCACCACCCTCCCTGCTCCCCTCTTAGGGTTTCCCAGCCCTGTTCCCTCCTGGCATGCTCACAGCTGGGAGGCTGTCAGCATTTTAATTACAGCTCCCAGTGCTCAGTGGTTTACAACTCAACCATAAAAGAGGCCCTGGGCAACAAGTGGCACCTCTGAGTGATTTACTTGCTCACCATTTCCATATTTAGTGCCATCTAATGCCTGTGGGGCAAGTTTTCTGAGAGAAAAAGAAAGAGGAATTCAGGGGGAGTTGGTTAAACAATTTTTTTAATGCATATATCTATTTTTCAGTTGTTTCCTGAGATTATTTCCCAGCCTTTAAAAAATTACAGGATGCCAACTAATGGTGTATTCCTAAGAGAGCCTAGTCCCTCGCTATGCTGCCCTTTTCTCTTAAAAGTACGTGTTTGCTTCCTTGCAAGAGAAAGCTGGGTTTAAAGGACACCATGGACTGAATGGGTGACTCAGGGGAAAAGGCTTTGATTACCTAATATTTCACATATTCAGGGCTGGACTTCAGATCATTTGCTCCCATTCCCTCCTGAAACGGGGATCCCACAGACCTCTAGTCAAGGCATCTGCAACTTGTCTTGTTTTTTTAATGTGCACACGAATCACCTGGGGAGTGTGTGAAAATTCACCTGATTCTGTAGGTCTGGGGTGGGGCCTGAGAATCTGCATTTCCAACAAGCTCCCAGGTGATGCCCTGTGACCATACTTTGAGCAGCAAGGATATTGACCATCATTGTCCCATAGAAATTAGTATGAGCCACACGTGTAATTTAAATTTTTCTAGTAGCCGCATCAAAAAGGTAAATAAGGGTAACATTAAGTTTAATAATATATTTTATTTAATCTAATATGTCCAAAATATTGCCATTTCAATATGTAATCAATATGAAAATACTGAGATATTTTAGGTTCTTTTTTTTTATATAGAAAGTCTTTGAAATCTGACATTTGCTTTACACTTACAGCACATCTCAGCTCAGCTAAGCCACAGTTCAAGCTGTCATATGGCTGGTGGCTCCCATTTTAGACTGTGCAGATCTCAATCTGGTTTAAATACCTCTGGTGACAGGGAGCTCACTCCCTTTTGGGAAGTCCATTCCATCCCTACAGGCTCTCAGTTGGGAGTTGCCTCCTAGCACAACTAGGAAGGGCTTCATTCCCTGGGTCTCACGCAGGTTGGCACCCTCTGCATAGGACAGTCCTGCAAAAACTTGGAGGCTCTGACCTCTTGAAGCTCTCTCCTTCAGCTCCCTCCTGTGAGATAGGCACTCACGTACTTTGCCTCAGTGAGAAACCCTGAGGTGGTTACTGTTGCTGTTCTAAGTCCCATTTTCTTCTTGAAGAACCAGGCTCAGAGAGGTGAAGTGATGTTCCCATGGTCACCCAGCTAAAAGATAGCAGAGCTGGGACTCCAAGTCAGCGTGTTGAAATCTCTTCTCCCTCTGTTGTGAGAAGCTTCATTTCCTTCAGCATGACCTGGTTTCAGAGGACCTTCCAGACCCATTCACACTCAACAAGACACACAGGACAAGCCCGCATGGTGCTGACAGAACCTCAGAGATGGCAGGAGGGTGAGCATCAGAAGCCACACCGCTCTTGGTGTCAAGGCTGGAATAAAAACCCAAGTTCCTCTGAGCTCTGGGTCTCAGATCCTGCGGCAGCTCCTTGTAGCTTTAGAGCAGTAACAAATCAGTTATTCCTCAGCCATGCCCAACCCCTCCTCCCATGGGAGAGGCCCACACCACCTTGGCTGGAAACTGCCCTGGGAAAGAGATAACCCAAGGTGTTTTTCCCAGTCTCCTGGCTGCAAAACTCCTGACTTCATCAGGTACAGGAAAACAACTATCTTGGTGGAGGTGTCCTTGTGCCCATATCCTCTGGGCTGGTTGTGGGGCAGCATGGAACCTCGGGCCAGGCCAGCCCACCCTTCCAGACACCAACACAGAGGGAGCTCCTGTTCTGGGATGGACTCTTCAGAGAGCATCACTGATGCCTGCTCGCCCGCCCAGGCAGGGCCTTGCTGGGGTCAGGCAGTTCATCTGGGGGTGGCCAGGGGCACAGAGGGTGCTCAGCCAACGTGACCTGGCTCCTGGGTCCTTCCTCCACGCTCTGCAGCATCCTCCTCTGTCCCAAATCCCTTCCCTGGTTTCAGTCTTGGTCTTCTGTGGACTAAGTCAGGGCCTCATCTGTAAAACCCCACGGTGAAGGAACTGGCTGCTGAGCCAAGGTGAATCCATGCATTCATCCATTCACTCACTCAGCCACTCACTTATTCCCTCACTTATTCCTCATTCAGAAAATGCTTGCTGAGCGTCTTCTCCGAGGCTGGCTTCTTCTCGATGCCTCCTGGACGAGACAGAGGAGAACGATGCATTTCTGGTGGGGGCGCCATGGAGAAGCGGGCCAGTAAGGGTTGCTTTAAGGAGCAGAGGTGCCCCATGCAGAGGGAAGAGCAGCTGTGGAGGCAGACATGGGCATGGTGTGGGTCAGAAAAAGCTGAAATTAGTGTCCACAGAGGGAAGTCAGAGCTGTGCAAGCATCACCACAACCAATCTGAGAACTTTTCATCACCTTTTTATGGCTGACTAATAGTCCATTGTCCGAGCATGTCACAGTTTGTTTATCCATTCATCAATTGATGAACATTTGAGTTATTTCACTTTTTAGCTATTGTGAATAGTGCTGCTGTGAACATTTGTGTATAGGTCTTGTGTGGACGCATGTTTCTGGTTTGGCTGTTCCACCATCTTGTGGGTAGGTGCCTTATGTCTTTAAAGTGCACCATCTTCAGGGGTGCTGCTGAAAGAGCCCAGGCCTCTGGGTCAAGAGGGAGGGAGGCTCGGGCCTGTGGGCAGCAGGGACCAGCTTTGCCCTCGGTCCTCTGGCTCTGCACTGCCTAGGGGCTGGCCAGGGCCATGTAGGTCAGGTGCTGTGGGCGCCGCTCAGCCCTCATCAGCTGGGCAGTCTGTAGCTGACTCGTCACCAAAGTTGGTTCACAGGGGCCTGTCCCTGGAAAATGGCCAAGGGATGCTCTGGCTTCTGTTGCCTCCTTGCTCCTCGTCTGCAGCTCCACCTGGCCTGGCCTCTATCTTACATCTTCCTGCCCTGGCTCAGGCCTCTGGTCTGCCCTCCATGTGGCCGCCTGAAGGAGCTTCTCACATACCAAGCACCCTTCTCTCCAGTACTGAGGCCCAGCCAGCCTTCCAGCCCGACCCACTGGCCTTCTTCCCAACCCTTAACTGCCACCTGCTTTGGCTGCCCTGGGCCTCTGCTCGTGTTCTTCCCTCAGCCCTGCCTGCTCTCTCCTCCTGTTTCATCTCACCAAGCCCTCCTCAATGCCCTGTTCTCAGCTCAGGGGGCTGTTTCCTCACTTCCTCATTCTAGTCGGTCCCACTGTTGCTGCTCTCAGTCATTCATTCAGCAAGTATTTTCTGAGTGCCAACTATGTTCCAGACACCAGTCTGGGTGCTGGGGACATGGCAGGGAGCAGATAGGCCAAGTGCCTGCCTTTGGGCAGTTTACATTCCAGTGGGAGACAAGAGAAACAAAACAAAGAATATGTGTACCATGAGTATGTCAGACACTGGTATCTGTGAAGGAGCAAAATGAACTAAGGAAGGGGTAAAAAAAGTGTCCTTGGGAAGGTGAGATTTGAGCACAGGCCCCAATGAAATAGGAGCGGGAGCCATTTAGGGAATGGGGGAGAATGTTCCAGGCAGGGGGACAGCCAGTGCAAAGGCCCTGAAGCAGGAGCATTGCTGGCATGTTGGAGGAACAGCAAGGAACACATTGCACTGGAATGGGGGGAACAGAGGCATAGAAGGTGAGGTCAAAGGGGCAGCCGAGGATGACTAGGGGTAGATAGAAAGAGAACAGCATTGTGAATCCCATGTCCCCAACCCCCCACCTTCAGATGTGAACATCATTTTAATTGCTGCACTGGAACAGTCTAAAGCAAATCCCAGACATCATGTTATTTCACCCACGAATTCTTGTGTGTACGTCTCTAATCAATAAGGATTTTTTAAAAACATAACAATAGTCCCTTATTACTCAGAACAACATAATAGTTCCTCAGTGCCATGTAATACCTCGTCTCAGATTCCTCCATTGTCTTAAAAACCCTTTCCAGCCGGCTTGCAGAAGGGGAACCACTGTGAGCACAGGAGAGGCAGGGCTGCACTGTTGGTAGGAGTTGGCGTCAGCCTCATGCTCACATGACACTTGGATGCACACCCGCCTTTTCCCCCAGAGCATAAGCTGCAAGACAGCAGGGGACTTGCCTCTTTCTGGCTACCTGGACGCCAGCCTCAGGGTCTAGCCCAGGGCAGGGGTTAAGTTAATATAGTGGAAAGATGAATTAGTGAGTGAATGATGAAAGATGAATGAATGAACAAACGAATAAATGAATGCCAAGGCCAATTCACTGATGCTCCAGAATTTGGGAGGAGCATGTGGGTTTGTTAGCTCTAGCTCCCCCGCCAGCCTCCCTGCCCCTCACGCTATAGTTTGTGTCACATGACTGCCTCACGCTAGGCTGAGGCCACTTCCCACACCTAAACCTCGTCAGAGGAAACCCCTGCCCCTTAGTCAATCCAGATGACTAAGTTCATGAGAGGGAGGAGGCTGGTATGTGTTTAGGAGACAGGCAGGGGTCAGGAGGTTGCACACTGAGCAGCTATTGGAGCTCGTCTGTTCCATCTTTAAAATGGGCTTTGTACTTTACACGCCCACGACAGTCCTCTGAAGGGGCTGTGTCAGCCCCAGCTTACAGATGAGCAAAGGGCCCAGGGCCTCTGGCTAGCAAGCACTGAGGAACTCACCTGCTGGCCTCCACTGCCTGGGCTCCCCTCACGTGTGAGGACATGTGTAGCGTGTGTGTGTGTACATGTGTGAGCACGGGAGGGTGTGTCTGTGAGTGAAGGACAGTCTGAGCATGTGTCATGCAGGAGCGAATGGTGTGCAGTGGTGTGTGAGAGGGTGTGCAGGGAGGATACATGTGTGTGTGAGCACATGGGGGCGAGGGGGAACGTGTGCAGGGGTTTGTGTATGAGCATGTGGGTCGTGTGTGTGTGTGACTGTGAAGGAGGGAGCAGGTGAGTGTGAGCACACGTGTGACAGGGTGTGTGGACAAGTATGAGTCACTGGGGGTCATGCATATGGGGAGGACGTGTGTGTAGCACATGAGGGTGTGTTTGGGCATATGAGTGACTATGTGCAGGGCATGAGGGTGTACTGAGGGGAAGTGGTAACCTAGAAAAAGACAAGCCTGGAAGTGAAGGGGTGCCTGGGCTCTCACCCCAGGACAACAGGTGTCATCCAGGGTGTCTGAGCAGCTGTAATCTGGCTGACACTGAATTTCAGAAGGTCCCAGTCGAGACCAGAAAACTTCCTCCTCAGTTGGGGTGACACTGCTCTTACTGAGGCCCTGGCCATCAGGGCTACCCCAGCAGCATCCCGGTGGCCCTGCTCTATGGAACGCAGCGTCCCCCTGCCAGCCCCACCCAAGGCGACGGGAATATTTTCTTGAAGTCAGTGCATCCAGTGTGACTCAAAGAATGTGACCAAAAAGAAAATACTCCAAATGTTTACCAAAAAAAAAAAAAGTTATCTTTTCCCCTTTCATCTGAGTTGCCCAGAGGAATACAGCTGCAGCTGAGTGAAATGCAGCTTTCTGCTCATGATGGATTGACAAGCAGGAGGCGGGGCAGGTAGAGGAGCAGGAGCAGGAGACGCCGTGTAGGCTCTGGGCTTGCAGCCTGTAGCCTCCCTCCTCAGGTGTACTCACACCTGTAGTCTCCTGGGGCAGGGTCCACGAAGGGCTTTGGGGAGGTACACCTGTAAGGACGTGAGGGACAGAAGTTGGGCTGTGATGCAGCAACAGCAGAGGCTTCAGCTGGTTGCATCAGAAGTTCTGGGGCTGGAATGGCCCTTCAGAGTTGTCCTCTGTTAAGGCAGGGAGACCAGGCCTTTGTCCCCAGCATCAGCCAGTCACTGGCTGGGACTGCCAAGGCTCTTCTTAGGAGGAACTGGGACGAAGCATCAGCCTCCACACTCCAGGCAGCCGGGGCGTGAGTGCTGGTCCTGGAGAAGGACTTGGTGAGCGCGACAGTGTCCACTACCTAATGCCACCCTGAGAACCGTGGCCCGAGGGGCCATCTCGGCCCTCCGCCTTCCTTGTGTTCAGCTGCATCCAGTGCTCTAGCCAGACTGCATAGGTCCTAACAGTGACCCCTTGGTGCCTCAGCTTCCTCGTCTGTAAAATAGGGATGATAGTAATACATCTGCCTCGTAGGATGTCTGTGCAAGTTCAGTGAGTTGCTTTATGTCAAGCACCTAAACAACAGCTGATGTAGTGAGCGGCTTTTATTGGGGTTGGGCTTGGTTGCTGCGCTCACGCGGCTCACAGTCTGGAGAGAGTAGACAAGTGGGAAGCTATGACAGAGCAGCCCGGGCCCAAAGCCATCACGGAGCTCTGCTCTGAGAATTTGTCCCTGCTCTTCTCCAAGACCAACCCAAACATTTCACACAGTGCTGGAAAGAATTTAGCAGCCATAACAGCCCAGGTGAGTTTCCTATGAGCCTCCCTGGCCCAGCACTGTGACTTGGGTCATTCGGTCCTGACACTGCCATAACTGGGTGACAAAACTGAGGCTCACGGAGGAGGTATAATCGACCCAGTGTCTCAAGCAGGGCCTGGTAGATGACACGGTCAGGATAACAGAAGAAAATTTAATGAAGGGATTGCTTACAGGAGCGTGGGTGGCGGTAACGGAATCCTCGGAGGTGTGCTGCTGGCTGGCGACAGCGACCAGCTCCTCCTACCGAGGGGCCTGAGGGTAGCGAAGGAAGCAGTGCCGCTGGAGGAGAGGGCCACTTGGCAGGAGCTGTGCTTGTAGGTGGGGGACATAGTGGCAGCCGCCACGTGGCCCTACAAAGAGGGAGTCCGGGCATAAATGTCTTCGCCTCTCTCTCTGCCAGCCCTCCAGTCTCCTGCAGGCTTTCCTGCTGGCTAGGCCCGACTGAAGGCCTGAAGGCAGGGAGTCCGTGGGTGGAGTGGACACAGGTGGCCTTTGGGGAAGCGAAGGGGGCCCACAGTGACTGCCCAGCACCCTGGGCTCTCATGGAGCCTGCTGTGACTGCAGCAGGGCCCCCACCTTGGTGGGCTCCTTAGGATGAGGCCATAAGGTGCCCAGCACAGGGAGTGGCCCATGTGTGGCACATGTGCAGTAAGGGGGACAGGTGTTCAACTTGATTGGTGCGGCATTTTGGGACAGGTGCTACTCGGAGATGAGAAACATGTGTAGCTGAGGCATGGCGACCTGGGAGAAGAAGCGAGTCAGACTTGGTGAACATCCGCCTGTCTCAGGTTCGCTTGGGTCTGACCCAGGTAGGGCCTTCTGTGGGAACCAGACATCAGCCTAGAAGAAGAGGAAGACACCATGCCCAGCAGATCTGCCACCCACTTTCTGTGCCTCTCCTTGACTGGTGCCTAACGTTCCCAGGTGATCCATCTGACTCAGGGTTTATGCAGAGAAGGTTCAGGAACCAGATGTCCTGCTGGGGAGAGGGTGGCTGGAGAAAGCACCAGTGGTAGCATGCAGGGAAGAGGGTGCTGCAGGGACCCAGAGCAGATGGTCTGAGAGGAGACAGACGGTGGTGGCCATCTTGGGGCCTTCTGAGCCAGGAAGCAGCAGCACAGGAGAGCTTCAGGAGCCGGGCTGGGTGTTTATAACAGGATGGGCTTCTGAGATGAGTCGGCCTGGGGGTGGGAAGGAGGATGAAAGGCCAGAGCTTCTCTAGCGGGGGTTCCCGCGACACTCACAATGACCTCTGGGGAAAATGGGCACTTCCTCATCTCTGCAGCTACTGCGCCACCCTGAAATTGATCCCTCTGTGGGGGCCATGTGAGAGAGTACAGCGGACTTCAGCCTAGTTGCTCCTTTCCTCACCTTCACCCTCCTAATCCCTCTGTGTCCCTATCTTCTCTCTTGGAGATCCCCCTCTAGTGCCTTCATTTTACAGGAGGGGGAAACTGAGGCCCAGAGAAGGAAAGGGACTTGCCTGCAGCCACATAGCCGTGGAGAGGCAGAGCCAGGAACTTCAGCTGGTTGCTCTTCTACCCCGTAACCCTGTTCCCCAGCCCCAGCCCGCCCAGACTGTGCTGGTTCATCCCAGCTTTCACTGAAGGAAAGCAGGAAAACTCACCCAGGTTGGGGGCCTGTGACATGATGCACTGCTCCCTCTGCAGAAGCTTACTTGCTCCTACTTTATAAGGAGCAAACTGCTGAATATGGATTTGCTTCCAAGTGATAGAATACCTTACTAAGTATGGCTTCAATGATAGGAGTTTGCTTTTTTTTGTAGTTTCTTTCACGGGCTCAACAATCTCTTTGAGGGCTCAGGCTGTTTCCATCCTTGTAGTCTGCAATTGTCACCTTTTTAGCTCCTGGGCCTCTTGCCTTTTGGTCATAAGATGGCTGCCTAAGCTCCACGAAGCATGATCTCACAACACAACTTCTAAAGATGAAAAACAAGAAGTCACTCTCTCAGATCTCTCTTTTTATCAGACAGTGCCTCATGTTTTCAGCCTCCACGGTCAGAGGCAGGTAGGCTGTGATGGGAATATGAAGATCCAGACAACAGTGTGCCCTGCCCACTTTGGTCATTTCTACCATCAACTGCACGTGTGGTCAGAGGTAGGATTCCAACCGGGTTCTTGGGATCCCTGGCCCTGACACTGGTGCTTTCTCCCCTGCTTCAGGCTGCTTTTCGTCACAATCTGCTGCTATGTCGAGACTGGTTCGGGTTGTCTGGATCACTGCTCATCACCTGGGGTGCAAATGGTCCAGAACTGACCCCTCCCTGCAGAGAAGCTAGGTGGCCAATGGCAGAAAGAACCCAAGGGAAGGAAGCAGAAGATGCCCAGCTAACCCAGAGCCTCAGTCCGCAGCCCTCAAAGTCCTGGCTGCCCCCAAGGCCCTCTCAGGCAAAGCAGTCCTCAGCTCCCAGATCTGCTCCATGCTGTGACTTAAAACCCATGAACTAAGTAAGCACTGAGTACTGGCTTTACAAAGGCATCTCCACCGCACAGACAAAAGAAGCCCTGTCCTAATTAGGATGTACTAAGCTGCAAGGGACAGAAACCCCACCCAAGTTGACTTAAAAACAAAGGGAATTCATTAAAACTGAATGGTCTTGGGGTAATAAAATCAGGTCCAGTTTGATCCACAATGCAAACAATATTCCCAGGAACCCACTGCACACGCCCCTTACCCAGCCCTCCCACCCCTCCCCCAGCTGTGCTTCCTTAGTTACGTCCATCGTCAGACCCACATGGTTGCAAGATGCTTGTCCACAGCTCTGGTTCCTGCATTCTCTCCTCATCGTATCTGGGGAGAAATAACCAACAGTCCTTGTCTACTAGTCACATTGGATCCCTAGGACTCTAATTGGCCCTGACTGGCCTGAGTTACCAGGGTGTCCTTAGCCATGATCAGTGGGAGCTGAGAGAGATGACTGGCGGGATCTTGGAGTGATGACCAGTGTGGGAACTGGGAGTGGTGTCAGGTGGGCTACGTTAGTTTCGGTGCTTGGGAAAGCCTCGTGGAAGAGTCGGTGTTTGCAAAATCCCAAAGGCCATGCTGGACTTGCTATAAAACAAGGCACAAGAGAAGGGCGTCCAGAGCAGAAGAGATGGGGCTGGGGGAGTCAGTCCTGCTGGGGTTGGCTGGGGCATTTGCGGAGGCCTTTGGAAAGTGGGACTGCGCCAGGTCGTGTGGGGGTGAATGGAACCACACTCCCGGAGGAGGGCATGGCAGGAGTGACCGGTCCCCATGAGGTGGGAAAATCTTGGACTGTGTCGGGGCCATCAGGGTCTTCCTGGGGGCTGCAGCGTGGCAGGGGAGGTGAAAGGGCACAGTGGAGTTCAATGCTAGGAAACAGCTTCTGGTTTTTAAAAATTAGATGTCCTTCAGAATGCTGCTGAGGGTCCCAGTCACAAGAGGAAACTCCCAGTCATAGGAACACCATGTGGCATGAACCATGTGGGAGGTCACTGTCTGACCTCTCTCCCCTCAGAATGCTTTTCTCCTCCAGGAAGTTCACCCTCTGGATCCTCTGGGCAGCCCTGAGAGTCTGGGAGGCTGCCATCGATAGTATCTATTTAGTGTTACGATTCAAGGAATTTTCTGGAACCACGTTTCTCCCAAGGCCCCTCCCAGACCTAAGAAACCTGCCCTGGTTAGTTCTGGGCTCTGGGCAGCACCTGGTACATTGTTGGCACTTCTTGGGGGACCTGTCGGAAAGAGATTGATTTTCTCCCTCCAGCAGTGTGGAAAATCCTTCCTGCTGATCCGGATAGGTTTTGGGCTGGGCTGGGGGACAGAGAAGCAGGTTGAGAACAGCCACCCCCACCCAGTGCAGGAATCCCTGTTGCAGACCCCAGCTGCTACTCTCACACACTCCCAGGACAGAGAACTCATCACCCCAGCAGCCCCCTCCAGCTCTGCTCAGCTTGGCGGGGAGGGCTGGTCTCTCAGTGAACTGGTATCTGCTGCCCTGTGATTTCCCCCGCAACTAGGGTTCCAGTCCTGCCCTCTGGACACACAGTGCCTCCCCGGACAGTAGCCAGGGCAGACCCTGCCTTCTCTAGACTGAGCAGCTCTGGCTCCTTCAGTAGATAAGGTCTTCGTCCCCATCTTCTACACATGTTCTCTTTCTGTCCATCTGTTGGGGTATAGCCCAGTTCTAAAAATCACATAGCAAAATCATCTCCTCCCACATTGTGGGCACTAAACCTCAGTTAATATGTCCTCAGATGGTTGACTTTTTGCAGTCTTTTAGTTCATATTGAACTGTGGTCATGTAAAGTTGTCAGTCTTTCTCCATCTTTCCCACTTTGTGCTTTTGCGATCATTTTTTTAAATTTTAAATTATAGGTGTTTACCACACTTTTGGCTGATTTCAACCACACGTTTTAATCTGTGGAAGTGACAAATCCTGACTGGGCCTTAAATTACATTATTCCCTGTGGGTACCCAAGCTGACTGGGGCCAGATTTCAATGGCACTCAAACAACCTTGTGCTCTCCACATGTCCTTCTTCCTGGCCACTCGCTGTATTTGATATTTCCTCATTATGCCCTCAATGCACACTCTTTCCCAAGCCTAGTCTTTTTTCCTGTTCCTTGTCTTGGTACATAGCTTCTGCATCCATCAAAGGCCTGTGAGTCACTCCTGGGCCCCCCGCAACCCACCACCAAGTATTGCTGATTTTGCTCCTTCTCTCTCCTCCACTGCCACCATCTTTGTTGGAACCACCATCGTCTCTAGCCTGGATAATAAGGATACCTTCCTGCCAGATCTCCATCTAACCACTCTTTCTCTAACCTAATTGCCACTCCATCTAGAATGATCTTTAAAGTTGTCAGTTGGACCTCATCACTTTCTTGCATGAAAACCTTCCAGTGGCACCCCTAGGCTTATGGAAAATCCAGATGCTTTCTACCTTGAGTGGCCAGGCCCACTGCCTCCCAGCCCCATGTCCCTCTCATTCTGCCCAGCCACGCCTGCATCATCCCACTACGTTTGGTCGATCCTAACTTAGCCTTCCTGTTATCTGGCTGCCAGCTTGTCTTCGTGGAGGAAGCTTCCTAGAGCTGCATAAGAACAGCCCCTCTGCAGTCAAGTTTTCTTTGCTCTCTGGTCCACTCCTTCATAGCACTCACCAATTTATAATTACATTTGGGGGTTACCAATGCCATGGCTGCTTCTGGTTTGGGTCTGCAGGGTCAGAGAAGACGGGAATAGAATCTGCTTCTGTTGTGTTCCTCCCAGGGCCTCCAGAACAAGGGTAATGCCAAACAATACACAGTAGGTGCTCAACGCAAAATGAGAGAGCAAGTGAAAGAATGTTCCACACAAAAACACACACACACTGGGTCCTTCTTTCACCTTGCACATAGTCAGCACCTTTTCCATGCTAGGCGAGTCTCTGCCAGAGGCTGGGGAAATGACGATGCATGTTCTGGCTCCGGCCTCTTAGTGTCACTGGTGGGTTCTCCAGAAGCAGAGGCTGAGATGGAGTTCCAGGTCCAAGCTGTTCATTAGGAATCGGTGAAGGATTGAGCAGAAGTGGAGCTGTGATACTGGCAGGGAAATGCTTCGGTGGGGACTCTGGAACAGGTATTGCACATCAGAGTAGCCAGAACTTGAGACCCCTGCCTTTCTCTGTCCCCAGCTACAAACCACCAGAAAAGGCTGCAGTTCTCTGCAGCTGGGACAGACCCTGAAAGATTTGATTGACTTCTGGACAGTGTGTACTGATCTCACTCCTGGTTCATGGTGTTCTGGAGCTGGCTTCCATGGGCTTGCAAGACCCAGTGTTATATATTCAGGAATTTGTGAGCTGATTGCTAATACTTTGGTAGCTTAAAATTGGCCATGGTGGGAACATTTATCTCACACTATAAAACAGGGCTTTTTGGGTGGGGGGCAGAGCTGAATTACGAGCACACCACTACCTGCAGCTATGAAGCAAGACCTTACTTGAAGGGGGGATCTGGGTTGTACATCTCTATGTCCACCACAAAGAGCTGCTGGCCTGATGGGAAATGCTGACCAATAAACAGTAATCACAGGGCCAAGGCGACAAGTACTCAAAAGCCCAGAACAGCTATGGAAACCATTGAGGGAGTCACTGACTGCCCTGGCAATCAGGGAAGGCTTTGTGGAGGAGGTGACTTTTGTTTCTGCCATGGTAGAATATTCAAAAGGTACAAAAGACAATCCCATGAAAAGTAAGCCTGTCATCTACCCAGTCATCCTGTCCACTCCAGGTGCCTTCTCCAGAAGCAGCCACTATTACCTTCTCACCTATTTACCAGAGATTTATGCACACACATACACAAATCTTTTCTCCCTCACACAAATGAACTCATGCTCTGCATACTTGTCTGCACCTTGATTTCTTCTCTTAGCCATGTACCTTGCAGATCAGCCCTCATTAGTAAGCATGGGCTGCCTCACTCCCTCTACCAGCAGCAAGACATTCCAGTTTATAGATGCATCATCATTTGCATAACCAGTCGCTATTGATGGAGCTTTAGAACCTTTTGGCCTTTTTTTTCCCATCTTTTGTTATTGGTATATATATTGAGTATTACAATTTTTATTTTTAAAAGATTTTATTGGGGAATTGGGGAAGTGGAACAGCCAAGTTGTTGTCCTTCAATCTTAGTTGTGGCGGGCGCGGCTAGCTCAGCTCCAAGTCCAGTTACCATCCGGCCGCCTATTTGCAGCTCGTGGCTGCTCAGCTCAAGGTGCCGTGTTCAACCTTAGTTGCAGGTAAGCGTAGCCCACCATCCCATGTGGGAGTCCAACTGGAAACCTTATTGCTAAGAGCATACACTCTAACCACTGAGCCATCCAGCCACGCATTGGCAGCTCAAGGTGCCATGTTCAATCTTAGTTGAGGGTGGGCGTAGCCCACCATCCCATGTGGGAGTCGACTGGAAACCTTGTTATTAGGAGCACGTGCTCTCACCTGCTGAGCCAACCTGCCGCCTGTTGGCAGCTAAGCAGCAGCTCAGCTCAGGCACAGCTCACTGGCCCATGTGGGAATTGAACTGGTGACCCTGTTGCTCAGAGCTGGCACTGTTAACCAACTGAGCCACTAGGCCAGCCCCCAGTATTACAATTTTAATAGTTTTTTCCTTTCTTTTTTTTTCTTTTCACACACACACACACACACACACACACACACACACACACACACACACACACACACACACACACACACACACACACACACATATATATATTAGTTTCAGGTGTACAAAACAATGTAATAGTTAGACATTTACACCCCTCACAAAGTGATAACTCCCTCCTCCAATGTACTACCCCTCTGACATTGTATATAGCTGTTACAATACCATTTACTCTATTCCCTGTGCTGTACTCCATGGCCTTTTGATATTTCAGGTACTTCCTCTGCGAGGCTCTTTGTTATTTCACACATGCATGAGCCTCCCCGGAGGGTACATATTCAGTAGTGGAATTGTTGGGCCAGCATCTGTGACAGTAGTAAAGATTGGCCTCCCAGATAAGGAACAGGAGGTGTAGAACTGAGAATGGCACGGGACTGGGAGTCACAAGGATAGGGCTACTGCTGGGCTTTTCCATGGAGGAGTGGCCTGTAGCTGTGGGGATCGCATCCAGTGCATTGGAGACACTCAGACTGGAAAATTAAGAGGAGTTTAAAAAGAGAGTGCTGTCTAACAATTTGTGAATGGGTGGGTAGATTGTGACATATCCATGTAATGGACCATTATTTAGCTGAGAAAAGGAATGGAGTCCTGACACATGCTACAACATGGATGAGCCATGAATACAATACAACAAATGAAGGAAACTAGATACAAAGACACACATAAATATTGTATGATTCCATTTATATGAAATGTCTAGAATAGACAAATAAATAAAGACAGAAAGTAGATTAGTGGTTTCCTGGGACTGAGAAGAAGGGAAAAACGGGGAGTGACTATTAATGGGTATGGCGTTTATTTTAGGGGGATGAAAATGTTCTAAAATTAGAGAGAGGTGATAGTTACACAACTCTGAATATTCTAAAAACCATTGAATTGTATACTTGAAGAAAGTGAATTGTACGGTGTGTGATTTATATTGCAAGAAAGCTGTTAAAAAAGAGAGAGTGCTAATAAAACAAAGGACAAAGTTAAAAGAACCCAAAGTGATGGTGCAGTACCCGTGGCTAGCAACAGTGAGGGGCCATCACTCCTGAGGCCTGAAGGTGCAGGAGGCTGGACTTCCAGAATCCTGGGGGATGGTACTGAGAGGACTTGTGACCTTTGGTAGGGAACACAGCCATGGTGTGGTGCCAGCGGGAGGAGGAACTTCTAGGACTTTTCTCCTGCCTCTCAGCTCCCTCCAGTGCTTTCCCCTGGCCAGACCCACCTGGACGTGACATGGCTGTATTCAAACCACCCCACACGCCATATGCCCTGGGTCCAATCATCCGCCAGTACGTGGTCAGGGTCCTAGAGCAAGCAAGCACGTTGCTGCAGCCCTCTAGTCCACCCTCCTGGGGCTTGGAGCAGGAGGCGGAAGTGTGGGAGTGGTCTGGAGAGACACGGAGGACACCCTGCACACTCTATGATCTGAAGTCCCTTCCTTTCTCTGAGCCTCAGTTTCCTGACCTGTGAAATGGGATGAAAATCCCCATTTTCTCAGGAGGTGTAGGAAAATCCCGTTCTGTCAGGACTCTGAAAACACTTTGTAAAGAGCAGCATGGATACAAGGCTAAGTTTCTCAGAGAGCGTCAGAAGCTGACTTAGAAATCATCTAGTTCAAACCCTTGTGTTCAAAAATGGGGAAACTGAGGCCCAGGGTAGGCATCCAGGCAATCAGCTGCAGACACAGCCAAGTCTCAACCTCAGAGACAGTCCCTACAGACAGTTTCCTCCAAGATCTTTTCTCTAACAGACTTTGTTTTTCAGAGCAGTTGGTTTACAGCAAAATTGAGCAGAAAGTACAGCGAATTCCCACATACCCCTATGCCCACATACACAAAACCTCCCTGCCCAAAAGTGTTACGCTGGTTACAACCAACATGAGATCTTTTTAGAATCATAAATCCTGCTCCTGCCTCCACTGGTTTTCCCGTCGCTCACCATAAAACCTCATCTCCAGGCCTAAGGAGACAGGACAACTGAATATAATGTGGTGGCCTAGATGGGATCCTGGAACAAAGAAAAGACATTAGGTATAAACCAAGGAAATCTGCATAAAGTATGGACTTCAGTAACTAATGCCATATTGATATTAGCTCATTAATTATAGGATTCACCACACTAACGTAAGATGTTAGTAACAGGGAACTGGATGCAGGGTTACGGGAACTCTGCACAATCGTCACAATTTTTCCGTAAATATAAAACTGTTTTAAAAAATAAAGTCCAGTAAAAAAAAACAACGAATAAGAAAAAATATTCCATTCCTTCAGCCTGGTCCATGGAGCCTGTGGGGTGGGACCCGTACCTGTGTCTGTTGCTCCCGTCACCACGCCCTAGCCTCCCGGGTTTGACCCGGCTCTCAGAAGCCTCAGGCCCGTTGACCTGCTGTTCCTCGAATGGAAGTGAAACGAGAGCTCTGGGCAGCCATGTGCTGGCCTCCTCTTGAGTTCTGCCCTCTGCGCCAATGTCATCTCCTCAGAGAGGTTATCCTCTGCCATCAAGGTCATGTAGCCTCTCCCACCTCCTCCCTCACTTCTCAGCTCCTAATCCTGTTCCACTTTCCTTTTTCTCACTTGTTTTATGACTTGAACCAGTTACTTGTTCTCTGCCCCATAGAATGAATGTGCTCTTTATAAGGGCAGCAGCTCTGTCCTCCTTTTCTTTACTGAGTACCCAGTAGTTGCATGGTGCCAGCACATAGTAGGTGCTCACTTCGTCCTCGCAGTTCCTGTGAAGGCCAGTCCCCAGGCCCGCACTGACTGACCAGCAATGACAGGTGGAAGTGAGCGGGGACTGTGGGTGGAGCTGGAGGTGAGAAGGGAGCGCAGCCTCCTCCTCACGTCACCTGAGGCCCTCAGTGGTTTTCAGACCCCAGACCAGTGCTGAGGTGAGAAGCAGAAGGAGAACTGCACTTGCTCAGGGCCTGCTGAGACCAGACACCAGACTCTGAGCCTTACGGATCTCTTTCCTCATTTTTTCCTTGTGCACTGAGGCATCTCTGCAGCACAGGATGGCAAAATGGCAGACCTCCAGCAGTCTTCTGTCACTGGACTTTAAGCTGGGACCCCACAGTGCAGCAAGGGACGGAAGATATTGACATTGATCTATACCAGCAGTTCCAAGGCCCCTCCTCCCTCATCATGGCCCTTCTCCGGAGCCTCCCAACTTCCCCTCCACCCACAATGTAGGGCTGATGTTCAGGGTGGTGGCTTGGGCCTGGGCATACACTTGTGGAACAGTTTAAATGCACCCTGTGGATGAATTTACCTTTGGGCATTTCCTGAGAGCACCTGCTGTGTGCCAGGAACTGGCAAGGTACATGGAGTCATGTCATTTAGAGCCTGCAAACCCTCCAACTGCCTAATACGGAATGACAATCCAACTCTTCAAGCATAAAGGGAACCCTAGAAGTCCCTTGGGCAGCTCAGAAGCTGGTCGGCAGCCTGGCCTCATGGGTGGGAACAGAGTGAGTCCTGCACACGCTTCCTCTGCTGCTGTCCCCTGCCTCACGCAGAAAGCATGGGGTTTACCCAGATGTCCATCTGGGTGATCAGTCCTGGCCAGGAAGGCTGTGATTACACCCAGCTTGGTGCAGACATACAGTGATCACTGACACTCTCAAAATGCAGAGTTGGCAGGGTTAACAGGCTGTCATCTGATTAAGGGCCCACACAAACACCGCCACAGTCTCAGGCCATGGGAGGCCACAGAAGAAGAGGGGGCAATGTGCAGGAGGCAGCTACCCCCGTCCAACCCAGGAGCCTGGCCTCCGGCACTGGGGTTCATTCCCAGGGTTCACCACACCAGAAACATTTGGTGTCACAACCCATGGATTTTTCACTAAACCCTTCCAGGGGCTTTTTTTCAAAAAGCAACTTTATTGAGATATAATTCACATATCATACAGTGCACTCAAAGTGTTCAACTCAACATTTTAAAAATTATTTGCAGTTGTGTGCAACGATCACTACAATTAATTTTAGATATTTTCATTACATCAAAAAGAATCCTGTACCCTTTGGAAGTCACTCCCCATTTCCCCAGTCCACTAATCTTCCATCTCTCTCTATAGATTTGCCTATTCTGGACATAGCATATAAATGCAATCATATAATATGTGACCTTTTCCAATTGGCTCTGTCACTTAGCTTAATGTCTTCAGGGTCCATCCATGTTGTCTCATGGGTCAGCACTTCCTTCCATTTTATGGCTGGGTAATATTCCATTGTATGGATAGATCACATTTTATCTGCTCATTAGTTGATGGACGTTTGGGTTGTTTCCACTTGATAGTTATCATGAAGAATGCTACTAATGAACATTGTTTTGTAAGTTTTTGTATGGACACATGTTTTCATTTCTCTGGGTATATACCTAAGAGTGGAATTGCTGTTGTCTTAGTCTGTTCTGGCTGCTATAACAAATACCATAGACTGGGTGGCATGTAAACAACAGAAATTTATTTCTCACCGTTCTGGAGGCTGGAAGTCCAAGATCAGGGTGCCAGTGTGTTCGGGTTCTGGCTTTGACCTTCTTCCTGGCTCCTAGCCTGCACACTTTTCCTGCACCCTCCCTTGGTGGGAGGGACTGGAGGAGTCTTTTGAGAGCCTTTTTCATAAGGGCACAAATCCCATCCATGAGGGCTCCACCCTCATGATTTAAGAACCTTCCCAAGGTCCTAACTACTAAAAGCATCACCTTCCTTTGAGGTTAGGATTTTAACATAAGAATTTGATAGTGTGTGGGGCTGGGGAGGAGGACAGAAACATTCAGATCATAACACTGGGTCATATGATAACTATCTTTAACACTTTGAGAAACTGCTGGGCTGCTTTCTACCGAGGGTGCAGCATTTGACATTCCCAGCAGCAGTGTGTGAGGATGTGATTTTTCCACATCCTCACCAATACTGATGTCTGAAGTTCTTCCTTTAGCCACCCTGGTTTGTGTGAGGTGATATCTCATTGTGGTTTTGATTTGCATTTCCCTGTTGGTAGTAATGTTGAGCATCTCTCCACATGATTATTGCCCATTGTTCCCATTGCATTTTTATAATTGCAAGGTATAGCTTACATGCAAAAAAGCACACACACCATCTATGTTGATTTAAAAGAATAATTATAAAACACCCATATTAAGAAACAGAACATTGTCAGAACCCCAGAAGCCGCCTGGGTGCGCCTCACCAACCAACCACAGCCCCTCGCCTCCTACCCCAGGAACAACCACTATCTCGATATTTGTGCCCCCCCTCTACTTTTCGTACTCTCTCCCTCTGTATGTGCCCCTAAACAATATAATCCAGTTTGCCCACCTTTGAACTTGATACAGAGGAAATCACTGTGGAAATCTGTTGATTGCTTCTTTCCCTCCCGGCTGTATTTCTGGGGTTGACCTCTGTGAGTGTGGCTTGCTGTAGCTGTTCATTTTCACTACCCTATAGTGTCCCATTGAGCACATAAGCCTCAGTTTATCCATTCTACCATGACAGATGGACGTCTGGACGGTGCCCAGTTTGGAGCTATGATAAACATTGCTGCTGTGAACACCTTTGAGCCCGCTTCCTGGGCATGTTCATATGTTTCTCTAGGCCGCAGATTCGGAAGTGCAATTTCTGAGTCATGGGCTTGTGCATCTTCAGCTTCCTTACACACTGCTGTTTGCAGGCGCTCCTCATCCGCGCCAACACTCAGTAGTGTCAGATTCGCTCTGGACATCCCCCAAGCACCCCTGTATTGAAGTCTCTGACGGCACTAAAATCTCAGTCAGCCAGCCCATCGTGCCTCAGAAACACCTGCCTAACTCTGCATGCATCACACCTCTGAGCCTTGCTCTTTCCTCATGCTTTTTAGGCTAAGGAAGAAAGATGGCTATACATTGGACAGCCAAAAAGGACATCTGTGTTATTTGGGCGGCTAATCATCAGTACCAGCTGTAAGTGCGTGTAGGTTATGTGAGGGTGCCAGCACACAGTAGGTGCTCTGTCATACTAGGTGTCCTAATACTAGAGCAGTCAACCAACTGGAATCTCTGTCTCCGAACATTCTGGATGCTTGTGGCATCGCTGGCTCATTTGATTGCAGGTACTGTGGTTGAAACACAGGGTCCCCCCCTTCTTGTTGAGTATATTGACCAAGCTCTGGTCACCTCTTCGTGGAAGTGGAGCAATTGGGGTTGGGAGGATCCTGAATACAGACCCATCCTAGGAGACAGGGACCTTATCTTGTCATTTCTGTATCCCCAGCACCCGCACAGGCCCAGGCCCTGGCCTAGAAGCAGAACTAACAACTTTTTTTCAAATGTCTGATTCTGTTCTGGAACTCTGACTTTTGCCAGAAAAGATAAAATTGCCTTCACTCTATATTTCATTGAAGGTAACAGACTCAGAGAAGAGGTGTGACAATCCAAGGGCACAGAGCTAGTGGGAAGCCACCAAGCGCTTGATTCACACACCTCGGCGATGAGACCCTTGCCTCTGAATGCCTCACCCACCAGTCTGCCCCCTCTAGGAGTTAGCTGAGCCTCAGTTTTTCCCCTCAAATGGAATCACACTAACCTCATGGAGTTAAATAAGATGCCATACAGAAAAGCATGGACCCAGTGCGTGTATAGGTGATTGATAAACGTTCAGTCATCCATTCCTTCACTTATTCTTTTAGTGTACAATAGGCGAAGGTAATTTGACCTTCTAGATGAAGGACCATGATAATGCTCATTCACTATGACTCAGAAACTATGATCACTAATACATCCCCCTCCCAGTGCTTGGTACACAGTGGGAGCTTAATAAATGTCTATTAAGATGAAATCAGGCTGAAAGTAATGAGGAAGGAAGAGAAGCTTCAGTTACAAATATACTTGCTTCCATATTCCATCTAGTTAAAAAGAAATATAGAAAGAAAGGAGGAGAGAAAGAAAAAGAAAGAAGGAAGGGAGGGAAGGAGGGGAAGAAAAGATTAAAAAAAAAAAACTTAAATATCCTGTACTATGGGGAGGGGGCGGGGCTGGTAAGTGCTGCCTTCTTTTATTGCTGGGATATTTCAAAGCTGGGGTTAGCAAAATATGGCCCCTGGGTCATCTTTGGCCCACTGCCTATACATGTAAAAAAGAGTAAATGAAAACAAGTCATTAGTTCTGCCTGTCCTTGAACTTCATATCAATGGAATCATAGAGTATGTTCTCTTTTGTGTCTAACTTTTTTCACTCAACACTACATTCTAGAGCTCTATTCTTGTATGTATTAGTAGTTCATTCTTTTTCATTGTTGTCTAGTATTTCATTGTATAATTATAATTAATTACTATTTATTCTGCATATAGGGAAACTGCAGACAGAGGGCTAAAGTAAGTTGCCCAAGAACACAGCAGGTTCATGTTAGATCTGGGATTTACACCCATGGCCCAGAATCTGTGCATCTCCCCCCTGTACAGTGCTGCCTCTCATGCTATGTTGATGGAAGCCCAAGGGGTATTGGGAGCTCAGGAGAAGGGGCACAGCACTGGCCTAGGAGTCAGGGAAAGCTGCCAGGGAAGCTTAAGTCACAGCCATGATTGCCAGACTTAGATGTTCACACGGTCTGGCAGGAGTCCTACGTGATGAAAGCAGATGACCTCTTAAAAACCATAGCTTCATGTTAGGGAGGTCATAGGGAGCAGTGAGGACTATGGAAAATTGAAGGATACCAACTTGTGAAGAAGACAGCTGCTGGTACAGGTCCAAGTATTGCTGCCATGTGACAATTGTGAGATTGTGGTGAGCCAGAACACAGCAGGGCTCCCGGGCTGGCATTTGCAGGCAGCTTCTATGCCAGCAGGTCAGCGCCCGGCTGCCCCAGTTATTAAATCATTTGAATATCACCCCAGAGTTGCCACACGCCTTTTCTGTTTGCCAAAAATAAAACATGAAAGTCTACCTGTTAAAGTCTCCTGGTGTTTAAATGTTGGTTCAGAAATTATTTTACACCTGTGCAGGCCAAAGAGAACCTATGTGTGCAGTGGACCGGCCTGAGCTGGTCTAAGAATCAGTCTGAGGGCACCATAGGAGTTGGGAGACAAGGAAAGCAAGTTAGTTCCGGGTGAAAGGCACAGCACAAGGGCTAGACATGACAGGGATTCGAATCCAGGCCCGAGTTTCTGTCCCAAAAAGGAAAAATCAAACCCTGCTGGGTGGGACAGAGGGTGGGCCAGGCCAAGGGCTGCATGTGCAGTGACTGCGCTGAGCTCTCTCCCACCCCCCGCAGATCCTGGAGGAGAACATGAAGCTGGAGTGTAAGTGCCACGGCGTGTCGGGCTCCTGCACCACCAAGACGTGCTGGACCACGCTGCCACAGTTCCGGGAGCTGGGCTACGTGCTCAAGGACAAGTACAACGAAGCCGTTCACGTGGAGCCCGTGCGTGCCAGCCGCAACAAGCGGCCCACCTTCCTGAAGATCAAGAAGCCACTGTCATATCGCAAACCCATGGACACGGACCTGGTGTACATCGAGAAGTCACCCAACTACTGCGAAGAGGACCCGGTGACGGGCAGCGTGGGCACACAGGGCCGCGCCTGCAACAAGACAGCCCCCCAGGCGAGTGGCTGTGACCTCATGTGCTGTGGCCGTGGCTACAACACCCACCAGTATGCCCGTGTGTGGCAGTGCAACTGCAAATTCCACTGGTGCTGCTATGTCAAGTGCAACACCTGCAGCGAGCGCACAGAGGTGTACACGTGCAAGTGAGCCCCGCGACTGCACCCGTCCTGCCTCAGGTGGGTCCGGGGACAGCCTCCAGCTGCCAGCTAGACTGTGGGCAGGGAGGACCAGTTTCCAAGCTGCAGTCACTCAGGCAGGTCGCTTCCCAGATCCCAGGGACCTGCCAGCAGGAACGCTGAGCTTGTCTCTTCTGCTGTCGGGGCGTCTCTCCGGGGTGTCCTGGGCTCCTGTGGGAAGGAGCCCTCCAGAGCCCTTGAGGGTTCTGTCCCCAGCAGTGCTGCTCCACCCTCCCCCAGATGCCGCCTCCTCCTGGACTGCAGCAGAGCCTCTCACAGCAGGAACCCTGGATCCGTGGGCCTCACATAGCAATATTTAACAATTTATTCTGATAAAAATAATATTAATTTATTTAATTAAAAGAATCCTTCCACCTCATCGGGATCCGTTTTCTGCAATCAAAGTGGACTGACTGTTTGCTTTCCTTGCAGGATGATTTTGTCGCTAGGACAAGGAGCCAAGTAGAACTGTACATAATTATTCTTTATGCAGGTATTTCTACTAGTTGATTTTGCAAGTTGCCCTTGCTGCACTAGATGTCTAAGTACAAGAGCAGATTATATATATATAGATAGATAGATATATCTCTATCTATCTATCTATATATACACATACACACACACACACACACACACACACACACACACACACACACACAAAGACCCACACTGTTGTTTTTGTTTTTGTTTTCTGTTTGCTGCTACTTATCCAGAAATTTAAGCTGATCCAGAATTGGAGACGTTTTTCAGAATATGTTTCCCACCCTTTAGTCCTCTCCCACTCAAACCAGAAAAATCCAGTTTGGAAAATATAGAAGGAGGAAAGATAATAATAAATCTCCCAGCAGTTTCCATCTTTTGGAAAGTGAGCCACTGGATAAGAGAATATTTTGTAAGAGACTATTTTTATATGAATGTTTTATTTATATTGAGTTTGGCTGTATCATTCCATGACCTGTGCTTCTTCTCAATTCCGGTACTTGTTTTGGGATAAGGAAGGGCAAGTAAGGCCTGGGTGTCGTCAGACACCATAAGAACCCTCACACAGCTGGGATTTGGAGTCCTGTTGGCCCAGTGGGCAAAGGCGGCCCCTGGAAGCCTGGGCCGCCGTGTCATCGCTGTTACCTGGGCCAGGAACTGGCTCCTCAGCCTCAGCCTGTTCAGCTCAGGTCTTGGGAGCAAGATCACTGAGTGGTGACCTCATGAGCAGCCATGTGGTGAACAGGTCTGCCCTCAGCATTGCCTGACTATCACGGGGACTCAGTCATCGCCACTCTGCAGAAGCCAGCTCAGGGAGCCTACTCCTCACCACAACGTCCCTGCTGCTGCCCTGTGGCACACCCACACCCACCCCCCAGATAGGGGGTGAGGTGCAGTCCTTAGCTATAGAGCAGGAAAGCTAGAGTGAGGGGTCCCATCAGCAGCAGGGCCCAGCAGGGCTTCCTAAATGTCATAGTCCCAAGGGCAGACTGTCAGAGAGAAGTGTGGACGAGGCCCCTCTGCTCTGGTCCACATACGTCCAATGCCTCTCAACCTGGAAAGCTTTCCTCCGGGAGACTATGGGTGTGCTGTGACTGCCTGCATTCCTGTGTGTGTGTGTGTGTGTGTGTGTGTGTGTGTGTGTGTGTGTGTGTGACTTGAGGGATTCTTTAGGTAGTTATGTGACTTTGCGCCTTCAAGTACTTCTGGGGTGCTGATGTGTGTATGTCTTGTGTGTTCCTGTGTGTACCCAACTCTCTCTGTATCTCTCTCCACTTGTGTGCCTGAGAGATTTGGGGTGGTGTGTGCATATGGATGTGTGGCTGTGCATCTGCTGGTCCCCAGGTGTCTGCTTGCGGGAAAGGGCTTGTGGTGTGAGGCAGGCTGCAGAGACCTTTGGCAATTGTGTTGAGCCAAGAGATGGCACCTCTGAATGCTCTGCCCACAGACACTGGTGAAACTCAGGTACCTCTGAGACCACAGTCCCAAGGCCCCATGCACTGGGAGCCCTTCAGTGTCTAGGCTGTGTCGGACACCCAGTACCAGCACTGGGCCTGGATCACAGCATGGACAAATAAAATGGCTAGACAGTTTGTTGATATTTTCCCTTGGACCATTTTTTTCTTTTTTGCTTGGTTGTCAGGATGGGTAGGCATGTGAAGGAATAAGTGGATGGATGGATGGATGGATGGATGGATGGTGGATGGATTGATGGATGGATGAGTGGATGGATGGATGGGAAAATGGGTAGATAAATGGGTGGGTGAGTGGATGGATGGATGAATGGATGAGTGAATAGGTGGGTAGACACATGGATGAGTGGGTGGGTGGGTGAGTGAGGAGAAAACATACAAAGTGTCTCGATGCCCCCCATGTCACAGTCTATCTCTGCCTTGGCAAACCTACTGAGTCTGTCATGAACAAAGAGTCTTCCCAGGCCTGCAGTCCCTCTGCCCCAGGCCTCAGGGCCCCTGAGAATGGGGGAGGTTCTGACCAGCATCCTCAGCTGACAATTTAATGTTAATCACATATACATGATATCAGAAGCCACCTCCATGTCCTACCTTACTATGCAGATGAGGAGTGGACCGGGCGTGAGGGCAGCTGGACTAGTGAGAAGAATGGACACGTCAGCTGGCAGCCTTTCACCTGGCCCCTTAGCACACTGTTAGTTCCCAACACTGGGGCCTGTCCTCTCTCTGAGGTGCCCAGTTCAGCTGTGCTCAGCCTCAGTTTCTCCATCTGTAAAAGTGGGATAAAAATACCTACTTCACAGGGCTGTTGTGAGGGTCCTCCCGGTAATGATAGTATGGCACTATGAGTTTCACAGCAATGGATGAATGCTCAATATTATTATTATTAACTATGATTATTACTATTTTCTCCGTAATCATAAGATCCTTCACACACAGCTTATGATGATAAATATTTGGGTCTGTGTTAGCCAAACGTATTCCTTCCACCCTTTGCTTCAATCCTAAAGTGGCTTTTCAATAAAACTGACATTAAAAAGGCAAAAATTTAAAGAGGCTGAATAAAAAAACCAGGAAGTCCAGGACAATAGTATTGGAAGCTCAGGGTCCAGTTGGGTAACAACTGTGGGAAGCAAGTGGCTAAACCAGCCCATTAGACCCACATGGGAACATGGGCCTCCTCATAGCCAGACCCTCTGATTTTTCAAGAAGGAATGAAAATTCAGGGTTTTAAGGAAGAACTCTTATTGTTTGGGTATGTTGACAAACGCCCTGAGGATGGAGCAAAACATGACTGCAAGCTGAATCTGGCCTTTGTGCCACCAATGTGCAGCCTCTGATTTGACAGAATCTCCTGTTTTAGAGATGGAAAAGCTGAGGCCCAGAGAGGGACAGGGTTTTATGCAAAGCCACACAGCAAGCCCAGAAGAGGGAAGAACAAGGACAGGACTTGTGCCTCCTGGGAAGGCCTTTCACAAACACAGCACACCCCTAAGGCAGCAAAATAATGTGGAGGGGTGGGGCTGGGAGGGATAAAGTTCCTACTTGTTGTTCAGATATGTGGATGTGTTCTCACATGTGTGTGCATGTGCACTGACACACCCTCTGGACCTGAGTTCAGAACTCGCTCAAGGCTCCACAGAGCGATGGGCCTATGCCCTGAACCACTGCTGGGGGTGCCCTGGCAGCCAGCCTGGGGAACCCCAAATCCTCCCATTCTCCCACCCACACCCTTCCAATCAAGGAAGTCCCTCGGCAGGACTCAGGTCAGGAGAGTAGTGGGGTAACGTTTTCACCACTAAGATGGAGTTGTTCCCTGCAATCTTCATGGCAAGTTTGGGATGTGTTTTCTGAGCCCCTAGGAGGCCTCCCATTCCCACTTAGAGATGAGGCCCAGTCTCAGGGAAGAGAAGTGACTCCTTCAAGACTCCAGCTCCAGGAAGTGAAAAAGCAAAGGCTGTCGTCCGGGCTGTCTCACATCAGCCCGTAGCATTTGGCCCTGAGCCTTCTGCTGCCTCTAACAGAAGCTTGTGGATGACAGGAAGGACTGTGGAGCACACAGGGCACCCAAGCCTGACACAGATCGTCATTGTCAGCTCCTTCCTCCACCTTACTGAACGCATCCAACGGTCACCAGGCTCTGGCACTTCCTCCCCGGGCAGCCCACCCGTCTTCCTTACTCACTCCGGTCCGCGTCGCTTCTCACCTCACAAACGCTGCCACCTCCTCCCAAGCCTCCCTGCCTCCACTCATGCCCCATCAAGCCAGCCTCCCAAGCTCTGGCTAAACCAGTCTGCTCCCTTTACAACCAGCTATGGCCCCCATTGTCCTGCAGACATAGACCAAGTTCCTCAGCCCCTCGTGACCGGGCACTTCCACTGGCAGCCTGGCCTCTGCCTCTTCTGCATAGCAGTAACAATGATGCCATTTGTGAAGTAATTGCTCTGTGCCAGGCAAAGTTCTAGCAATCTTCATGTCCCGTCTCTTATCTTCACACCACTCTGTATATCTCGTACCTTTGACAGCCGCCCAGGGGGCTGTGGGGCATGGGCAGTGGAGCTACAGAAGGAAGATCTCTGGGTCCCTGAGTGGCCACTTGAAGGAGAGCCGCCTGATGATCAGGAACACCCATGGGCAAGAAATATGCCTGTTGTGGGAAGCCACTGAGATTTGGGGGTTCATCTGTTATAGCACAGAACCCCTCCCTTATTAGGCTCCAGCCACAGTGACCTCCCTTCTGTTTTCCAACATGCTGGGTTCCATCCTGCCTCTGGGCCTTTGCACATGCTGTTCCCTCTGATTTTCTGCACAGCTGGATGCCTGGTTAATAAGACTTGACTCAAATGTCAACACTTAAGTCTATAACTCTAACCACCCTTGCTTCCAGCAACTTTCATCCACTATTTTCATTTCTTTGTGTTTTTTACCACTATCTGAATGAAATTTCTCACTTCTTAGAGGCTGTACATTACAGTGGTTAAGAGAATTGACCCTGGAGCCAGATATGCCCTGTGTTCAAACCTGACCCTGCTATTACTGGCTGTGGTTTAGGGCAAGTAATTTAACCTTTCTGTGCCTGTTTTGCTGTGTGTAAAGTGGGGGCAGCAAGAGAATTATCACAGTGACTCAATGAGCTAATACATGTAAACTGCAAAATGGCGTGCTTGGCACATTGAGGGCCGTGGGAGCATTGAGGTTTGGGATTACTGTGTTGATTAAGTCCCATGAGTGCATGCTTCCAGCTGTCCAAGTCGCCACCGGGTGCCCAGTGCACAGCACACAGTCGGGGTGAATAAATGGTTGCTGAATAAGAGTGACTAAAGAGCTGGAGCCTGTTTGCAGACTTACGAGGCTCTTGCTTAGCCCCAAGTTGCGGGGGTGGCAAGCTCAGGCAGGCTGAGAGCTGGGGGACAAGAGACAGGGGCTGGGCGGGGAGCGCTGAGACAGAGCAGGCCCCCTTAATGTGGTCACAAGCACATCTGCTCCATTGACAAGGTGGCTGTTGGTTGCCACAACAACACTCCTGGCCCCAGAAGAATGTGCTGGAGACAACGGGAGAGCTCTGCAGTCACCCCCCCAGCTTAGCCCCTAGGATGGCAAGCTGCCTCTGACCCAGAGAAAGTGTCACACCATACGCTTGTGCACGCACACACAGACCCATGGTTGCACATGGACATGGAACAAGAGACCCAAAGGGACCTGCATGGACACAGAGGGCCACACATGACCGAGGGACCACACCAGACCCTCACAAAGGAGGTGTAGACGCGCACAACCACCATGGCCAGAGCACCACACGGGCCCCCACGAAAGGCCCCAGGAGACATACACAGACCACTGAAAGGTGTCCAGGGTCACACTCACAAGATGCCACCCACCCAGAGGCTGGCCACATGCTGGGCAGCTTGTATCACCTGGGAGGCCATGGTGTGACCTTCACCATTCACCTGTGGTCCCTGGCACCTGCAGGGCTCAGTGTGTGTGTGTGTGTGTGTGTGTGTGTGTGTGTGTGTGTGTGTGTTGGGTGTGGTAACAGGTGGGAGTCAAGGGCACATAGGTTGGAGGGAGGCCACGCCCAGACTGGAGGTAGTTGAGTAGAGGAGAGACAACCTCTGCGGCCCGAGAGCAGCTGCTGAGGCTCCAATCCTGCTCACTCACAGAGCAGTTTGGCCCCACAAAGCCCTGCTCTCAGCCCGAAATGCTGGGTTCCAATCACACCTCTGCCCCCTGCTATCGTGGAGAGATTGGGCCAGGCCTCCCACTGGCTGAGCCTCAGTGCTCATGCTGCAAAAGGCAGAGGAAGATTTGGGGAGGGACTCCCCAGTACTGGTAAGAGCAGACACCAGCTGTGAATACCCACTGTTGATGAGACAGCGACCTGCACTGCCTGGATTCAGTCCCCACTGCCATCGGGTGCCAGGACTGTGGGGGCCTCTGTCTGAAACAGGCCTCCGACAGGGATATGGAGAGCACAGTCCCCAGGCCTCTCTCAGGGGATCAGGAGATCAACAGGTCAAAACTATTTTCATGGTAATGCTAAGAAATGTGCCTTTTCCACACTCGTTCTCTCATGGGTGTGCAGTGGAGTTTTCCTGAGGCTACGTGACAGCCGGGTGGTATCCTGAGCCCTGAAAGCAGGGTCAGATATGAGACTCCAGCGGACTTCTACTAAGCCACCCATGAAAGAGATTCGAACAAATGTCAAACAATGCCACTCCTCTCACTGAGGTTTATTTTATTGGTTTCAAAGCTATTTTTCATCAAAACTGTGTTATTTATGTAAGCATAGTAGGTTCATTATTATTTTAAATAAATTAATACATAAACACATTTTTTATCAGCATCAATTTGTTATTGTAAATATTGATAGATATATGAATACACAAAAGCTCTGTCTGCAACAATTTTTTTAAATGTTAGGGTGTCTTGAGACCCCAATGATTGAGGCCTGTTGCCTGAGACACAGGGTTAGCAATCAGTTAGAGTTCCTCTGCTCATCCAAAGACAGTAAATAATAAAAATAGGGAGCATATCTTGAGTCCTTGTTGTGTGCCAGGCCCCATTCTAGGGGCTGTAGAGGGATCACCTGATAGAATCCCCACACCAGGCATATGAAGTAGGGATTACTGAGGCAGAAGAGGAAACCAAGGCTGTGTCCAGTAACCTGACGAGGCTGTGAGACCAGTAAGTGGCAGAGTCAGGACAGAAACCCAGGAAGTCTGACCTGAGAGCGCCCCGGCCCCAAACGCTGCCCTCCCTATGCCTAGGGTTGCCAGATAAAACACAAGATGCCCATTTCAATTTGAATTTCAGATAAGCAACAACAACAAAAAAAAGTGGTACAAGTATGTACCAAACATTGCATGGGATGTACTTATACTGTACTAAGAATAGATTGTTTATCTGAAATTCAAATTGAACTAGCATCCTATATTTTTATTTGCTAAATCAGGCAACCCTAACTGTGCCAGGCCTGCTCTGGGAGCTGAGGACCCTTGCCTCACAGGCGTGTGCCCCAGACATCATGGCTCAGCCACTGTGTACCTAGAGCCGGCGCCTCCACCTTCTGACAGGCATTATGGCCTCTCCCCGCAGCAGAGGTGAGGGCAGCTGAGTTGCTGTGGCCGTCATGGGCAGTTTTACTCTGGTAACATTTCCCCTCAGACCCAGAGCTTTGGAGGAGTGTCCCTACAACAGCACATCTGTCCCCCCACCCACCACCAGGCCCCACAGCTAGTCGGGCTTACTCTGACAGGTTGTCCCCAAGCCACTGCAGTCTACTTACCTCACCCACACCCTCTGCCATCCCTGAAGGCAGTCTTTCTTCCTTCTGCCCCTGTATCCCTACACCAGCCCTGCCAGGGGAACAGGGGAGGACTGGGTTCTCTGGAACCTCCCTCTGACCCTCTCTGGCCTCCAGCAGGTCCCAGCTGGGGAGTGGCCACCCAGCAGCAGGATCTGGAACGTCTGCAGATCCTGGGGCTCCCTTATCATGGTGACACCCATTCAACAGACAAGGAAGCCGAGGCTCGGCTCCCAGCGCCTGTCATTCAGCACTTACTTAAAACCAGGCTGTACATCCCGAAATCCAGACCCTCCTCTTTGCAGGAATGTCTGTCTTCTGCCTAGAACAGCCTCCAGCCCACCTGCTGACCAGCACACCTGGATGGGGGCAGAGAGGTGACTAATGGCAGACACCCTGCTACAGGTCTTGCCACTGGAAGGCAGCCAGAGCCACACGTCCATCAGGGACACGGCAGGGCTAACTCAGTGAGCACACCGGCACTCTTCCACTTAATACACAATTACTTCCTTGAGCAAGTTCCTTTCTCCGCCAAGCTGTCCCTCTTCTTGGCTGTTCCATTTTTTTCCTTTGACATCTGAGATGATCCATTAATGTAGTTTAGGACCAGTTACAGGCAAAGAAATCTCCCCGTGTCAGAAGCTCCAGCAAAGTGCACTTAGGAGAGAACTTAAGACTGGAGTTCAGACAGGGGTGTAGAGTTTGGGTTCAGATACTATGAGCTGTGTGATCCTGGTTAAGTTGCTTAACCTCTCTGGGCCTCAGCTTCCTCGTCTGTTATTTGAGTGTTACTGTGTGCCAGACCCTTTCTAAGCACTTTTACATATCCTTTCATGTAACCCTCACAAGATAAGATAGGCACTGTTATCAGCCTTGGTATATGAGTTGGCTTGGCCTGCTGTGGCACAGTACCACAAACTGGGCGGCTTAAACAGCAGAAATTTATTTCCTCACAATTCTGGAGGCCAGAGGTCCAAAATCAAGGCACAGACAGGGATGGTTCCTTCTGAGGGCGATGAGGGAGAATCTACTCCACACCTTTCTCCTTGGTTCGTAGGTGGCCGTCTTCTCTCTGAGAATCCATGTTGTCTTCCCTCAGCGGGCGTCTCTGTGTTCACATCTCCCCTTTTTATAAGGACATATTGGATGAATGTCACCCTAATGACCTCATTTTAACTTGATCATCTCTTTAAAGATCCTGTCTCCAAACAAGGTCATATTCTGAGGTATTGGGGGTTAGGACTCCCACATATAAATTTAGGAAGATACAATTCAACCTATAATACCTGGTTACAGGTGAGGCAAAGAGTTTATGTGACTTGCCCCAGATCACACATGCTTTAAATGCTAGAAGCAAGATTCAAATCCAGTCTCTAGAACCCCCACTGCTGTGAACCCCTCAGGAATGTTGCCTGTTCAACCTGAGCCAGTCATCCCAAACTGACGGGCTATGCCAGGGATGAAAGCATGAGCCATATAACACATTTAGAACAGTGTCTGGCACAGAACCAGTACTTGACAAATGTCAGCTGATAATATAGTGGTCCACCAGGCCTGACCTCTCATGCTGTGTAACTTTCAGAGGGGCTTCATCTCTCTGGGACTCAGTTTCCTCATCTGTGCAAGGTGAAGTGGATAAGAGTTCTCCTCCAGACGTCTGCAGTGAGACTCTCCAGGCTCCCCGATGTCCTCCAAGCACATCTGCCAGCACCAGGAGAGACCCCAACCCTTCCACCTTCTCCCCAAGTGTTGGGGCCACTCTAGGTCTGAGGCACTCTGGACCCCCTGAGCCCACCTCCATGTGGCCTCCCTCAGGGTATGGTGGAAGGTCTGACCCAGGGCACACATCAGCCTAGGTTGGCAGAGGTAAGAAATGGAAAAGAGAAAAGAATTGTGTTTGATTCAGACGAGGAGGGCACAGAATCACTAGGGATGTGTGCTTCTGGCCAAAATGGAGTCACAGGGACCAGTTTACCCTTCTGCATAAAACAAACCAACGAAACAGACAAAATAAGATGAAACAGTGATTATCAAGACACCGGATTTCAAGGCAACGATCCCTGCAGTATAGGAAACAAACAAGGCGAGCCCTGTGATTGCCCAGCTTGCCTTGTGAGGTTGCAGGCTGGGCCATGGGGAAAGGGAGCTCCCCCGGGCCCAGGAAACTCCATGGGTACCTGGAGATTGAAGCAGCCACAGTTTGCAGGGCAGAGCACCTGCAAGGAGACAGTGCCCAGAGAGAAGCCTGCCTCCTTGAGTCCTCAGCAGAGTAATCAGTGCTTGCACATGAGGACACTGTGTGAGGCCCGGAGAAAAAGCATCTGAAAGGTCACTTGGTGTCACACAGAACTGGGAATAGTACCTTCCTCCACGAGCCAGACTGTAAAGTCTCCCAGTTCACAGGGCGGTGGGTGGAGCACTCAGAAAGGCCTTGTCTCAGGACTGAGGAAGGGTGACCCCCAGACTAAGCCCTGCTCCAGACCCACCTGCCAGACTGGAAAGCCAGGCCTGAGAGAGCCAAGCAGCTTCCAGGTGACTTGCCTGCATCTCTGAAGGAGATTCATTGGAACACAAAGACATCCAGCACCCAACCAAGTAAAAGTCACAATGTCTGGCATCCAACAGTAGATGAGCAGGCACGCAAAGGGGAGGGAAAACATACCCACGGTGAAGAGAAAAGTCAGCCAATCATAACCAACCCGGAACTGTCACAGACGCTAGAATTAGTAGAGAAGGATGTTAAAATAGTTACTGTGACTAGATGCCATACAATTAAGTTCATGAACTAGTTGCAACAGTGCTGCTAACATTTTTTTATATCAAAGGGATTCTTCATTATGAATTTGTACCAACTGGACAAACACCTAACCAAGTTTACTATTTGGAAGTGCTGAAAAGGCTGTGTGAAAAAGTTAGATGACTAGAACTTTTCGCCAACAAATGGCTCTTGCATCATGACAATGCACCAGCTCACACAGCACTGTCTGTGAGGGAGTTTTTAGCCAGTAAACAAATACAGTAAAACCTTGGATTGCAAGTAATGTGGTTTGTGAGTGTTCTGCAAGATGAGCAAACATTTCTAATACAGTTTAACATGGTAAATGAGTGATGTCTTGCAATATGAGTAGTTTGTTTCCAGAACAAATTATGCTTGCAAACCAAGGTATTACTGTAACTGTATTGGAACATCCTCCCTACTCACCTGATCTGGCTCCCAGTGACTTCTTTCTTTACCCAAATATAAAGGAAATATTGAAAGGAAGATATTTTTATGACATTCAGGACATCAAGGATAATACGATGACAGCTCTGATGGCCAGTCCAGAAAAAGAGTTCCAGAATTGCTTTGAAGGGTGAACTAGGCGCTAGCATCGGTGCATAGCTTCCCAAGGGGAGTACTTTG